>NC_140930.1:21479232-22020700 GCF_045865225.1 Trachurus japonicus
GTGGGGCTTTGGTAGTCTGTGTGGATGTCCTGGGGATAGCTCGAGACGGGGGGAAGTGAAACCGCGGGTGGCTCCTGGCGGCAGGGGCAGCCCTGCGGTGGGAGACGACATATGCGTAGAGCTAATTAGCCACAGAGCGCTGTGGCTGTTTCCAGCCATCAAGCACCTTGTGATTCCCTCTGACAGGCCCTCTGCTCTGCTCTGCAAAGAGACGACAGCTTGGGTTTTTAAAATTTCATCCTCATCTTCAGCAGAGGCCAATCACTGTCCAGGATCGGTTCTCCAATCACGCTTCCGGCAAGTAGCACAGCGCAGCAGGGCTAAGCTATCATCTGTAGCGCCTTTCTACGCCGCCTGTTCAGGGAATGTTGTGTCATTTTGCACCATCTCGTCATTCTGTATAAAGGTTGTAAACAAGCGATGAGGTAGTGTTTTTGTTCCACCTTTAGGTTGGCAGTGCGCCAACACTGTTGTTTCATGTCACACTGACAATAACTAGAAACACTGGAGGGCAGCACACAGCTTATTGCTGCTATCATTTTGGTACTGATACTGTGGCAGGACGAAGGAAGGCCCGGGCGGGGTTTGAACCCTAGTCTCCGGGGTAAGAGTAATGTGTGCTGACCATTCCACCAAAGGGACATCCCTGTGGCCAAGTAGCCAGGGCACATGATCAATTGGAAGCATAGTGACAGGACTGTCAACTGTCCGGCATAACACCGGATCGTCCGATGGGGGGGGGGTCGGACCGTATAACGTCAGGGCCACACCGGACGCGGAAGCGCCGAGAAGCGGGGGCATCGGCGTCTGGTCTAGTCTGGTCCGCGAGCGATCACGTCAATCTTGGCAGGAAGTCACACAAAGAAACACGAGAGAATCCGGTCAATTTTCAAAATAAAACAATTTTCAAAATAAAACACCACGATTGACAAATACATGAGGCCAATGTGTGTACGTTTGTAGCCTATTTGTGTTTATTAATCTAAACAGAGCGCGAGACATGAACACACACACAGAGCTGAAGGGCAGAAGCGCTTGTCGACAAATATGGTGTCTATTGTATGATAATAATTATTTCTTAGATAGAAAATTGGTATCGGAAAAAACGGTTTTGGCAGGTCAGACCCCCTATATAGTCTACTTGCCAACAATGAGTACCCGGAAATGTTGAGTACCCCAAAGTTTTATGTTAGAAATATATAGTATGGGTCCCCAGTATTCAGAAACTGCCGGATGCTAACTTATATATATTGGGCAATTAGCACAATTGACATAATTAGCATAAATTAGCATAGTTGCCTATATGGGCAATATTTCAGCAAAATTGACTTGGCTGATCTGGGCAATATTGGAGTGGTTTTAGGGGTTATTGATGATGCTGAATCCATTTCTGACATTTTCAAAATTCAAAACGGCTGTCTAAACCGGAAGGGACCAGATTGAATCTATCAAAATCGGCCCACTGGCGGTTTAAATCTGGTCACTACCGGTTTAGACAGCCATTTTGAATTTTGAAAATGTCAGAAATGGATTCAGCATCATCAATAACCCCTAAAACCACTCCAATATTGCCCAGATCAGCCAAGTCAATTTTGTTGAAATATTGCCCATATAGGAAATTATGCTAATTTATGCTAATTATGTCAATTGTGCTAATTGCCCAATATATATAAGTTAGCATCCGGCAGTTTCTGAATACTGGGGACCCATACTATATATTTCTAACATAAAACTTTGGGGTACTCAACATTTCCGGGTTCACAATGGGGCCCTATGGGCTGGCAAGTAGACTATTAAGACCGGGAATCGGTATTGGCCAAGAATTTTGCAATTTTGCATTCTGAAATTTCATCTGAAAGCCCAATATCCCTATGTTTTTGTGAGTAGGCTAGTATAGTTTAGTTAAAGCAACACTATGTAGTTGTTCGACCTTCAAATAATGTTTCTAAAGTCATTGAATTGACAAAACGGTTAATTGGATAAATCATGCCGCCGATGCAGCCTGAGCAGTTTCGCACTGGATGTAACTGCATTCTGTATCTTTTCCTACCCACACACGAGCACCCTGTGCTGGGCCTCACGGCCGGCCAGCCTCCCCTCCAGAGCTCGCTGGAGCTCTTTGGAAATCTACTGGCAACGGCAAAAGTTCTATTGTCTATTTTAGTGTTAGATTAGAGAATAGAATTCTAATCATCAGTATTTCCATCATCAATATTTCAACACATCTCCAAGGTAGTCGTCATGGTCAAATTTTCCTGATAGCTGTGTTGCAGTTTAATAAGCTGACACTGAGAACAACAACAGTGAGGTGGAAAGGAAGCAGCATTCAGCAGTGTCCTGCTCAAGGCCACTGAGACAAGACACACAGCTGTTTATGGATGTGTTGTCTCCGAATCAAATCACTGGCCTCTGGTCTGTATCAACATTAGACACTATATGATACCTTGCTGGGAAGGTCCTGCCCTTCACACCTGTTTGAAGACTTGCTACAACTCAATTCGAGTATATGCTTCACCACTTTCACCTTTTGGGCCAACCTGTCTTACAGTATCACTGATAACAACATAACATTACTTAGTCTTAGTAATGTCTAAAAGTTGAATGTGTGTTCAAGACTCTTCCAGGATTACTACGTCTGTGCTCATCATTTAATCCACAATCACCATAGCTGATGTGGTTAGAAGTTTGGTTGCTGGATAAATACAATGCAATAGCTTTTTGATATTGGCCTTTATGTAAGATAAAGAACCTAATACCTTTGAGTATATAAAATAGGTTTGATCATTTTTCCCCACCTTTAAGAATGAATATCATTTGTTATTTAATTGCCTTCATTTGATTTATTGTTGTACCATTTTTCATGTTAATTGGATGAAATTGGGCATGGCAATTCTTTCTGTTTACTAAAGCACTAAACCAGAGGTCAGGTAGATCTTGTTACACACACAGATGCCTCACTATACCCAGACATCTATATAAGCACCATCTATAAATTATTAATTTTTCTATTCCAGCTCGTGCAGCTTCTCCAGCCTTTACGTCATGCTACGTGATGCTGTGAATCACTGGTCCTCGTGTCAGTCAATGAGATGAGACAATGAAACGAGAGACAATGAAAAAGAGCTACAGACAGAGAAGGGAAGAAGTAAATCAACACTTTCTATTTCATTTGTTTAAATAATTAAGCACTTTCGTGTTCTGCTCATACACCCAACTACTTGGAAGTTTAATTAAAAACCCCTGAACTAAAACACATTTTTCTTTCTTTTTTAACCTTTATCTATACAGCCAACCACCAAGTAGTGTTGATGAGGGTTGGATAAGTGCTGCACTTGCACTTTTCACGCCCATTTCACATAGTTAGTTCGCCCATATTACTCAATATGTTTCCACGATCTGTTGAAGTTTTTGTGAAAAAAAGCCACACAAAGCATCACATTTTAGCTATAGTCCTAATTAATTCCTAATTTAGATGTAGAAATATCAGATTACAGTGTAACAGGGCTGAGAATCTCACTAATCAGCTGGTGTCAAATATCAAAGCTGATGCTGCAGATACATTCTGATCATTTCTCAAAAAGTATTGACAATCAATACCCAGCCTCTTTGAGCAGTGCAACTTTTGAAATTCACTGGATTTGTATCAGCCAGGATTTACATCATAGCACATAAAGTATGCACCATATTACTGCCATACACAAGTTTTGGGAAGGCCTCAGCTTCCTCCTGTAAGAGTGATGTTTTCGGGGAGCATACATCAGTCCGACTGCCCATAAGTCCGACGGCTCATTTCTCCGACTACCCATTCTACAGTGTTAAGGTTAGGTTTAGGGTAAGGTTAAGGGTTAGGGCTACTTAACTCGGAGAAATGGGAGTTCGGACTAATGGACGCAAAAATAAATAAATGTATGGTCGGAGAAATGGGTAGTCGGACGGACGTCATGCGCCCGATGTTTTCAAAGTTCAGAATTTAGAGAAGAGCATCTCTTTTTACTGGATCCTCTTTACATCCGCAAGTAGGACTGGCAGTGAGTTTCCACACATCTGGACGCAAACTTGGAGGAAAGACACTAACCATCAGGATTTGGTTGTTTCCACTCTGCATCAGTGAGCAGAGAATCCAAGGTGCTTGGATGGATAAACGCCTGTAAATACACCACAAGGGTATAAGCAGGAATTTACCCGCCCATAAAACCATTACAGATGAAAGATGAGGCGCTTAAAATGGTTTGAATGGAAGGTGAAATGTAAAGGTGGTCGGAATAAAAAAACAGAGAGGTCCTTCAGAATCCCACTTCAGTGCTGTAAGAGTGGAGAGGAAGCAGCAATGAGCTGCCCATCATCTGCTCAGGGAGCCACTCAGCTGTTGCCACATGGAGCAGGAAGCTGTGCTTGGTTAGGCACATTCCTCCTCACATGTCCAAGTCACTGAGTCTCCCTCCACAGCCAAGGCCTGGCATCAGTGAGCTGTGACCTGACATGTCCACGTCAGCCCACAGCAGAGAAAGAAGAAAAACAGTGCATGAAAGTTTGACAACCAGGTGTCAAGAGAAGACAGATTAACTGGTGAGGAGGTTTGAAACAACATTAATTGTCATTTTCTTCAGATTACTGTGTCTGGGTGTAGCTCATACTGACAAACACACAAATAATGAAAATGTCTACGCTTACCTTTAGCTCTACAGAACTTTAACAGGCGCTCAACCTGTACCAAGTAGACTCATGGGGGAGAACAAAACAGGACAAGACTAAATATTTCATTCATGCACATGAGCACACATTTTTATATAGGCCAAAGTTATGTATAAACACGTCTGATTTCATGGGAAAGGAAATTGACTCAATTCAACATCTTTGTTAGGACTCAAAGTTTACAAGAAAACTGAAAGTTCATCAGGACCAAATGAATGCTAACGATGAGTGATGTATAATCTTCAGCAACGCCAGCCAGTCTCTTCACCCAAGATTTATAAATTCATCATCTCGACCTCATCTTAAAGCTTTCTCTTAGGAGTGAAACACACCATCAACAGTAAAGCATGAGATGTGTGATTATTACTGGTGCAAATTTGATTTGTTTTCCAAGTGTAATCATGTACACTGTGTAATGTCCTCTCACTCTACTCCAGCACCAGGGTAACTACTACCTGCAATTCAAGGACAGCACTGCTCTGTTTGATTGTCTTCTCTGTGTATCATCATCAATGGATGAGGACAGTATGGAACATAAAGCTTTAGCCTCAGTCTCTAGCATAATATAATGAAAACAGCCACATCAAGTGTATCAACAATGTAATATAGTTATAATAAATACTAACTATTTTCAATGGGATCTCATGGGATTCAGCTACAATTATTCTGCTATGACAGTAGTCATCGAAAGTCAGTGTTAGAAGAATTGTAAAGTTTCTGTTTTGAATCATGGAACTGTTGTTTCAAAAAACTTTGACCACTTAATCGATAATCCTCATGTGGCACCGTATCATTGTGCATTGACAAAAGCCTGAAGCTCAGTGTATACAATTCAGTGTATACAATTCACTACATGCTTCCATACTGATTCTCGATTAATAATGCATCCAAATATAGGTACTGTACACCTCTGCTTTGCTTTTGTTGGAATGCCACTCAAGCCACAATGAAATATTTATTCATCCTGGCTGTTTGCACAACTACCGAGGGACCTAGACTTACTCACTGTCTGTATTGTGTCTACCTGACCCTGGAACAGTTTGAAAAGAGTTACAGTAGCATAAATCCATACGGGTGCTATTTTCTGTGTCTTTATGAATAGGCTGGACTTTTCTCTACTACGGTTTAATTACCTTCAGGGGACCTTAGCATCCGTGAGCTCATTTAGTAGAGGAGGGTAATAAATCACAGATGCTGCTTCTGCCCTGCTTGTGCTCTGATCCCTAGTTAGTTTGGACATGAAGAGTAGGTCCCTCTGTTAATTATAATTTCTTGTGAGAAAGCATTTATCTATGTTAAAAGAAGGGCAAAAATCCATCGAAAAAGTAAAAATAAATAAATAAAGACAACAGCCGGCTCTTCATCCCATGGATGATGATGCATCTTTTCTAAAAGACAATTAAAGCTGTGGTGGCAGAAACATGGTCACATTTTAAGAAGTTCACAGGTTTGCAGTAGCTTCATCTGCACGCACTGCCTCTGTATGATTTACTAAGAACCTTTGTCCTCTGCAAAGCTTTTCTCATTGCCCTTAAGTAAACACTTCATAAGATTATAATGCAGGGGATGGAGAGGAATCCATTAAAATGCTCCGGATCTCACACAGCCAGACGCTGGTAGCCTCGTTTGGAGAGAGGAGAGGTCTGGAGTCACGGAGGAAACAAAGCTCAGCTCTGTTATTAATGGGCTCAGTCTGTCTCGGACACATTTGCCATTTCTGTAATGTCAGAGAGCAGTGAAGGAGGACGCAATAAAACGCAGAGCCTGGAAGCTCCACTTATTACAATTAATAATTCATATGACTGCATTAACTAAGTGAAATCCAGAATTTCACATGGCAGACGGTGTGTGTGTGTGTGTGTGTGTGTGTGTGTGTGTGTGTGTGTGGACATACATGTGTGTGTGTTTTGAGGGAGGGAAGGGCGCTGCCCTCAGACTAGAGGGAGACAGAAACGAAATGCTTTGTTACAGCCAATGAAGACTGCAGCAAGTACATAGACCATGAATAATAGATAGGATATGTTGAATGATAAGACCCCCCCACCAAACCCCCCCACTCCTCTAATTGTGTCCTTCTGTGTGTTTACACTAAACTGACTAAACATGGCTAAGCTCCATGTGCTGTTTTAGAAAGATCCCATGTTTTCCTTTTGTGTGTTGATCCGTGAGAAGAGACATTTGTCATGTTAAGAACCAAAAAGCTGTATCCCAGTGTGGTTTTATATCTCTTTTCTCTGAGACTCTGTATCTCTCCTGTGATTGGCTGACTGTTTTCCATGTGATTTCATAAAGTCTAGCATATTTCAAGTACATAATCTGAGTGGGCGGGGCTTGGGGTGTGGCTGAGACCTGTGACTGCTTTGTTGTGAAAATGATGTGCAGTTTGTGAGGTCACAGTGACCTTTCGCCTTTGATCATCCATCCATCCATCCAGGGCCGGCTCTAAAAAGTCTGGGCTTCACAAAAGCAGTGGAATATACTGTATGATATAAGGCAATAAGTGTAGAAAAAAAATTGTTGAAATTGCTTTTTGAGCATAAATGTTAGGCCTAACTGTCATTCTCACCAAATGTCTCAAATGTGGGATAACAGAAGCTAAATATTGACTTCACGTTACATTTCAAACTTCATGAGATGTGTGTATCCCTAAATGAGAAATTTTCTCCAAATATCAACTAAATAGACAAAAAACACACAAAATTTATAATATTTAGCCTATATAATGTACCCTATATGTGTTGTCACTGTGGTACTGTTTGAGAGGTAAAAAAATGAATACAGAGCTGGAGCTGATCTGGAGCTGTGGCCCACTGGCCCTAGCCTCGTAAACCAGCCTCTCGCGGAAGTGCATTTCATTTCATTCCGAGGGAGAGTCTGGCCTCATCCCCATTCGAAGCGTTTGGACTGAAACCCTCAGAAGGCCGAGCCAATCAGCGTCGCCCGCTGTTGACACAGCACGTTGGCCAATCAGGGACCGACTGGTGCAAAGCCCAGTCACTACACCAACTTGCTGATTGGCTGAATGGGGTTGTCTGTCAATGCTACTACCAAAGATATTAAACCGTCTTTGCTACTACTCCCGCCCAGCTCCCGCCCACCCCAAACACTTACAGGGGGGATGAGGCCAGACTCTCCCGAGAAATGAAATGAAATGCACTTCCGCGAGAGGCTGGTTTACGAGGCTACACTGGCCCTGCTGTCACTCACTCACTCTTCTTTTTTCATAATCTTCCTCATCAAATTAGTCAGAACTTTCAGCCTCTGAAGCACCGTCATCATCCTCACTGCTTCTCTCGCTCTCTCTCTCTCTCTCTCCCTCTGAACGACTCTGCTGTTTCGAAGCGCTTCACAGTTGTTGTTTTGATTGACAGGTCGTCAAGGGCGTGCGGCCGTGCGTATTTGAAAATACGAAATATGAAAAAAAACATATCGAGACGGTCGCGCAAACACGCCGGCATTTGTGCCACACATTAACAAGAAAACGGCTTGAGAGCATTCCTGCTGCAGACAGGTATCTGCTGTGTGTGTGACTATACGCAATTTAGGAACATGTTTGTCATTGTTTATTTGTTTTGGGGGTTTTTTTCTACACAGAAAACACTAAGTGAGGGGGTGCCAGCGGACATAAATCATTATTATTATCTCTCTTTTTTTTTCCCCCTTGACTGGCGGCGCCCCTCCAGCAGTTGGCGCTCTAGGCGACCGCCTATATCGTCTATGCCTAGAGCCGGCCCTGCATCCATCCATCCATCCATCCATCCATCCATCCATCCATCCATCCATCCATCCATCCATCCATCCATCCAACCATCCATCCATCCATCCATCCATCCATCCATCCATCCATCCATCCATCCATCCATCCATCCATCCATCCATCCATCCGGCTTGAGAGCATTCCTGGATAGACAATGGATGGATGGATGGATGGATGGATATCCATCCATCCATCCATCCATTGTCTATCCATACAAGGTCGCAGTGGGAGCCAATGCCATCTGATACAGGGTGAGGGCAGGGTAAACTCTGGTTGCAGTGACAGTCACTGTCAGGTTGTAAGTCTATTGCAGAGCAACATTTGGATTTGGACGCTCACATACTCACATTCACCCACTAGTGTCAAGTCAAACCCAGAACCTTCTTGCTATAGGCTACTGAAATTCCCTCTGGGTGTTTCTGCACACTCACAGGAAAGTTATGACCTTGAGTTTTGACCTTTAAACTTTTCAGTCATTTAATATTTCTCAAAACCCCTGGAAGTGCACCATATGTTTGAATCACAGGGCTAGTTGCTCTATCTTCCCTCCTGAACTCTCCCTAGCCTTTCTCACCTGTTTTTGTCAGTCTGTTTTCACTTCCAGCCTTTTTCCTTTCTTACCTGTTTTTCCCCGCCGACCTCTCTGCTGCTGCCTGACTTGACTTTACACACTACTTATTTACCCCAGCCTGCTTTTATCTGGTGAGCCTGAACAAAGGTGAGTTGAGTTAAACTTTTATCAGCGTCTCTATAAGTCATGTTATTCTGCAGATCAAGTAACTTTGCTTTTCATGTTTTCTGGGCCACATTTCTAATAATACTGCTGTGCTGTTATAAGTGATTTCTGAAAAGACTTCTACCACTTCTATAGTGGAGAATGTTTTACCCACCAGTCAGAAAAGAACTGTCATATTCTCTTTACACACATTCCTAAAGTGCCTTCCCTGCACATGGTGTTTTTGTACCATACAGACACATTCACCTGCAAAGGCATCAGTGGTAATTTGGGGTTCAGTATCTTCAACATGTGGACGGGAGGAGCTGGAGATCGAACCACCAACCAGGGCCGTTGTATAGGGGAGAAAGGTGATGATAATTCTAGGGGCCCAGCGCCCAGTAGGGCCCACAAAAAAACCCCAGTAGTCTAATCTTTGTATGACTGAATTATTCCGCATAAGATCCTGCTATAGAAATGCTGCATTAGCATTAAAACAAAGTAGGCTAAATAAAAAATGATAATACATACGTAGTCTAAGAAAAAAAGTGGGAAAGTGGTAAAGCCGTTGCAGAATTCTTAGCAACGGTGCTGCCACCAACCTGCCCATAAGTACATGACTCTATCCAACCACTTCCAAAATTAATGTGGCCGTAATTTGATTTAAAAAAGCTACTTAAAAGAAGTCCAACTACACTCCTTAAGACTACAGATTTGATAAGGTGTTAAACAAAAGCATCGTTCACACTGTATTTAGACGACAGTGGTGCATCAGGAGTTGTGCTCCTGGAGTATGATGCCAGTCACATTAGTAGCTGGCTATGGAGCAGCTCCACCAGTCTAACAGCACATGATCCTAGAAATAGATGATGAATGAGTCAGAGCACCATATGTTGCAATGCAAGAAGATGGAGATATTTCTCTGAAGCTGTGAGAGTGTGTCTGCAGGGATTACAGTTACAGCATGATAGATTAAGAACTTCTTTAAAAAATATATTAGGAAGTCGTGCAGATGTTGTGCATCTGTTTTTATGTTTGTTTGTTTTTTGGGGGGTGCTATGCTATTTTCTATTTTATGCAGGAATCGTGCACATCAGGGCAAATCAGCACAGCCAAAAATTAATGTTGCTGAAAAATAATGATGGCGGGGCTATAATGTGCTCCATGCCCAGCAGGTGTTTCGGTGATGCAGCAGTTACCCTTCACGCAGCACACAAACAGCTCGAGGTGAAGCTGATGTCATTTCGCATTTCACTCTCCCCTTCAAGTTATTGTCCTGCGAACGCATCTTAATGTCATTATGCCAGAGTGCTGAAGTCAAGGGCAGTGGTTTATGTGTCTGTTGTGTAGCCTGGTGGCAGCAGTTTGTCATGTATACAGGGAAGGTGACTGCAGCTGCACCCGCATGTCATTTTGGCTGAGATGACCCTGCTGCGTTCCTCTCATGACTTACACATTGCTCCTGTCTTTTAATATCAGCTTCAGTAATGGCCCAGCAGCAGCAGCTTGTCTGAATTGCCCAGCAGTGATACACAACACACAAAGCCTGAGGCTGTATCACTTTGCGTGGCTTCCATCACCATATTTCTCCCATTTATTTAGCAAATTTGCAGGACATAGATCATCTTCCCAATAAAATGAAAAAGCAAACATGAATAAATAATTAGAATAAATTACAAGAAGGATGAGATTAGTCTTCCTGGGTGACAGGAAGGATCGTGGATGTGTCTCATTTACCCCGCTGTGCTGGTTAAAAATAACTGTCTGTTTCTCTGAGCAGGATTTTGTTTATTTCTGATGAAGTTTCAGAGAGGGGAAGTTGGAGGACTGGCCTGAAGTGACTCTGTACAATTACTTTAATGTAGCAATATAGAAATACATCTATGACTCGTATCTGATGAATGAAACTACAAATTACTGTATATCAATGCAAATAGTAACATGGTTTTATCATGATGATTGCATGAACAGAACAGTGAATCAGTTTAAATACCTTCAGACTCAAGGACATTGTGTAATGAATTTCACCAACCTACAGTAAACAGTGTAGCGGTGGAAATCTGTTCCACTTCTAGTCTGCAGCTCAGACTGGATCAGGTTCTGGAAAATGTATACAAATGACTCGGGTCAGGCTTTTTTCTCTCTATGCAACACATCTTCTTTTTGGTTATACTGTGTGTTGTTAATTGTGAAATTGGCACTGTTCATTTTGGTGATGATTATCTGCTAACAGAAAAATGTATAAGTTAGTTCAGTAGTAATATTGAGAATTTGGGATAATGGACGGGCAGATGTCTTTAACATGCAATGGGGATGGTTTCTACACGGTTCTCATGCTTGCCTATATGCCCGGTCCACTTTGGTATTTCATTCAAGCTTCATCACGTCATTATGGTAGACTAGACAGTAGTGTTATCGTCACTATTATTATCAAGTGTGTCTTTTTTTGCAGGGTTCAGGCCGAGAATTAATGCTAGTGAGTCGGGCCGCGTCGGGTCCAGGCTCCAACACCCGGCAGTCAGGTTTCAGGCCCATTGAGAAGTCTAACTGTGACATATACAGCAACTTGGCTTGTGTGTTATATTCAGTGTCATCAAATAACGCTAATAATTCCATATGGAATATTTTTCATAGTGGTTTTTGTTTGACAGTTTTTACAGTCTGCTCTGCTGCTGAGCCCACCCCTCATTGCACAGCTATGCTTCCTGTGCACTTTACTAACTATACTATCATTGAAGTTTCAGGTATAAACAACAGTTTAACATTTTATATATATACATAATATGTATATATATAAAATGTTAAACTGTTGTTAATGTTAAACTGTTGTTAATGTAGTCATACAAGATGAACCCCTGAAACAAAAAGCCAATAGCTAAATGCTAACAGACTGCTGACCTGACAGCTGATCTGGTGTGGTGTGCTCTGGAGAAGGCAACATCCAATCAGAGGGCTCATTTTGGATATTGCAGTAACTTATTGTCATAACATACAAAGCAATAATGTGCCTATAGGGCACCATACCTAAACACAACTCAAATATACAGCAGTAAAAGGAAACCGCTTTGTCCACTTTGCAACACTGTTATCAACAGACTGGTGAGTGGTTCTTGTCCACTGTGCAGTCGTCAAGGTAAATACTACACTGTTGCAGTCATTTGCACTACATCAAACACTTGGGCCAATGTAGTGAAGTGTAGGGAAGGCACTGAGCCTCTGCACTTTAAGACTAACAAGGCCAGAAGACACATTACCCCACACACTAAAAGCTGCTCACAGCTGGAAAAGGTACTAGATAAGGTCTGACAAGAAAAAATAGACTTAACCTACATACAGACAAACTCTGCACAACAACTCTCCTGTGCTCCAACCTTTAACCAGTCAGCCGTTACACACGCTGAAATACATTTAATTACTGAAGTCCTCTGTTGGGGCCATTCTGGTTGCATGGTCCCGGGGAGCAGCTATTGATTTCAGGTTGTCCTCTGCCTCATTAGACCGTAGCAGAGCTCTGCCCTGCAAGCTAAAAGGGAATAGCATCAATCCATAAATAAGCCGACTACACAACATCTTCTATTGTGTTGGGGTGAAATATCTGGAAGCCTGAAGGTGTGTGAGCAGTGAGCGTTCAGCCTTTTATTGTTACTCTGGAACATTTAAGGCAGAGCAGGACAGACACCTCTGACAGAGCGTTTGCCATGGGTCGGTATTTGCATTGAATAAGAGGTAATTGTATCATTATAGTTATGACCAGTGGCCTACACAGGGGGAAAGGCAGAGGCTTGAGTGAGAACGGGCAGTCGGTGTCACAACCAAGATCAAAATGACGATTTCTGTGAGGAACCTACTGCCGTCATTGATCTGCTGGGAGAAAGACGCAGACCTCACCTCACTCATCAGGCGGCCATAGACCAGAGGCCTGTCTCCTCCGGGATGCTTGATCACTTCATTAGCAATGTTAATACGGCAGAAGGACATGTAAAGGGATAAATTAATTCTATTTCTCACTCTTTGAATGACCAGAGAGAATTAACCTGCATGGACAACCCATCAAACAGTTTTTTCTTCTGAGTTTAGTCTTTAAAGGCCAGTGTGGCTCAGCTTTGACACTTCTTTCTTTCAACATGAACTGATAGGACTAAACCATTCATCTCATATTATTCTTCATTAATAATCAATATGAAATGAAAATTATTCATTAGCTCCAGCCATATGACATTTTCAACTTTTCCATCTTTGTATCTATTCTATTCAATTTTATTTCAGTTTAAGAAAATCTGCTATTAAAAAGACGAGTCAGTAATCATGTTGATTAATCATGATCTCTTTGAACAAAAATAATCATGACGATGACTTTTGTCACCAAGCAGCTCTAGTTCTTGAGTGGACGAACACATGATGTCTGTACTGTCAAACTAAATCACTAATGCAGCTGCAGAATAATTTTACTTTAGATCTAAATCATTTTTGCACAGCAGTGAATGAGGGTTGCACTCTGCTGCAGGACAGATATGTTGTGTATTTTATGCTGCGTTCACATGGAGTCCAGTAAACGGTAGACGGCATGCCGGACTCCATGTTTGTGGACGAGAGGACGACGGTAAAACTTGGGGGAGCACGGCAAAAAATACCATCGCCGGCAACGGCAAGCGGCAATGCCGTCCCGAGTTCAAATATTTTAACTTTTGCTGTCTGCCGCAACGGTAAACTCAACCGAACGTGACGTGTGAGTACGAGTCTGTTGATGTTGCCATAGCAACATGGTGACGCGTCTTGCCGTTGTGCCGTGCCGTCCGACAGTTTACCGTCTGCCGTTTACCGGACTCCATGTGAACGCAGCATTAATGTTAAAAGTCTCTGAAGACCAGATCATGTCAAGGCTGCTAACTGTAGCTGGAGACAACAATCTGTCTGCTCTGCAGCCTTTATGAGTAGACAGACATGAACCAGTTGTCCATCTGAGAATCAAGCAGACCACACCATCAGCACCATCACCACCATGCAGTGGACTAGCAGCAACTGACCCAATCAGAACCCTTGCGTCTGTCATCTAACAAATAAATAACAGCAATAACCAAACAAATACTCTAGATGAACTTAGCAACAGGTGTGAGTGGTTGTGAGACAATGTGTAAACACCACTGTGGGCGATGAAGAATGGCAGTGAGCAGACAAACATTTCAAAGTGGTAGACAAATACAAATCACAACTTCCAGGGTGGAAGCAGGAAGATGGAGGGTTGCAATTCTGTCTCAAGCCCTGCCACTAGACAGCACCCAAAAACATGCAGCATGTGCTGCATCAAAACACAAGAGGACATCCGTCAAACTGCCAGGAAAAGACACAGCTCTGCAGTAGAGGCTGAGAATTTTGCAGGAATCCTATGGGATTACTGTAAGACTAGACAAAAATAATTACAGTAGCTCTATTTCCATGCAGTTCTAACATGAATGGATGCAATTTTCCTAGTGTGGAACATAATGGCAGTCTTAATGCCGTGTGTGGATTGAGGAAGTGTTGGACAATGATCCTATAGACAATCATTTTGGTGATTTAATCATAATAATTCACTGAGATGATGTGCCATAGCAAATTCAAGAAATTTGTGGCTCGTTTTCTCAGTTATATCATTATTATTATTATTATTATTTAGTAGTAGTAGATTTAATTTACATTCAGTTTGTATGTGGCGTAGTTATATAAGCAGCAGGGAGAGGAGTGGAGATCCACTCCTGTGTCACCCTGGACCAACACTGAGATGAACTCATATCAACACTAAGATGATCCACTCTGACACACAAATCATGACTATATTCACGCTGACTTTGTACAAGTGTCTGAAACTTAAAGGGATAGTTCAACATTTTGGCAAATTTGCCCTTTGCCATAATCCCTATAGTCATAGCAGTAGGTTCGTTACCTTTAATTATCGGTGCAAGGTGTTTTTAGAACGGCGGAGCAGAGCCGCGAGCTGCTCAGAGCTACACTACGGAGGCTCATGGGAATTCTTGGTTTCCCAACTTGGTTTCAAACTCATCAAATACACAATCCAACAACTCCACAACGCTCTGGTGGACAAGTTGTGAGCTGCACATTCACCACACTATGAGATAATAACAGAACGTTACCAGACAGAGTTGTTTTAGAGGTAAATGCAGAGTCTGCTTGCCGAAAAACTGCCCCGATGGGAACGCGCGTCAGCGGTTTTGCATGAATTTACCTCTAAAACAACTCTGTCTCATAACGCTACGTTATTATGTCATAGTGTGGTGAATGTGCAATCCCATGAGCCTCCGTAGCGTAGCTCTGAGCAGCTCGCGGCCGTTCTAAAAATAGCACCGACAATTAAACCAACACTAAGGAACTTTTCAACCTTCATATAATATTTTCATAACTTTTGTGATGGTACATCGACTTACAACAGGTTGAATGACACCTCTGTCATGGCCTGAGGGGGTCTGTATCATTATGGTCTGTATCATCTTCACTGGCACTAAGCAGCTTTGAGGAGCATGGTAGGAACCCGGCTCTCACTCAAGTTTCACTTTCACTTCAGCGAGTCACGACGAGGAGGGAGCAGCAATGCGGCACCTTTCCGTCGGATTGTGTATGTGTGTTTACTGAGAAATGATCAGCTGGAAACAGAAACTTAGTTTGGACGTCTACTGTTCATTTCCATGCACCGGGAGATCAGGATGTTTACGGCGCTACACGCTAGTGCTCATGGGAAATGGAGTCTTCCTTCAGGCAAAACACTACCGCTTTGGGCCACTGGCGCCGCCAAAACCAAACCAAAACTGAAAGTTCTTAAGTACTGCTTTAAAGGTAACAAACCTACTCCTAAAACTACAGGGATTATGGCAGAGATGGGGACTCGAGTTTGCGACTCGAACTCGAGTCGCACTTAAGTCGCACCCACAGAGCCTTCAGACTTGACTTGGACTCGTGCCCTAAAGACTTCAGACTCGACTCGGACTCGTGTTTTGAGACTCGTGAACAATCATTATTTTTTTGGCTCGTGCCTCCCTCCTGACAGGACGACCGACAATCTTTTTTTCTTTTTTTTTGCCGTTAACACACCACTAGCGGAGCAGCGCCACATGGCCGGTAACGTTATTCAGATGGAGGTTAGAGCTTCATATTGAACTCCTACAGACTGCAGCCCAACACCAGTGTCTAAAGAGAGAGGAAGCAGAGCTCCTCTGACAGCGCAGTCAGCTGCTGCGGGTGAGTGACAGGTGACTGTGAACCGGCTTTTTCTTTTTTTTTTTTTAATAGCGGCACCTCCGTAGCCTACATGTGAGACACAACGTCCGTTTGTTGTCAGACCTTCCTTCACGGGGACTAGCTGCTGCATAACTGGCACATATCAGGCTACTGTAGGCTAAATCCTCCTGTTTATTTATGTTTTTGCTGCGAAATATGACTGAAGGGCCCGTATGGAAGTCTGGACGTGTCGACACGCCCCCATGAGTTGACGGAGCTAATTAAAAAAATAATAACAACCAGTTCTTCTCTCAGAAACATGCGGTTCCAGAAAGGTTTTGCTGCACATAAAGATGTGAACTATAGGTACCATACAGATCTTATGACCTATAATTAACAGCCTAAATCATTTTCCATGTTGTTCATCTGGGTTTTCTGAATTCAACAAAGCAAAAAAAAGAGAGAAAAGGCCAGTGCAGAGGGGCAGAGCAGCCTTGATTCTTTCTTGACTTTCTTGACTTGAAATACTGTATAGATAAAGGAGTGATAATAACCTACAGTAAATGCTTTGAATCTCTTAGATATAGCTGTGCAGTATCTTTAGTAGACCAGATAGCAGCAGATGATAGAAGGGTCATTACAACCAGAAGAGACAGGAGACTTTTATTTTTTAGAGACTTGAGACTTGACTTGGACTCGTGACCAAAGACTTGAGACTTGATGAAGTCTCACCCCTCAAAGACTTGAGACTTGACTTGGACTCGTGACCAAAGACTTGAGACTTGACTTGGACTTGCAAAAAAAGACTTGTGAACATCTCTGGATTATGGCAATGGGCCAATTTGCCAAAATGTTGAACTATCCCTTTAAGTTTTCAGTTGTATAGTGTAGCTGCTGGTTGAAAAGGAACCTTTGTGTCTGTCACTCCATCGTCTGTCTCTCTTGCAAGACTGAACTGAAAACCTGTGATCTTGAAAGGAAATGAGGGAAACTGATGGCTAGGCCTCCGCTGCCTGACAGCAGGAGGAGGGTTTCTATGGCAAATCGGAAAAATTTAGATTCCAGCCCCTTCAGACGCGGGCTAAGTTTGTGCTGACAGGTGATAATTTAAACACAGTGAAACAGCTGCTTTCAGAGCCGCGCCTCACATCTGCACCTATGTGTGTGTGTACTGTGTACATCTCCAGCCCATACGTGCCTACTCGTTCCATGAAGCCTGTCATATTTCCTTTCAGTGAATTCCATCCACTCGTGATGTTCCACCTCATGCATATGCATGAGGAGCCAGCCTCAGAAGCTAGCAGCCTGTTAAGGTTTTCAGAGAACTCTCCGGCTCCACACACACACACACACACACACACACACACACACACACACACTTATATATCTGCACAGCTCCAGAGGATTTTTTCCTCTCCCTCCTCCTTATTCAAGTGTCTCTCTTCCACTATAAACCCGCAAAACTTTCAGTGACTTCAAAGTAAGAAGGATATTTTTGCTGAACCCCTGCAACTACACATGAATCATGTCAAGAAGGTGTTTCTACTGGAAAGGCAACCTGACATTAAAAGTCCTACTTTGTAAAAGATTGTTCATGTGTTTTTTGATTACAGTAAGCAGCTCTGCATCAAAGCCTCAGTCTACAGAGAAATGCACACAGCCTGTGTTAAGAAACTGAGCCTTAAAGGGACATTGTGTAAGTTCTCCGGTTATCTAAATCGATTATTTCATTCAAAAGTCTGTTTTTCATTAACCAGTAATCCCCCCATCAACAAACTGAAGTGTTCCTTTCAGCTCTGAATTAGCCGTTCATATCATTCATATCTCCATGGAGCGGGTAAGCTCGGTGCTGCTGCCATGTGGTGTCGCCATGTTTTTACGTTCAGTGGCAGCGTGACGGTAGGAAACCACGGAAACTCAGCGGAGACACCGGAGCTGTCGGCTCAGGTGGAGGTGGCGTCTGTGAAAAGTCACCGCGGTAACGCAGTGAGGAGGAATGGAGCGTTACACTGATGCTGCATTCACGTGCAGTTGGGTAGACGGCCGTCGCCAACAAATTCATTCAATCATTTTAGTCACGGAAGTCCAGAGAAAGACAGTAAAACGTGGGTCAGGTAAACAATACCACATCGCCATGACAACATATTGTCACGTGTATTGTTTTGCTTCATCCTGATGGGCCACTTGTTTACATACAGTAGAGGGTTGTTTATGCCGTTACGTGTAGCGGTTGTTGTCCGTCTGTCGTCTGCCCAATTTCATGTGAATGCAGCATGAAAAATATGATTGAGTTGCTTGTGATATACAACCACAACGCTAGATGGGAGTAATTCCTACACAATGTACCTTTAAAACAAGGCGTCTGGATTGGCTGACCTTTCCAATGTCATGACAGAGAAGTCAGCAAGCCCATCTAGACCCACCAGCTGACACTGAATGTTTCTCTGACTGTTTACCTGAAATCTGGTGTATTTATTCAGTCACTCAGAAAACAATCAGGTGGTTCACTGACCTGATGATGAGACCTTCAGAGAGACTCCTGACAGAGGAGATGGAAAAGTCACGGTTTTGTATCTTCTTATGGGTCAACGCTCCAAATAAAACACAGAATAAGTGTGAAAGATGGACCTTTTAAATTAATTTCTGATCAGTCAATCAATCAGTACACACCATGTAGCTTGACTCTGGCTCTGGCTGATGCTGTCAGTGCTGTAATTTGATTGATGCAGCATCTCAGTGGGTGGGCACTTGAAATTATTCATCATTTCAGTACCTCAACAGCTCAAGGTGCAATTTAGCAGCTTGGAGCCGCTGCTGTTACATGACTGGTTTGTGCTATAAGTTTGAACAGTTGCCACAGACTGAACTGGATCAATGACGGAGAGACAGCTAACATGTTAGCTGGAGGGAAAGAGACGAAGGGAGGGAGGGTGTGGAGACACAGGCACAGTGATTGATGAGCATGGTGTGGATTTACTGCTCTGCAAGCTGGACCTCCCTCCTTCGTAATAATGAGGAACAAACACAACAATGAGTATGGGAAAGTCATCAGTTACTCAATTAAGAGAGAATAAAATGGTGTCTGAAGCAGAGGTCACAAAGTCACTATACGTGATCCAGATCTAGATACTGCCCTATTGGGATTCCAGACCAATGAGGATTATTACATTCTGCCCTGGGAAAAATCCTATTTTACTGTCAAGATGTGAAATATTGAGTTGACTATAAAAGAAGAAGAACAAAAAGTCACACAGCTTCACTTTTTATGTCATTCTCTAAAATGAAGCACTTTGTTTTACAGTAATGTGTAATTGCTTCACCTTTCTCTTCTAATGGATTAATTGCAGTCCTTATTCAACTTTAAATATGGTTAGTTCTCTGTATGTGAGAGTGAGATAGATAACTTTGTATGATGAACATCGAAGAGCTGCATGCAAAATTTACTGGACACCTGCTGCTGAAAGGCCAAAGGTCATTAATAACCTCTTTATCCGTGTTGCTTTCATCACTGGTACAGTATTTGAGGCTGATGAGATCAAATCAGCAAACTTTATTTCCAAAGGTCTCTGGTTTCACCCCTCTCGTCTACAATTCACCTCCAGAGTTTACAAACTGAAATGGGGTCAGCAGCGTTTCCAAAATACTCTATTTTCCAGGACTCCAGACTTTGGAGTTGTGTGGATGGGAGTAGCAGTTTTCTCCTCCTTTGAAAGGTTTTTTTTTTAAGGTATAAAGGTAGACGTCCATTTGTGACATTTTTCTTATGAAGCAGCTCTAGGTTCTATAGCCTATTAACTCATTGAGTGCCAGACCTTTTATAAAATGGTCAGTGCCAGGTGCCAGCGTTTTGGGGCATTCTGAGTAATATGTCAAGACCCAGAGAGTATTTTGTTCTATGACTCTGAAAACACCAAACAGCTCAAAGGAAAGAGGAGACTCTCTATATAACTAGGGAAAAAACCATTTGTTTGTACCTTGTTCTATTCTTGATTTATCTAAAGTTGAATAGAGCCTGGTTGCACCAAAAAGACCACTTTTCTTCTAGAAAGCTGAGAAAAATGCATTTTTGTGAAAGAGAGTCTCTCAAGGAAAACAGTGATTTATCCGTTTTAATTTTGGCTTCAAAAATATGTAAGACATCTGAAAATTTCATTTCACATGTTTTTTTCACCCCCCCCCCCCCCCCCAAAAAAAAGACTAAACAAAAAACATAACAACAACAACAACTAAAATACAACAAGTACGAGCGGTTGCTGCCCCCTCAGCCTCTCCTACGCCCCCCTCCCCCTCCACCCCCTCCCCTCTCCTCCCCTCCTTCTCCTCCTGCTGCATCCCCTCGTCTCTGAAGGAGGGAGGGAGACGTCGTGGCGTCTTCAGCCTCTCTGCTGGACGCGGCCGCGGCAGCGACTCACCGCGCTGATTTCTCGGTTCGTCGTCACGTCGGTTAGGCAGCAGCTGGTGAAACTGACTCCGAGATCCGCCTCCGCTTCGGCATTTCGGTGCTGATCATCTAGATGAGTTTACCTTTCCTGCCTCCTCTGATCACTTCATGCTGGAGCTATGCTAATAGCATCTGTAGCTAAGCTTTCCTCCAGCTCCACGTTACACTTGTTCCAGGCTCTGCACGTCGTTTTTCTCTAGAAATAGAAACTTTTTCCGACTTTTTTATCTCTGTACCGATCGCACTCGTCTTCTCCTTCTTCTTCACTTCTTGCTCTGATCTACAGTCTTCTTCGTTCTACACATCCCAGAAGCCCCAAAATTACTCACAGTGTGCGCGAGAGCGTCCCCATTTACCAGCCGCAGAAAACTGCATTTGACGTCTATGGACGTCAATGGCACTCAAGCGTTGGATTTTGATTGACGTCCATAGACGTCAATGGCACTCAATGAGTTAATACTGTGAAAGTACCAGAGCCCCAGTCCACAGAAAACCACACACAGACACTGCACTAAGACCAGCCGTTAGGACTTGTGTAACTTTGTCAAAGCACTTACATGCACCAAGCACCACCAACCTAGATCCATCATCCAACCTTGCAGGATTTGGTTTCTCTGAGTGTTCACCTGAAGTATGCTCTATTTTTATTTGATCACTCATAAAAGCCAATCAGAAGAGAGAATTAGAGCCTCCTCTCTTCTGATTGGCTCACTTGTGACTAGAGAAGCCTGAATGTAAAAGTAAAATGAGATGATATCGTTTTTTAAACTACAAATTCAACTTTCTCTTGCACCTAAAATAAAACACAGGGAAAGTGTAAATTTAAAAAGCAAATAAATATGAAGTGGACTGTAAAAGTTGGGTATGGTGTTTGTTATGTATTTTGTTTTTGCAATCAAACTGTATTTTCAACTGATAGCTTCATGACTTGGAGTGTACAATATTCTCCTGGCCATAAAGGCGATCACATCAGTGAAACGACCTGTTAACATCTACTGTTTATCAAAAGCTTTTATTTATTTGTAAGTTACATCACAATAAATCAACATGTGACTCATGAAAACTATTTTTGAGGCACTAATGCATCACAAATGTCACAAATATCATCAATAATGAGTACAGCCAGCTGAAGGATGACTATAGGATCAGCTAAAAAGACTCAATCACACAAAACAACCTTTCAATATTACAGGGTCAACAAAGTTTTAATAGGAGAGTTAGACACTGCCCTTCATTTGATTTATGGATTTCGGTGTATATTTGCTCTGTTTACACATGCCAGCAGTCTTAATTTGGTGATATTTCAACACAGAAGTGTCACTTCATTTCAGAATAAGCCTATAAAGCAGCGAAGGTGCTGACACATGAGAAGAGATATGAGAGGTAGGATTAATCATGTGCCACAGAACGTGTATAAGTAGGGACGTAGCTCGGCTAAGCTGGAGGGAGAGAGGGAGACAGAGGGAGAGGGAGAGAGCAAAGACATGGGCACCGTGATGGATGAGCTCTGTGTGGATTTACTGCCCTGCCTACCCCCACTCAGCCCCACCCCCACTCAGCTGAGGGCCGTGCTAAACTCAGGTCTCTGAAGCAGGACAGAGAAACAGGACAAAGTCAAAAGCCTCAGTTGGTCAGGGAGCAGAGCTGATCTGAGAGCAGTATATTAGTCCAAGGTGTCCGCCTACACTATATAGTACACAGTGACACAGCTTTATACCTGAATATTACACCCACATGTGGTGGCAGCAGAGTATCACCTCTGGATGCTTGCTTGAATATTGATGTTTGTATCTATTGTATAGTAGTTTAATGGCTGCTACCATGAGTCATTGACAAAGGTGAGGGAAGCAGTTTTGGGATGTTTGTGCATGTGCGTTGAAGATCATTGACTGTGTACTTGTGTGTGCTTGCCAAGCTGTACTTTATACTATTGTGCATAATTACGCTGATTTATCATATCTGTGAAAGATAAACAGGAAATTTGAGATGTTTCACAGTTCAGTGGAGCAAGTTCCCATGTCTCCCCTCCCCTGTCATAACTACAGTCTGGGCTATGAGACAGGAAAGGTTAATGACACTGAGAAAGGAAAACACAGGATTCTATGTTGTGAAGGGAGTATGTCAATGTCAGTTACTAATAAATATGTCAAGGATTATTACACAAGTGATTTTTGTTTATAGTTTCCTCTGCACATTTGATATATTTACCGTCAGTTCAGAAGACCAATCATAGTGCTTGTGCAGAATGATGATGTCCAAACATAGAGCAGCAATATGGAGTTTCAGCACCGGTGGTGGATAAGACTAGCCAGGCTAGCGCCGCCTACTGGTTCCGGCAAATTTCATTTGCCTCAACCATGTAGTCAGGAAACTAGCCATGCGTTTCGGTTTGCTCCGTCCGCCAGAGCGGACGGACCAATCAGCGAACAGACGGGTAAGTGAAGGCGATGACGTTGAACTCAAGCGCTCAAGATTAACCTATGAGCTTAACCGGTGTATAGCACACGTGACCACCAAGCAGCAGCGATTAGTTGAAGCAAATGTAAGCAACCGCCTCCCGGAAGCAAACGAATCCCTATGGCTCGTGTTCAGACGCTACATGAAATGTAATGAAATAAGCGGCTGATGCATCAGGCTAGGATAAGACTACACGCCGACGTAACTCACAGGCAGCCATCTTGAGTCGATCCACTCGCTCTGAAATTTTGACAGTGTATGGCAATTACTATTACTATTACTATTAATTATTTGCATAATGTTACTTTCACAGAAAAGTACATGATTAAATGTATTCGTCATTTTAAGTATGCAATATCATAATTGCATTTCTGACCATAAAAATCTAAACCATTTGAACATAGGTCTGGTTATTTTAGTAAAACATGCAGGGCCGTTGCTAGGAATTCTGGGCCCCCTTAAAGAATACTAAAGTGGGCCCCTACCCCCTAACTTTTCCAGTTGTTTTTCTTAGACTACATATGTATTATCATTTTTTATTAGCCTACTTTGTTATGATGCTAATGCAGCATTACTAGGAGTATTAGTCAGGGTCTTATGCAGAATAAATCAGCAAACAAAGATTAGACTACTGGGTTTTTTTTTGTGGGGCCTCCTGGGCGCTGGGCCCCTAGAATTATCATCACCTTTCTCCCCTATACAACGGCCTTGAAAACATGCACCATGGGCATAATGGTCTGAGGGAGGGAGCAGACTGACGCAAACTGGCAACCGTGTGGCGACGCCGTGTCATTGGGCAGCAGCACTGAGTGAGCCATCTAGTCTCCTTATACTGTATATAGTATCTATGCAGAGGGGAGGGGTGTGTGGTGAATGACAGTCCAGTACATACCCTCTATTCCTCATGACTGCCAGAGGTGAAGTTGAGCACCTGGATGCTTCTTCATGCACACATGCAGATCCAGTATCTGTGACGTAGACAAAAAAAAAAAAAAAAAATCAGACAAGAACCAAATGGGTAATCAGCAATTTTAGTTCAGGAAAGAAAAAGGACAGTGTTCAAAAGTTTATAGAGCAGAAACTTTGATGGAAAAATGTCCTGCCTCCGCCCATTCAAAATTACAAATCATCACACCATGGAAATGGCTGAACACACCCCACCCCCCACCCCCCACCCCTCATTTTCATACTGTAGGTCCTCAGCCGGAGGAAAGTCTCATCCAGATTCTAGTTTGCATGACAAATGGGAAGTGCTCAGCATCCAGTAGGGAAACTGTGTGCTAAGTTAAAATAGACCCACAAAAGAGAATGAATAATATAAATAATAAAATAAATAATAAAACACAACTGTCTGTGTAAAACTGGCTCCTCTCTTCAGTTAATTAAAACCACACACACTGGGCGAGTAGACGTCCAGCAAGCGATGCATTTTAAATGTGGAAGTCAGAACCTGGCGACCAAACTTTCACATCAAAAACAATCAGTCCTTAAGTAATTGTCCCGCAGGAGAAAGGCAGCACATGCTCCAGTGGCACAAAGTAAAGTGTGAGAGCTCAGTGGCCTGACCTTAATTGTGCTGCTTGAAGGAGCAAAGCACTAACACTGTAAAGGTTACGAGGTCGATCCCACTGGGATCAATGACGCTGAGAGCGTTCAACCGATGGTTCTGCACACTGCACATTAGAAAGGAGCACATGTCTTGAGCCTGTGAGCAGAGCAATGATACTGTAATATCAGTGTTGTCACTTCATGGCAGTTTATTTACAGGGGACAGTTAAACACAATGAAGATGGATTAGATATTTTTTAGTGCATGGGTAAATGAATACATCTGGAGCAGATCATGACCACAACATAACAGTAAAAGTTACTTCTTTTCTTTTTTTAATGCTACCGTAAGTATTTTAGCATGATGCCGACATGATCAGTTAACCTGATGCAGTTCTGATGGGGTCTATGAGTTTAAAAACATATACAGTGCATAATAAAAAGATTGATTGAGATATATTCCCTGGGAAGAAATAAATAAAAGATGATTCTCCCCCAAAGATTTTTCAATCTTTACTCAGGGTGTGTTTTTACAGACGAAAAACAAACAAACAACTTTCTTTGTATGAATTGATGAAATAATTTTTAATTTGCCAATTTTCAATTACTTCTCAATATTGGTTACGGAGATGAAATTAAATAAATAAATGATCGTGGCCAAAAACAAAAACAAAAAATGCCTCTTGGGGGTTGTTTTCAGAGATGAAAATAACTCAAACTTTGGGGAAAAACCTAAAAAAAAAAAAATCACTTCCCTTTCAGGAGCCAATTAATAGGCATAGTGCTTGTGTAGTGAATTTTTCAAAAATCTGTGCCTTCCAGGTCCATTTACTAAGTATAAGGCAATAATTCTGCCTCTAAGGGAAAAAATGAAATTACTGACATCATAAATATCCTTCATGCCCGTCTTTCACATTTTCTGCTTTAAATCAGGCTATAACTTACCCCATGGAGAGTTATGTAGTCCAGCAATACCCAATTATGAGAATATTATGACATACATTTTGAGGTCAAAGCAAATAACAATCAATGAGAATTATATTGTGCTTCAGTTCATTTCTTCTTGCCTCGAGGGGAACCCGGAGCTACAGTAGAGGTGGAGATGGTCTAGGTTATGTTTTGATTGCACTACTCAAGGCTGCTCCAGGAGGTCAGTAGCTGCAGGGTCAAACCCCACAGGCCAACAGCCCCAAAATGAATGTGCAGTTCTTATTTCACATAAAAAAACAAGGCTGCATGGAGTGGAAATCCAGTAAATCACAAAGGACTAGGTCACAGTTCTGGATTACTGCGATCACCGGTCCTGTAGGACCACACACTCTGCCAATCATGACCATGCTTACACCACTGCACCGACAGCAATGTGTTTGCCAAGCCTTGCAGAACAAATATTCATTTAATTTATGCAAATATGCACAAGAGTATATTCATTTTAATTATTAAAATGAGACAGCTCCATGTGCAACAGATTGTTCTGCTGGTGCGTCGGCGGCGTCTGACACATCCTCTCTAATTATTAACAGCACCGCTGTACTTGGATGAAACAGAACAGAACTTGGAGAGAGCAGGATTCCCTGTGGCTGAGTCACAACCAGACTCTTCACACTGTGACGTGTTGATTTCTATACCGCTCTCACATTCCCATCAAACTGTCTCGGTCTCTCATCTTGAACTCCCTCCTTTGTGACACTTTAACTTAAATGATCATTTTGACTTGTAGCTCTGTGAATTAAAGGCCTTTTATTTTTTCAAACCATTTTGAGTGCCCGGACCTAGGTTTTTTTTGTACCTTTTTATTTGTTACAATTTTTCCTTCCTGTTTTTTTGGGGGGGATGATTTCTCTTCCATGAGCACCGGTGGAAGTGCTCCTGTTGCATCTCTTTTTTTTTATCATTTTGGCTTATAATCACGTGTTCACCACATTACCTGCTGAAATCAGGGAACACAGCAACAGTTTCAGCCTCCTGTTACTGCAGGCTGTCACACAGCAGAGTCAATGTTTGTGTTGGTAACACCTGTGTTTTTCCTGCTAGTGCTTAGAATAAATGTCTGCAGTAAAAAGTCTGTAGCGATGGCAGAGGCCATTGATGGTTTAGTTTTGAGGGACTTCCTGTTATCAGCTAGTGACAACTGCAAAGATGGACCATTCATCCATCCATCCATCCATTCATCCATCCATCCATACCAGATGAAAGACCCTGGGCCTGGGAATCAAACCAAGAACCTTCTTGATGAGAGGCAACAGTGCTAACCAGCATCATGCTGCTCAATAAAGGGGGGCTTGAGATGACAGCTATCATTACATATTTCAGAGCGGTTCCACAGCGAATTAATGTTAGTGAGTGATAAATGATGATTAGCATGTGAGAGATGGAGGGAGAGTAACAAAACCTGCCCATATACTGTATAGATATTGAATTTTGGAAATCACCCAATGCTAGTGCTCAGTACTACACTGAATGCTTATGGGTCAGGCCACACCTATCTTAGAAATTGACCTTATTCTGATCTCAACTACACAGTGTCCAGGACAGCATTTTGACACACTCAGACTCACAGGGTGAAAACAACACCACCCAAGCTGTCACAGCTGCCAAATATTCTGGTGGACAATGACAGACTGCATTTAATCTCATAAAGTTTCTAATCTCTATTCCAAGTGCATAAGAAATCAACCTCTAGAGATTAAAAAACAGGATTATGAGTCTGCAAATTCTGTTCCCAAAGTACTTGAAAACTAACTTTATAAAGTCATTCAAACTTTCTCCCAAGAACGCCACAAACAATCCCGTGTTACTATGTCCATGATGTCCCCTGCTGCTCTCCTATAGTCCTGTTTGTTAATTAGTCTGGATGTCTTTTGTGGGGCTATAGCAGTAAAATAATTAACAATGACAAATAGCTTTTGTGTCCACCCGCTCTTATCCCACCTCCACAGCTGTGGGGATCTCGCTCCTCCGCAACCTGTTTTTATCAGGCCACGGGAGCCAAACTAAAACTGCTAATGCCTTCATTTATAACGTGACCTGGCATCAGGCTGAGAGGGGGGAGGGGGGAGAGGGAGAGGCTGGTCGGGTGAAAAATTGCATCGTCACCACATGACTTTTAGCTTCCCCCAACCTGCATCAAGTTACCGTGTGTGCTGATACAGCCCTGGAAAGCAGTGTCCTTGTGTGCGTTGTGTCCATTGTGATTATTAATGGGCAAGACTCGCTGGGTTCATCTGTGTGGCGCCACGTGCATTACCTCGACCTGGTAGAGGAGGACCGGACGTGGCCACACAAGTCAGTGAAGGCAGAGGGGAAACAGAGAGAATACAGGGAGGGATATAATGCCATGGAAGAGATTTGCAGTGTTGCATTTGGTTATTCATGTGGAAAGTGACAAAAATAGCGGTGTAAAGAATAGAAGGTGGTGGGGTGGGAGTTGGTGACGTTGGTCTCAATGTAGTATCGTCAGTTTTGGAAATTTTTAGATAGTCCAGCTTGCTGTTTCTGACTTCAGAGAGTTTTTTCTGAAGACATGTTCTTGCCCATCAGAGGTGTGCCTGATAAGCCACTATATGATAATACAAGCTGGCAGTAAAACAGTAATCCTGCAGATTAAACTTTTTGATCATTGTAGAAGCTGCAGTTAATTATTCTGTTTTGTTGTAATGTTTTTAGGTAGGTTGAACTCATTACCCAGTTTTTGACACAAATAAGTAAATCGCTTAACCTGAAACACAATCCTCACTTTTAAATCTGGAGCTGTCTGATAGGTGTGCAGGCATGAAACGTTATGTCGAACAGGCCAACCAGCATTGAGCAGTGTGGAAGTCATATGAACTAGAAAATTACCATTGGGGGTGCTGCCAAGTGTGTGATCTCTGTCAACATGGGAATCAAACCAGTGACCTCAAGGTCAAGCTAAACAGGCAGACACATGATCATCTTTGATGGGGTTGACATGACAATGGACACACGTCTATAAAACACAAGCAACACATACACAGCTATGGGTAGTTTACCAATGTCTTTGGACAGTGGTAGGAAACAAGAAGACCCAGAGAGAACCCAAGCTGGCACAGGGAGGCTCCACACAGAAAGGCCCCAGACTGGGAAAAACCCAGAACCATGTTGGTGCTAAGCACTGCACCACTGTGCCACCTAGAACACCCACATGTCTGGTTATAACAGTCAATATCCATCCAGCCGTGGAGAAAACATATTTTGTCTACCTCTGGCTGAAATCTGACTCCCTGAATCCCATGTTCATGGTTTAAGGTTGAAATGTTTAAATGTGGATCGACTGATACTGTCAAACTGAATTCTGTCTACAGCGTTAATAGTCTGGTAAAACACTGGAAGGAATCATTCAGACATCTGAGAAGAGACTGAAGTACAGTTCCTCCAGCTGCACATCCTGCCAGCAAGAAGACTCATGTTGGAGAAGGATTTGAATATTCACTAAGTCTTAACTACCACACGCAGTGTATTGTTGCCTCAAGTCATTCAGTCTTAATGTGCTTGTGAAGCAGGTAGCATAAACTGCGACAACTAGCAGTCTTTTAAAGTATTAATCCCGTCTTCACACAGATAGAGTACCAAGGTGAAGTGTTCTTTATAAGACGGCCCTGTCAGCAGTGCAGATTGTGTTTTGAGGGCGGAGCATAGAGGGCTAGTGAATCTTGGAAATGGGACTCTTTAGAGCATTATTGGCCATAAATTACAGAGGACGATTTCTGCTCAAGGTCAAGCTGTAAAAGTGACAGTCTTCAAGCAAAACTCACCATCAGCTGAGGCATCATCAATAATTACCTTCCAACTTCATCAGTCACCCAGTGATGCTCCTATCAAAGGCCAGTTGAAAAAGGAGCAGCAGAGGTCAGAGCCTCGGGCAGTAGCCCTGTGGCACTAATAAATGAAAACCAGCTCTAACAAGGTTACTGTGGACTTTCTACAGTACATGCTGTAAGTGTTGTGAAGTTTTACAAAGGTGAGTTGGCTACATGTGCATATGTTTACAAAGCCGGCAAGGAAGCAATCTGTAGAGCGGCGGATAACGTTATACGATGTTATGACGTGTATTTGTGTAGTTTAATCTGTCATAAACAAGAGATCACTTATGGGGCGCGTTTGTGACGAGAGCTGGGACAGCGCAGCGGGGCGGAGGCTCTGATCTTCCCAGGTTGGATTTCATCCCAGAGACGCAATAAGCGACACACACGGAAGCAGAGAGCCTCCATTCTCCCTCTTAATAAGTTAAATCATGACAATTACTCCAAATCTGTTTATTCAAGGTAAAAATGTAGAAAAGTATAGTTTATATAGTGTATAGTTTCTGCTGCTGGATCATAAAACTTTAAATTAAATTTTGAATAAATATTTAAAATTATAAACTTAAAAACCTTAAACACACATTGGCACTGTTTATTTAAGGTAATAATGTAGCATGGTCAAGCTATAAATCCTGCATAGTCCCCCCCCCCCCATAATCGTGTAAATAATCGTGATTTCAATATTGACCAAAATAATCGTGATTATGATTTTTGCCATTATCGTCCAGCCCTAACAGGTACTGTGGTCAGTCAGGTGGCTGAACACAGCTCATGAGGAGGGTGTCCCACAATATAAGTCTGAAGTAAACTTTCAACTGAAAATGTGGAGAGTATATTAGACACAATTCCCACATCCCCCCCCCCCCCCCGCGTAACTCAGAGAAGGCACGAGGACTCTGAAAATTCTCACAGCTCTTAGTTGACATAAGGGTGAGTAGATAATGAGTGAAATTTGAATTTTGGGTGAACTATCCCTTTAAAATACACTCGCTAGGTCTACACAACAGAACCAGAGTGAAGTTTCAACTGGAACTGGACATAAGGTAAACTGGATTTGAGGCAGGAGTTAAGATCTCTGTTCTAACTACAATGCATTGTTGTTGAAGAATGAAGAAGAAAGAAAGAAAAAAACGCTCCGTCGCTGTCGCTCCGAGCCCCAGCGTCTTTTCGCTTGGGCGATTAAATGCTCCATCGCTTGTTTGCATTGACTTAACATGTAAACTCGCCGCTCGTTCTAAAAACAAAAGGTCCAGTGTGAACGCAGCTTTAGATAGCTACAAATTTAAAAGTGCGGATAGTGGCTCAGGTTAAGTGTTTTTGTGTCAGAAACGTTGGGTAATGAGTTCAACCTACCTAAAAAACATTACAACAAAACAGTATAATAAACTGCAACTTCTAAAATGATCAAAACATTTGATCAAATACCTGCAGGATTACTGTTTTAGCTAGAATTAGACTGCCAGCTGGGTGTATTATCACCATATAGTGTCATCAGTGACATCACTCTGACTTTCTCAAAAAAAAAAGAAAAAGAAAGAAAGAAAAGAAACGCTGATATGTTGCTTGGCAATAAGACTATGTCACAGAGTTACTGAAAAAAGCTGCCAGAGCCACTGTAGCTTTCTAAGTGCTCTGTAACTGAGGTGAATGGTTGAGATCTGCTCCTGTCAGGTAGGCCTAGCGATCAGTGAGGCTGGTCCACAGGGGGATTAGCCAATTCTGATCGTCCAATCTAATTTATGAAGCAGAAAATACGAGCAGATGTTAACCACAGAGCTGGGTGTTGCTCTTGCAGGGCTTTGATCTGCTGCCACTGAACGACACACACACTGTCCCGCGTAATGGTCCAAGATCTTATTCATGCATTCACATAATATTCACTTCAAAGAGTTCTCCATGAAGGTCAAGAGCCTTTGATTATTTGATACTGCCAAACTGACTCCACGTCAATGACAATTAAATCCATGTACATTTGCAAAAATGAGCATTGCAATGATGAGCTACATCCATGGATTTCCACCCATCCATTTACCTAATGGTCCCAGTTCATTCAGTACAGGATCAAGATAATTAGCAGGAGAGTTCAATTAGAACAGAATAGATCCGGGGAGCAGGGACCATTGGAAACTCCTCTGTGGGTGTGTTTGAGGACACTTTGAAATCTGAGGTGACAGAGCTGGTCAAAAACAAAGTTCATGTAAATCTTCTTGTGACCCAGTGTTTGCAAAAATTATTTCTTACTAAAACTATTTTCCTTCAAAACAAATATGTAAACAGCAGGTGTATGTGTCTGTGTACTGTGATGGATCAGCTCCATCAGGAAGACTGTGTGAAGTGAAAGTAAAAACACAAAATCAGTTGTATTTCTAAATGATTTGTCAAGCCAACTGTAGATTTATTCTCTAATCCAACAAACATTAGGAAGCTCATTCGGTCCTCCTTCTGCTCAACATTTAACAGGTAAGAAAAGGAGAACACATTACTCCACTGTCAGCTACAACACCAGTTGCCACTTTGTCTTGATTCATTTTAAGATGACTCTTCATAGTCTCCAGATGTCAGAGCTGCTCTCTGCAGTCTGAAGTCCTCAGAAAACAACCAGCTGGTTGTTTCCCTGGTTCTGGAATAAATTGGTTTACTAAACTACTTGAAACACGTTGTCAAACACACCCAAATGTATCTCCACAGCACTGTGTGAGTGCTGGAGAACAGTCTGGCTGAACCTGTTATCACTCTGGAGTGGGGCTTTCAACCAGTAATAATGGTCTTGGGCAACATTGAGGCCAGGATGCAGCAGGTCTGTGATTACCTTTTCATTCATTTGTTGCTTTCAATCTTTTAAGATAAAGCAGAAAAATGTACTGAACAAGGTGTCTGTGAAGGTTCTCAGTCATCCAGGTCATCTTATTCTTGTGGAGTTGTAGTAAAAAGCAACTGGACTTCTTTTCTTGCTTGAAGATGTTTCACCCCTCATCCAAGAGACTTCTTCAGTTCTAAGACTAATGCCAATTAAATACCTGGGTTTCTGGCATTAGTCTCAGAACTGAACAAGGTGGTTTGTGTCTGTACTGAAATAACTGAAACTGGATTTTTACATCAAACAGCTGCACAAGAAAGCAGAATCTATCTTGTCTGATGGTTCCCATCCTTTACATCAACATTTTCAGTTTCTTCCACCTGGTTTACTGCTCAGACTTCCACCTGCTAAAACTAACAGATATAAACATTCATTCATCACCCTGCTAAACTCCAGGAGGAAACAGTAGTCTTATCTTTAGTGTTTTAACTTTTGAACTCTCTTACAAATTGAGTTTTTTTTTATTTTGTTAAATGTTGGATGTGTGTGTACTATATGTTTTGGCTCCCATTGCTGCACAGCTAATTGCCCCACTGTGGACAAACCAATCAAAAAGATTGTGTGATTGACTGAATGGTTGACCAGGGTGCAGAGCAGTGCCAAGTGGAAACTTTGTATGTGGCGACATTTGTTAGAGATGCAATCACTCTCATTAAGGCTAAGACTTACATAGACTTTCACTGCAAAATATGTCATTTTCAGTGAGTAGAGAAGGAGATTTTGAAAATGGTAACAGACAGAGGAAGTGCAAGTGCCTGCAGTGGGTGAGTTTAAGCTGTGGGTAGTAGCCTGTAATTTTTAATTGTAAGTTTTCAAATACCTTTTGAGGGAAATAAACTCTATAATTGTACATTATTCTAGATAATCTTACTCCATAGTTCTCTATCAGACTGGACTATTGGAGCCCACTCCAGGTGACCATGTTAGTTAGAATATGAAACACATTTTGTTATGTATTGACAGAAAGACACATCCACAGTTTAAAATACATATTTTTTGTGAATCTACGTCACTAATAGAGGACAGAGAGAAGGGAGAAGCTGGAGGGAAATTACAGAAAGAACTGAACATGATCAGTGTGTCCTGTGGGAAGTAGCTTACAATACAACTGATGAAAGGAAAGCACAGTGGTCAAACTGTCTGTACACAACAACAGAGAGTGATAAACCCATGGCAAATTATTACAACCTGCAAAAAGCATTTGAAAAATGACCAAAAACAAAGCATTTGGGAGGGAAAATGTAGTTTTTCTAATGACACACTGAAGAGTGAAACAAAGTCTTTAAAACAGCAGCAAGTGGCCAACATCTGACCTTTCACCTCTCCTGTCCTCGTGGCTGGCTGTGCCAATCTGAGCATGCTGTGTGTATTTACTGACACCCCACTGGATTATGTGACTTCTTGCTGATCTGCCGACTTGCTAACATTCCCAGCTGCCTCGTGCAGCTTTAATGAAAAATGTAATCCCACGCTATCTCAGACAGCACCATTACATTTGCCTAGACAGTCCGACAGCCCCGGCTGACATGTGTATTCCTACACACAGGGGACGCTGACAGGCTTATTCTGCTTTTTTCCCCCCCTCAGCCTCCACTGATCATTTCCATAGGGCATGCAGCCAGCCTTCAGTTGGACTCTGTGGAGAATAAACCCCACCCGGTTTCCACACTGATCTATGGTAATGATTCTGGCTGATGCAATTTGTGAGGTACACACAGAGTTCTGAAAATCTCAGGGTTTAAAGGTCCCACGTTGTGGAGTGTGAGATTTATAAGTGTTTGTTGGTTATTCAGCAGGTCTAGGTTGAATATTCAATCCAGAGACAAAATGAACATAGTCCATATTCAACAAGTGTCTCTAATAATGAGCCACTGGACAAAGCAGCCCTGCTCACGTGGACCCAGTCTTGTTTTACCTCCAGAAAACAATCAGAAGAGAAGCTCAGAGCTTCCATACTTCTGATTGGCTCACCGGCCATGTTGTTACTAAAGCGCCAGGGAGAAGCCTGAGAGTGAAGATGTAAAATTAAAACGAGATATATTTTTTGTTTTAAATACAAAAACAGTTTAACTTCTGATGGATCATTATTTCTAATAAAATACAGGGACAGTATTTAATATAGAACCTTTCAGAGGGCGGGGAAGCATTGTTACATACTGGTGTGTGTGAGGATGTAGTGGATGAATAATTGGACACAGTGTTGTTAGAAATCAATACCTCATCTACCATGCAGGTGATGCTTCTGGAAGCCTGATTATAATGTGAAAATGTGTTAATTACAAGGGTCAGTTGCCCTAAATTATCAGACTGCTTATCTCCTGTGGTATTTGGTCTTTCTGATAGTTTACCCAGATTAAGGGACAACGAGGAGTTTTGGAAAAGCGAAGCGTTTTCACACTACATTTATGAGCCTCCGCGCACCGTGAAATTCTTTGACCGGCGCAAGACAGACTCATGTTTTCATTCATCAAGAATTAAAGTCAGAGGTTGGAAGACGATCACATACCGTTGTAGTTCCGACCATTAACGGCGATTCGGCGTCGTTATTCTCATGACTCGCCACAAAACCGAAAGTAAGGAAACGCTGGTCGGCTCAACCAGCATTTCCACCACCACTAATAATAACAAAATAACGATAGAGACAAAACGATATATTTATCTAAAATGGAGCCATTAACAAGTGTGGGTAGCGTAGATTCATCCACATTAATATGAGACTTTTTTATAACCAAATAGAAACTCCTCGTTGTCCCTTTAAAAGATGCACTAATCCATATTTTTTAGCTAACAATGGATTGAAAACCTTCCCCTCTGCTCACCAAAGCTTTTCAGTGTTTTTCAGCTTCTTGTTTTGGTTTAACTACACACGTCACTGCTGGGTCAGGATTGTCATTCTCATCAGTCGTGTTTCCAGCTGCAGCCGCCAGCTGTTTACAGATCATGAAACCCTCTTGACATAGGGAAGGAAAAGATCAAGCCTCAGCCTGATAATCTCCAGTTCACTTTCACATTCATGCACCTGACTTCGTGCTCATGTCAGCTGATTTCTGTTCAGACAAACATGGATTATTTTTGCTTTGTTTTACTCTTGTCAATCAGTGGAGACTAATGTTTCCAACAGGTCATATAATAGAGACCAAGGTAATCAAAGGCATGTGCCACTGTGTACTCTCCTCCCTATCCTCCACTACTGCACTGATATGCCGCACACTTGTTTTAGACATGTCACTAACAGCTTGTCAATTATGTAAGATGATGATGTACCCAACTTACTTTTTAATTAGCTCTTAGTTGTTTATTTTACTACTACTAGCATTAATTATTCTTACTTGAATTATTATTTTGCATGTTTTTCCTGTTTTAACTCCCTTGATCCTTCTACATTTTGTCAAAGCACTTTGGGTGCCATATCATAAATATCTACAGCACTGTACTGTATAAAGTGAAGGTTCTTGGTTTGATTCCCAGGCCTGTGGCACTTAGGCACATTCTCCCTGTGTCTGTGTGGGTTCTCCAGCCTCCTCCCTCAGTCCAAAACACGCACATTAAGTTGATTGGTGACTCTAAATTGCCAATACGAGTGAGTATAAGTATTAGTTTCCATATGTGGCCATAGACTGCTGACCTGTCCAGGGTGTATCCCACACCTACTCCCCCACCCCACCCTCAACCTATGTTAACAGAAAATAATGTCAAAACCAGAGCAAACAGTAATGTTTAACATAAACTTTGGCTTTGTTGTATCTGCGCTGTGGCAATAAGCTCAAAAAGTGGGCAAACAGTTGAACTTATAGGAGAGATTGAAGTAATGGGAGGGGTTGGACAGGAAAAGGGCACCTTTAAGCAATCCAAGATTAGAAGCCTGAAAGCCCATAATTTACAGAACAGCTTGGCAACCAGCTTTGTTTTCCACTCTCCAAAACGCCCCTCCACAGTAACCATCAACTGCTTGTCCACATCCCCAGAAAATGACTCAAAGTGCTGGAGCAGTTCAGAGGAGACTGCATGATGGTAAGAGACGACCAGCATCCTCCTTCCCCTCCCCTGCCCTCCATGCCAGGACTGATGTGAAAGCTTTTAAAGCGACTGCAAGTGTTCATTAGAGATAAGGGAGTTTGTCTGCCCACGTAATTGCCCGGCTCCTGTGGCAGACTGTATGTGCCAGTCAACTATTACCAGTATGACAGCGGCCTGCCATGCTCCAGCAGCTGCTCTTGTTCCCTGACATTTAGACCCATTTAGGCGAATTATAATGAAGAAGCCAGCAGGGTCTTTGTTTGTGTTTGCCTGTTTCACTCACACAGAGGATTAATGAGTGCATGCGAGAAGTGTTAAAAATATAATAAAATATAAAAAACCTAAAAATCAGCTCACATTTGTAAACAGCCTAGGAGCATGATCTATACAAAACATTTCATACACGAGTACAAGACTGATTCATGCCAATTACTCTGGGAGGATCTACCTAAGGCAACATATTTACCACACTGGTAAAATATTTGTGTTGTATTTGATATTTTGCTAATTATTATTTGCTAATTGTTGGTCCAAGTAGAGTCTTACACTGTGATCCTTAGCCAGTGCGCAGCATGAATCTGTGTTGCTAGCATTTGTTGTAGGCAATGGAGGCAGAAGTGACACTATGGCAACGTTCAGAAATGGCTGTTTGTCCTGTTTGTCGCGCCTCCTTCTACGAGTTTACACAAATAAGGAAAACAAATTTGATCGCCGGTCGTTTTTGAGCGGGCGGGATATTCAATGCTTGGGGCGAGACCAAGCTCGGTGTGTGTGTGTGTGTGTTGTCTCAGACGTTTGATTGACGGATGACGGATACAATATCAGTGGCTGGTGAATCGTGTACAGGCTGACGTATAATCTGTGCGCCTGCATTATCCAATGTGAAAAAAAAATACCACACTTTCATCCCGGATTTACTCGAAAATAGAATTTTGCACAAAGTTTGGGCTACATCGTCTGATGGATGAGTTATTACACTAATGATAAGACCCACAGTGGAATCAAATTCAGTTTTCTTTTCTGAACACCTTTAACACTGCAAATAAAAAATATGTCAGTAATTTAATACACTATGAAAAAAACTAAGTAAAAAAAAATGGAGAACTTCAGATATCTCGGCATCACTCAATCAACTGTATTTTAACCAACACATTACAGACATCCACAGACGCTGTCAGCAGAGGCTACATGCCATCCACACACTCAAGTCCCTCAGTCAAACCCAACCTTCTTCTCCTCCTGAAGCACCATTGAATCCATCCTCCTGTACTGCACAGCCTGCTGCTTCACCATGCAACAGAAACAAACTCCTAAAAATCACTCACACATGCTCTAAAATAATCGGCCTCCTCACTCCCACTCACTCAGAAAGCACGGAGCATATCACATGACCCATGCCACTCCTTTCACTCGTGTTTTACACTTCTCTCTAAGTTCTGGCATCAGATACAGACAGATAACTTGTTTTGGGAAAAGTTTTATTCCATCCCTCATTAAAGGGATAATGAGGAGTTTCTATTTGGTTATAAAAAAGTCTCACGTTAATGTGGATGAATCTCCGTTACCCACACTTGTTACAGTAATGGGCCCATTTTCGATAAATATATGGTTTTGTCTCTATCGTTATTTTGTTATTATTAGTGGTGGTGGAAATGCTGGTCGAGCCGACCAGCGTTTCCTTACTTTCGGTTTGTGGCGAGTCATGAGAATAACGCAGCCGAATCGCTGTTTATGGTCAGAACTACAACGGTATCTGATCGTCTTCCAACCTCTGACTTTAATTCTTGATGAATGAAAACATGAGTCTGTCTTGTGCCGGTCAAAGAATTTCACGGTGTGCATAGGCTCATAAATGTAGTGTGAAAACGCTTCGCTTTTCCAAAACTCCTCGTTGTCCCTTTAAAGCATTGAACACCCTGAGCAGAAGGCAGCAAGGTAGTGATTGCTTTTTTAGGGTTTTGTTGTTCTATTTTAAGTTGTATGTTTGCTGAATGTCATTGTTAAATGCAAGTAGTGACTGTGAAAACAAATTTCCATTTGGGGACAACAACGTATGAATCTGAATATAGTAGGCTACTGACAATAGTAAGGATCAGGAAAAAGTGATGAATAACTTCACAAATTCTCGAGCAACATGTACTGTATCCCTGTTGGTGCACTGTGTTTTTGTGTCCACTGGAAACACTTCTGATACGATGAAGATGTTTTATGTTGTTTCCTCTTTAAAGGGATAGTTCACCCAAAATTCAAATTTCACTAATTATCTACTCACTCTCATGTCGAAAGCTCCCAGTGTTGCTCTGCCGGAATCTCACACGATTTGCATTGACACCCAGTTCACGGCTCTGCAAATCGCGCGAAATTTGGAAGAGCAACACTGGGAGCTTCCGCTACAAACAAGCTTAAAACATAGACTTATTAAATTTTTTTTGGTACAATTTCTCATGTCGGGGCTTCAATACAAGAGGGACATTACAGACGAGCACTATGGAGGTATTTGGATTATTTTTTGGTGTGTCCTTTTGGACGAAGAAAAGTGGTGTCAGTTCGCAACCGTCATATGGACATGCAGTGCTGCACGGAGCCCCGCTGTAACTCCGAGAAGCCACGGAGGACTCTGAAACTTCTCCCAGCCCTTAGTCCACATGAGGGGGAGTAGATAATGAGTGAAATTTGAATTTTGGGTAAACTATCCCTTTAAGACTGTATGATCATCAACACAGTATGAAATAAATGTTTCAAAGTTCATTCATGAATATCAATCAATCAGTCTTCCACAAGATGGAAAAAGAAGTTCAACGAGAAGACATTTCATGACATGTATCATCGCCTTCACTGGCAAATAGTTTGTTCAGCTGCCATGGAAATACATTTTTAGATTTTTCATACTGTACATGTTGGGAAGTAATTTAACAAATCAGTCGGTATGAAAGTTCTGATGCTCAGATTCCCAATAACACCCCACACAGCTCTCACAGTGGAGGAGGAACAGAGGCTTCATAGCGGCCCAGTGGAGCTGCGCTGCATTGATATGTGGGCAAATGGAATCAAATAAGCATCAATGTTTGTCAATTGACTTTTTAAATGATGTATTGAAATATCTGGAGAACAATGTGGAGATATATTCAATGAAGCAACACGTAATAAGCAGTTTGTTCCTGTTAGTTTGGGCTCAGCAAACAGAAAGATTTCATCTGAGCACACAGGGAAGCAGAGTCTCTGAGGTGGGACATTCTTCCTCTACTGCAGCCACATGTTGTGATTTCAGTGAACAAGACAACTGTTCTTCTCTAGAACAGAAATCTTGCAGAGCGCAGTTTTACAGTAATTCTGTAATGCTGGCATTTTCTGTTTTGTTTTGCCAGTTCGGTGAAAACTTAATAGGAACTTAACAGAGCGTTGTCTCTTTAGCTTCACTTTTATAGCCTGTTTAAATGGCACACAGACTGGAAACTTAAGCGTTGCATAATTTCAAAGAGAATATTTTTACTGTTTTGAGACAGACTGGATCTACCCTGCAGCTCCGTGTCTCAGGGGAGTGCCAATTAGCTTGTTTTTCTTTTCTTTGATCATCTGAGCTTGAGATGGTGCAACATCATGCCACACTCAGGTGATGATATTATCTCCTATTAGTGATGTTCAAAGCACTTCTCTTCAGTGTCCCCAATCCCTAGAATCACTTCATCAACAGTCGTTCGTCATAAGGGGCTTGACCGGAGCTCCGACTGCACGCTACCACTCAGAAACCAAACAGCTAATTTTCCTCCTTCTCCACCTATAACTCACTCATTTATATTCATGAAAGTTTAAAGCTGTGAATAATTGAGGGTCAGGCCACTCGGGTAACAGGTGGGTGGAGTGTAAGACTACCACAATCCATTAGGATTAGATAGGAATTAGCCAGATACTGGCATGATGGGTACTACTACAATGATGATTTTAAAATAAAAAAGAATGAATCAAAACTTAAATATCTCCTCTATTGTTATTATATTTTTCTTGTTCTTTTAGCATTTCAAGGAAATAACAGCGGTAATAGGAAATAACTAAATAACACAGGGGTTGTAAAACTTATATTAAAGTTTGAAGGTTCGTAACAAGTGAAAAAGCTCTTTTCCTCTTTCTTTCCCCACTTCTTTCTCTGCCATTGTCTCATTATGTGGTGTATCTCACTGACTGTCATACTTCACAGTGATTGGCTGAGTAGTGTCCTGTGGCCAGCACTGCAAAGGCTGGAAAAGCTGTGCCAGTTCAAATAGAAATGCTCCATCAAAATTTCATAATACTCAATAATTCATTGGTGAAATATGTGATATATCCAGGGTGGCATCAGACAAAGGTCTTCAAACTGGCCAGACATTTTTTCTTCATTTTTTAAGTTTTCTTTTTGAACATTTCTGCTTTTATTGTGATAGGACAGTAATAGAGACACAAGAAAGTCAGGGAGGACAAGGACATATCATGTAGGCTTTGTCCTACATGGTACAGACTCCACAAGGTGAGCCACTGGAGTGTTCTAGGAAAGTCTGAAATAGACGGTGTGTGTTTGTGATGTATGTCATGTGTAGCCCTTAAAGCAGAAGTAAGCGATCCGGTGGTTTTGGCTAACTTCCTGTCAGCCGATGGAGTTAGCAGTCCCCGCCCTCGTCCCTACGTCACCACATTCACGTGCATCCCTTGGCTGCACACACAGAGAGGACCGCCCCTTTATGCCGTTCTCTCTCCTCATTGGATAAAGGTTGTAGGATACAAGGAAAGTTTTCTCCTCGGCTTACAGCAGAGCAGAGTGACTGACAGACCCGTGTTTCAGACCAAACACTCAATATAAGTGATTGCTGTCGGAAGATACAACTATTTAAGACTTATATTATGTAACACAAACATTCTGCTTACTTCTGCTTTAACTCAAACAAAAGAATGACCTCCATGTGCGAACACTGAGTGAGTGAAAGCGCTTTTCTCTGGACGTTACCTAGTAATGAACAGATCATTTTGAGAAGTTATTCAGTTCAGTTCACTGACCTGGAAGATTTGTTCTTTTGAAGAACACACAACACAACACAACACAACACAACACAACACAACACAACACAACACAACACAACACAACACAACACAACACAACACAACACAACACAACACAACACAACACAACACAACATCATCTCCTGTCTGCATGTAAACAATGACTCTGAAAAGAGACTGTGTCTGTGCTGTTGTGATCATTTGTGAAGAGATTACAACAGAAAAGATAACACACACATGATGCCTTTGAGGATATATTTATCAACCCCTCTGTTCTTTGAAGTGGATTACACAGACACTGTATTAGAAAACGCTCAAAACAGGGCAGGACTCTGCAGAGCTGGCACCAAGCCACAACCCCGTCTTCAGGAGGGGTTGCACATAACTGGGCCCTGGCACCCAGTTCCCCTCCAGAGGACTTCCAGGCTAAGGTGAGCTTAGCCAAGTCCTCCTGCAGAGAGTGACATCCATAAAGATGACAGAGGCCCTGCAGGAGACGCTGCAGGGGACACAGGACAAGAGACGTGCCCTAAAATGACCAAGCTGTTTGAGGTGTGGGTGGAGGTGGAGGGGGGGCTGACGGCAGCAGCTAATGATAAGAAGTGGCAGGGGAAGCTGTGGTGCTGTTGGCAGGCACCGGGCCCATTTGGCATTACTGCCCTTGCTGGTGAGGCAGTGATAACTTTAGATTGCTGAAATCATCAAGCGTGAAGCTCTGCAAATGGACATCAACAGGAAAGATAAATGGTGATGAGCCAGCCAGCCAAAGTTGACACCCTGCTGCCTGACGGAAGCAGACACACCTCTTAAGTAACACAGCCTCCTCCAAGACGGCCAGCACACATCAGGCAGACTGTCGGCACCCCCCCACCTCAGTCCTATTCCCCCTACAGTTTGATCTAACTTCCTCTGGGCTGTGCAGCCGGTGGCCTGTCACACCCTGTCATCAAAATGGAGTAAGTACGAAAAATAAACTACTTTAGGTTTCAGCGTAAAAGAGTTATTTTTCACCAGCGGGAGCAGGAGGACGAGCAAAAAACCTCCTACACGACCCCTCCCTCCCTCCCTCCCCCCTTCGATGAAGTGTTATGACAGTGAGTTTAATAAAGCACGAAGAAGTCATTAATAAGTAATGCTCTGCTGTGTTGACAAATAACGTGGGGAGCATCAGCTGGGGGCGCCGTGTAAATCACATCAACATGAGCAGCCACACGTCAAGTCACTGAACCCAGATCAGGAGTTACCTCAGTGATGGAGGCTCGGCCTGTGTGTGTGTGTGTGCGTGTTGTGTACATAGATGCATCACAAGCAGAGGAAAACCAATAACATCCTCCTGCAGGTTCGAGGATGGATACCACAATCTCATCTCTCCAACTACGGAGCTGAGACTTTTTTCACATGTTTGTTAAATTTTTAAAAGACGACACAAGAACATGTGTAACAAACAAACCAACATTTGAATCACATACACACACAGATTCAAATTCATGGAGAGAGCCACATGCTATAAGGTAAAGTAAAAAATAAAATAAAATAAACAAACAAAAAAGGAAGTAACTGAGGCAAAGCGCTCAGTGGGGGTGCAACGGTACAGGTAGCCCACGGTACGATACGTACCTCGGTTTTTGGCCACAGTTCTCGGTACGGTTTCGGTATGTGTTTTGTGCAGAGAACTTTTTTTTTTCTCCCAAAATAATGTTTATAATTTATAATATTTATAATATAGCTCTCCCCTCTATCTCTCTCTCTCACTCACTCACTCACTCACACACACACACACACACCTGAACTGTCTGTGAACAGCCCCTAGCTCCTCCCTCTGCACACTTAGGGTGTATTCGAAACCGCATACTACATACTATATACTTCCATACTGCATACTGTCCATACTCCATACTACATACTCATCAATCAGACAGTATGCAGAGCGTTTACACTGCAGCGTACCTACATAATAACCCATAATGCATTGCGCTCCTACCCGAGCCAAGATCAACAGGCTAAAGCTGATTTCATTTTAGCTCTAAATTCTTTAAATATATCACTTTATTAACATTTCAAACGTTTTTAGGCGAGAAAGTAGCCGTTTAGATCAGCAGTGTGTCGTTAATTTGTCTAAATACCAGCTGTTTACAATTTTGTTCGGACGATTTCGGCGCTACTAAAGCTAGCCGTCGTGAGCAACGCACTTCCGGTTACTTTCACAAAATAAAACACCCGTTGCCCTTTACTATATAGAAAACCCTAACGATAGAATTTGTGCTTTTATTTTGAAAACAGGAAGCAAACCTACCCTCGATGTAGCTAGCTTGGAACCGCAGTTTTGACCGCTCTCGTCCCGTTAACGGCATTTAACCGTTCAATATGCCTTACCGGAGAGTCTTGCCAGCTCTGAGATCGGCCTGGTTCATTGTAAAACATTTATTTATTGATGTAAATGTGGTGTTTTCTGTGCGTACAGACCCCAAGGCAGTGCTGCTCTTGTTAGTTAGAGCAGTTTAGCAGGATACTCTGACCATCTGTGAAAAAATGTATTACCAATAGCTTTCTTTACCATCGTGTTCCTGTAGGTGTCTAGTACTGTAACAGCTCTCAATTTATTTATTTCCAAATCCATTGGGAAAATTCTGGAGAGTCAATCAAAGACTGCGTTTACATGCACTTCAGTACCCCGATTTCAATCGGGTTTTTTAAGTACCCCAAATTTGTGTTTGCGCATGTAAACACTAGGGCTGGGTAAAAATATCGATTCAGCAATGCATTGCAATTCTTTTCTCTGCAATTCAATATCGATTCAGCAATCTTCTGAATCGATTCAAGCCCCTGGCCAGTGGGGGCGCTGCGAGCAACACCCTCGTGTGATTCGCGCTGTACGGACGGGGGCCGCACTAGACCAAACCATAACAATATGGGAGGGAGTAGCAGCAGCAGCGGGGATCGATCGTCGGGGGAGGGACGCACCGCGCCGTGCCGTATTAACTTTCGCTTTCAACACGCGCTGCTGTTATGCATGCGTGCTTCTCTGTGGTGTGTATGTGTGTGAGAGGATGCGGCCATCGTCCGACGGGGGGGGGGGGGGGTGGGGGGGGCGGCGGCGGCGGCGGCGAATATCGCTACTTTTTTTTTTTTTTTAAGACGTTAGTTTAGGCGGCAGCTCTTTGTTGTTAAGGCGGCCGCCTTAACAGGAAAGCGCTGCGGGAAACCCTGAACTTATCTGACAGCTGCTCTCACTTCTTCCTCTGCTCCTCCTCACTCACTCACCTACACACAGACAGGACTCTGTCTTCCTCACACTCACCCCAGCCCCTCAGTTTCTCATCCCACCTGCCCGTACCATACACATTGACAGTCAGTCAGAAATCACAGAACTTAAACATCATAACAAGAACATTACTGCGGGGTCGCTACAATATTTTCAGTTGTGCAGTCAACTATTATTAATAATACTGTTTTGTATTGTTTTATTACTCAAAATGTTATGAGTTATTTTCCAAGAGGAAAGTATCACATAGCCTAATTTAAATTTAGCTGCACTGTAGTTCAGTGTTAAAGCAGTGTCATATTTTGTTATGCTATGAGTTATTCTATGGCTGTTCATAAGGCATGAAACTAAACAAATAATTATTAAAAAAAAAAAAATCTGGTACTCTTATTTGTGTATTTCTGCTTGATACTGAATCGATATCGAAGCATTTCAATCAATATCGAATCGAATCGATATCGAATCGAATCGTGACCTAATGAATCGAAATCGAATCGAATCGTGAGATTCTCAACAATACCCAGCCCTAGTAAACACCATTTCCCGATTCCAGAAATCGGGATAAGCTCATATCCCGATTTTGCTGCCCGGAGAGCTCCGAAAGAAATCAGGATACTGGAGCATGTAAACACAGTACCCCGATATCTGAAAGCTGCTCAGCCAGCTGACGTAACCGTTACCATAGATACGTTACGTACAAAATGGCGGCGACAACAAGAGCGCATTCTGGAGCGACGAGGAGACTATTAAGTTTTTTTGTTTGTTTTTTTCATGCGAGAAAGTCACTGTTTAGATCCCCAATGTGCGGTCGGTTTATCCAAATGACGGCTGTTTACAAGTTTGCTACGACGTTTTTCGGAGGAGTGAAGCTCCCCGTGTGTGAGCTGTGACCGGGACATCACAGAGGCAGCAACCCCGTCTCCTGACGTGCTCGGCTGGCCAGACTACTCCGTCACCTCGGGAGAGAAGACGGTCGTTAATTAACTTACCCGTAGGTTTTTAGAGGTTTACTGCCGACAGGTTAAATTCTTTTTAGGAGATAAATGCTGGTTTCATTGATGAAATCTAACAATTGTGGCAGTTGCCTTAGTTTGTTTGAATGAAAAGTGAAGCTTCATGTGTGTATTGGAGGAGCAGTGCTGCCTGGAGGCTCTGTCGCCTAACGTGTGTACAGAAATCACTACTTTTACATCAATAAATGCATGTTTTACAATGAACCGATCAGTCTGCATTGAATTTACCTTTCTTTTATTAAGTTATATAACATGGCAGCATTTTTAATTTGTAAATTTTCGGACCTACATATTTCCTAGTAGTTGCGCTTCCTGTTGTAAATAATACATGTAAACATGAATGAAACACACATACGCACGTAAGATGCAGTAATCAGAAACCGGGATACTGTATTTATCATGTAAACAGGGATACTGAATAACCGGGGTTCTCTAACTTCATGTAAACACCATACCCCGAATTTGATCAATAATCGGGGTACTTAAAAAACCTGATTGAAATCAGGGTACTGAAGTGCATGTAAACGCAGTCAAAGTTAAGGTGCCCAGAGGGCTCGGGTGAAAAAAAAGAAAAAAAATGAAAATTCTAATTTAAGCTTGTGAGATGTCTAACTAGGGGTTTTAAGGGGTGCTGAGTCCATCTCAACCATTAGTTTTGAGTAAAAATGTTTCCCTGACCATAAATTATTGGTATATTTGAGTTATAGTGTATGGCAAAGGGTATAGTAAAAGTCATTGTTGAACAGATTCTAGCCTATTCTAAATCTAAAGATTCCATTCTAAAAATAAATAAATAAATAAAATGAAAATAAAAAAGAAGAAAGAAATACAAAATACTTCAGAAGAGTACACTAGTTAGAAAAAAAAAAACAAACACAAATAGTGGGAACATACCGCACACTAGACTGGGTTATGAGGATCTTTAGTTTATTTCAGAGCAACCTACCTGCTAAAATAGACAAGTGTCATGGTTTTTGTCAAAACAGACTGTGGTGGTCCATACAACTAGACTAAGGTTACTATAGTGTAGAAGGTTGCCACAACTCAATTGATCACACTGGTTATATATTTTTTCCCCAATATGATGGACCATGGACTCGATCAAGACAGTTGTGTACCTATTGAAACTGAATTACTACATAAATTAGCTCTAGCTCATCACTACATTACAACATAAACTAGCTCCTATGGACCTTATCAACATTTGCTAATGACTCTCATGCTTGCTAACTAGATAGTTATCTAACATTAGCTAGGTGAATGGTTGTTCTTTTTAAGCAATAAACAAGAGAATATTAATGAATTTCTTAATTTACTAGATAAAAGCGTGTGCTAGCAGAAGGAAAAACTATTATTATGTCAAAAGGTAACTATCATACCTTAAAATCGTGTTTGTTCTCCAAAAATATTTGCCATGATGCAATGCTCCCTCTCAATCCTTCCAGAGGGCATCATGACCCATAGAAACCACACTCATGTACTGGGTATCATGCATGTGCACAGTTGGTGTCATCACTCTTCTGAAGTATGACTGGTCTGGTCTGACTGAAAATGACGAAAAGATGATCTGCCTATTGTTGCTCTACTTGAGTGATATTATCCTCATTATTAACACCTGTGTTCATCCTCAGTATGTATATATTTTTGATGTTATGATGGATGAGATTGCCTATTTGTATATGACCTGTTTGCATTGTATTGTTGTATTGTTGTGTATAGATACTGCCTTTCTGTAAGTGAATCACTGAAGGTACACCTGTATTCACATTTGCTGTAAAGCTGCTGAATGCACTTAAATATATGTGTTTTATCCATTTCTATGGTACTCCCCAGCCATTGATGTTTGATCGTTAAATATGTTTTCAACTTGTTCAATTACTTATGTAAATTGATTGAGTACCATTTCCTTTAAAAATCCCCTGACTTCCTGGTCTCAGCATGAGCCTGAAGAAGCCAAAAGCGTAACGCGTTGCTCTGAAATAAAATAAAGATCCTCATAACCCAGTCTAGTGTGCGGTATGTTCCCACTATTTGTGTTTTTTTTTTTCTAACTAGTGTACTCTTCTGAAGTATTTTGTATTTCTTTCTTCTTTTTTATTTTCATTTTATTTATTTATTTATTTTTAGAATGGAATCTTTAGATTTAGAATAGGCTAGAATCTGTTCAACAATGACTTTTACTATACCCTTTGTCATACACTATAACTCAAATATACCAATAATTTATGGTCAGGGAAACATTTTTACTCAAAACTAATGGTTGAAATGGACTCAGCACCCCTTAAAACCCCTAGTTAGACATCTCACAAGCTTAAATTTGAATTTTCATTTTTTTTCTTTTTTTTCACCCGAGCCCTCTGGGCACCTTAAAGCAGAACAATGCAAGTCGGCCGGAAATAGCTCGCTCCTTCGTTGGTTTCTCTTTTTTTCCCTCTCCGGAGCTCCCCCACAGTTCTGGGAGGCACATGTCACTGTCGTAAAAAAAAAAAAACTCGCCGCCGCCACCTCCTCCACCCCCCCTACGTGCTTGTGTTTACTGCTGTTTGCTAAGCCCTGCTAACACCGAGCTAACGCTATGCTAACACGGAGCTAACGCTAACACGGAGCTAACGCTAATACAGCCACACACAGGCACAAAGACACAAAGACACAGACATACACACACAGGAATAAAGGTTCCAAAACGCGAAGGTGTGTGTGTGTGTGTCATGATGTATTACATTATCTTATAAAGACCCATGGTGTGTGTATCTGTGTTAGCATTAGCTCCCCGTTAGCCACAAGCTGAACTTCATCAGTAAACATTTCATGTTTCCATGGTTTCCTCCGACTTTCCGAACTCAAACCAATCACGATTCGTGACATGCATGACGTCATGTGCGTTCTTATCTCGTACTGCCGTAAGGCAGTTTCTCGCGATACTTCTATCCATTGACGAGATTTGTAACACCGAGACGGACGACTGATCTTGCAAGTGCGGTTTTCAGCCAGTGGGGGGGGTGAGCGCATTGGCCTAGACCCCATTCACTTCATAACAGGTCACTCAACCATCACAGTGACTCTGAGCCACAATAATTACAGCCCAAATCCTGCATAGTTCCGCTTTAACTTTGATTGACTCTCCAGAATTTTCCCAATGGATTTGGAAAAAAATAAATTGAGAGCTTTTACTAGACACCTACAGGAACACAATGGTAAAGAAAGCTATTGGTAATACATTTTTTCACAGATGGTCATAGTATCCTGCTAAACTGCTCTAACTATGTGTCTAACCACAAACAAACTTCTGCTACAGCCACAATTGTTAGATTTCATCAATGAGACCAACATTTAGAACCCCAATGTGCGGTTAGTTTATCCAAACGACGGCTGTTTTAAGTTTGCCCCGAGTTTAACCAGCCGGTGGTAAACCTCTAAAAGCCATCGGGTAAGTTAATTAGCGGTCGTTTTCTCCACCTGGGCGAGGACCGTAGGCTGGCCGGCGGAGCACGTCAGGAGCCGGGCTGCTGCCTCTATGATGTCGCGGTCGCTGCTCGGACCTGGAGCGTCACTTCTCCCAAAAACATCGGGGCAAACTTAAAACAGCCGTCGTTTGGATAAACTAACCGCAGATTGGGGATCTAAACAGTTACTTTCTCGCATGAAAAAATATTAAAACTTAATAAAGTCACGTATTAACAGGCACATTTCTGTTGTCCTGTTTAGTTGTTTTTTTTTTCCTGTTTGCGGTAAGGAAAAGACTATCCGTGACGTCACGTTACGTTGCATCTTGGGTAATTTGAGTGTGAGTAGCAAGCTCCTCATGTATACTCAACATTCTGGCGAATCTAGTATGCCATCCGGGAACTTCTCGCATACTCAAACCGACTCAAACTCGCATACTGCGCATTCGCATACTCAAAATTACGTCAGAGTTAGTATGAGTAGTAGGAAAGTATGTGGTTTCGAACACAGCCTTAGTCTTTCAGTAGGTGAACACTCTGAAGCCACTTTCAAACAGAGATCTCGCTATATTGCCGTCATGGAAGACGTCACTATGCTGGCAGCCACAGTCTCTCGCTGGGAAAGAAGGAGTTAGTCTATTGTGTTTTTTTCACCACCTCTCATCCCTGTCAGTCAACTCCTGCTCGACCTCGGTCTCTCTATCGCGCGCGGACACGCGGACACGCGAACACGCGACCACACACATGCAGTGTGCATGGACAGAGTCCTGCTGGAACTCTAATAAAAGCTAAATGTGCTAAATCGCACTAATAACTTATTAAATTCCCCCGCGATTGCGATCAGCGACCGCTCATGCCGCCGCCTGTTTGTTTTCTCTTTTTTTCCCCCTCTTCTGTGTGTGTGTGAGCTGCTGCACTTTCAGTTGCAGGGGGGGAGTCACTATGAGTGTGTGGAGGCTCAACAGTGATTGGACATCGACTCGCGGGGGCGGGCTTTCGCCTTAAACGGCCAGGCACACACATACACGGCACAGCTGCCTGTAAAGCAGGAAGAGCTGATGCAAGCTGAATCTGAAATACCGCGGTCCAAGAGCGTATTGCACCGTGCAGGCCGTACCGAACGGTTCGGTATTTTACCGAGAACCGTTGCATCCCTAGTGCTCAGAGCTAAGATAGAATGGTGGAAATATCCAAACCAATTCATGACAAAAAGGGTTCCCATATTTATAGAAAAACATCATCTTTACTGTGTAGCCTTCAAGTCAAACAGTCCAATGCAGCATATTCAACCTACCCTTTGCCACTGTACATCAGATGGAACTTCATCCAACTCCAAAAATAGAATAGAAAGCAAGCTTTTAAAAAAATATTCTTCTTTTTACATGTCACTGGTAGACATTTCAGATATCCTGAGTAGCAAAAGCTGAAATTTTTTGACTGACTGACCTTGTTTCCAGTAAAGTTACGTATTTGTTGTCATTATTGTTATTTCCCAGTCTGTACTGCAAACAGTCGAGTTAAACAAGTGGTAATTACTGTAATGTGGATCTCTTTTTCCCCTCACCTGTGCTGCTCCAGCCCTATTTGTCTACAACAGTGTCTTACTGTAATAGTGAACATCAGTACGGTGGCCCAGAGAGCCCCATGCACAAGAACAACACGTGCAAATAGGCCTAGAGAAATGCTGTAGTGCTGCACATTCTGAAACTATAATCACCATCACTTTGACAACACACACACAAAACAATCTCATCCTGTTAGTGACATAAATGTAGTATATTAGAGGATTCATTTACAGTAATGTTGATCAAATAACCCAGAAACTCCAGAGTTATTACTCTACACACACCAGTTTAGATAGATAGATAGATAGATAGATAGATAGATAGATAGATAGATAGATAGATAGATAGATAGATAGATAGATAGATAGATAGATAGATAGATAGATAGATAGATAGATAGATAGATAGATAGATAGATAGATAGTACTTTATTAATCCCTTGGGAGGTTACCCTCAGGGAAATTGAGGTTCCAGCAAGCAGCACAGCACCGATCATACATTAAAAAGGCTCAATGCTATTGTCTCACTGTCAAAAAAAGAAAATCCCCACATGTTGAACTATTTCTTCAACAAAAATCTGTTAGAGTGTGTGACAGAAAAGCAGAAACCACAAAACTAAAAGGCAGAAAGAGGCTGACAGCCGATAGAAGCCTGCAGAACATTGGCTTACATGTGTGCGCCATGTGTGATGTATGGTCTGTTATTGTACAGGCCTGTGCTACACACATCATAATGGGATCCCTGCAGCACTCACATTTCAATGCCAAGCTCTGGACCATGACAATAACACTGAGTCAAGTCAGCTTCATAAAATATGATCACTTTTGTTTTAAAGAAAAGAAAAAAAACATAGAGAAGAAATAATGGGATTCTACAGTTTTACAGAAGCTCATCTGTCTGTGGCCACTCGTGCAAGAGATTTATTTACAGCAGAGGATAAAAACGCATTCCAGCGATCACAGGGCTCATATAAACTCTGCCTCATAACTGAGACCTTGATCGTCATCTATTTGCTTTGTGCCGCAGATACAATGATATTACAGCCGCGCCCTTTACGTGCAGCCTGTGTCACATCCTAACGGATTTATTTACAACTTCCTTTTTCTTGCTTAGTGCTCAGAACAGCCTGACAGGAAGTGTTACACTACACGGTACAGAAGTGCAGTGTTTCACATGTATCCCGCTGAATGATGCTGCGTATGGAGACAGGAAATGTTATTAAACAGCTGCAGCCTGCAGATGCAGCACACCTCCTGAACTGTAACAACACTTTGCCCAACGATGCTAATGAGCTACAGTGTTTGGATTATGTATATTTTCCCTTAACTGTACAAATACCTTTCTGTCAACAGAGATAAGCAAAGAATCATTACATTAATTTTCCTAAAAGGTAAAACCCATTATTGTGACAAAAAGCCGATGAGCATGCTGCCCTCAGCTCTTATCCCCTCATTGTGTGTCAGTGTGCAGTGTAATCCATGGGAAGAGGCTGATTCAGCACCATGGACAGCAGCTATGACTAACATGATTCTTCTACTTCGATAAAAACCATTATCCTCGGCAGCTGCTGCACTGTAGTCACTTCTGGACTTAAACAGGGTTTACTCCCATGTTTCTCTCCATATTTAACTAAGTTTACATTTTCTATAATTGTCTCACAGTAACTGTAATCCTAAGTGTTTACAGTTCACAGGATGGCAATTCTTAGACTTTTCTGACTTTTTTATTTTCAGTGTTGTTTAATTCTACATTCAATTCTAGGTTCTTTGTCCAATATTATATTATATTATATTCAGTTCTGAGCCCACCTACATACTTCCACTCAATTTTCATTTTCCTTCAGTACTCCACCGGGAATTAAAATGCTTTCGTGGCTTTTCCCCTGCGGAGAATCTACAGCCAATCAGCAAACAGCAAGAGTGGCGGAGAACAATGACGTTGCGGTTATACACTAAGTTGGAAGTTGTTGTTCATGCATAATGGCAGCAGAGCTCGATGTTTGCGAAGCCATTCATTCCGTTGTGGAGATGCTACTGTCTTTGACGGACATCTTGCACATACTTAATTTGCTCATTGCTCATTGCGATGGGGGATGGTCCTTGTTTACAATGAGCAGCAGCTTCATTGCGTTCCGGCCGGTACCAGCACATGACATACAGTATGTCACCACCAAACATTACGGTGGCAGATCATAGTTTTAACTTTAACAGAGTAACCACCTACCAGGAAGTAAACATTTCTCAATGGAGCGTGGCCAGTGTCTTTGCACAAATGAAATGAAGTACCGGGGGGACCGGTTAGGTTAGGACCAGACTGTGATGTGTAGCCTGCCTGAGTGTGAAAACTCAGCTCACCACTGCAGTTTCCTGCTGAGCTTAATGCTGTAAGTGCACAGTAACTGGGCTTCAGATGAGTGTACAAACATTTTGATCTGCATCTCTCTCTTTCAGCTAGACTGAAAAAGGACGATGCACAGAGAGACTGCAGTAACTGTAAACTGAAAACTGCAGGAGAGAGCAAAAAGAATGCTGTTGAAGATTGTGAGTGCTTTGACGTAGATGAAAGTTTGTGATTAAAGGGCCCACAACGCAAACACATAGGTCAACCAATATCTCTGTGCTAACTGACCACAACCAGGGTCGCCAGTACTAGGTATTGTGCATACTAGGGTGTTAGTGTAGGATGAAATTTATTTTGTGAGGAGCTGGTTGGGGAAATGTTCTGTGAGTTGTTTTGGTGATTGGGAATGGGAACCACTTTCTGTTGTATGGTTTGGCCACCTGGTACACCTGAACTGTCGGTTCCAGGGTGCCATTCCGAACGTTTAGGCTACTTTAATGTGTCGGAATGCCGGCCGTTTATTATTTATGGAAAAGGGGTGCCTTTCTGAACCTGAAAAAAGTCCGCTATTAAAAGGTTTAAGGCACTGGGTACACACATTGCAGCGAATGCTTTTATAGCACAGTGGTTAGAGCATCCGCCTCCAGCGCGGGAGATCAGGGTTTGACTCCTGGAGGAGTTCCATTTTAGCAGAGACTTTCTTGGCCTCTACCTGATCTTTTTACCAAACTTAACCAACTCCTTTCTACATTGCCTAAACCCAACCAAAACACAGAGCAAGGACATTTATTTTTCAGCAGGAGCGCCGCGGCTGCATCAGACTCACACCTGGGTGAAACTTTGGAGGGGGAGGGGGGGGCTGTCCCCGCAGTGCGACCGTGTCATGCCGGGCAATTCAAACCACGAGAGAATCCGGTCAATTTTCAAAATAAAACACATTCGGAACAGCGGCCCCTCGGAAGGAATTTTCGGACTGGCAGACCGTCGGAATGGCAGTCCTTCGGAATGGGGGTCGCCCCCCGAACTGTCAGACACCTCATCTACCATCTAGTTATTTGGACTTATGATGCACACACTGCACATATAACATTCAGTGACTGGAGCATCACAAAGCTCACTTAAGAGAGCAGGCACCCCATAAACAGAGGCTGTAGTCCTTGCTGCAGCGGCCCTGGGTTCGATTGCACCTGGTGACCCTTTGCTGCATTCTCCCTCTCTCTCTCTCTCTCTCTCTCCCCGTTTCCTGTCTCTCTCTGGCTGTTCCGACAGAATAAAGCCAGAAAAGCCAGAAAAATACTTAAAAAACGGACAAACTTAAGGCCCTCACATTGTCCGGCGGACTTGACTCCGTGGACGTCCGTACTCGAGGCGGACTCAAAGCGAACCCAATGCAGTCCGCACCGCTCACAGTACGGGCACAGTATGCCCGACTCTGGGAGCCTTTACTGTCTTCTGACAGGGAAACCAAATCATGTAAGAGTGGATGGTGGGTCCAGGTGGGTGGAGCTTGGTTTGCTGAGACATCACAAGTTACAGGAAGTCTTGACAGCTGGTTTTAAAGCTCACTTTCTGAATACAGGCTGTGAACATTTCTCTGTGGAGTGAATATGTTGACACTTTGACTGTATTAATACAGAACCTAGACCTGATCAATAATCAAAGAAGTCATGGACACCATTATACGATGTGGGACTTTTAATTACAAACACTTCACAATGCAGCTCAAGTCTGCCAGAGGGAGACTTTGCACTGCTAGCAAGCTTTTATCATGTGGTAATCACTCCCTCAATCTCTCTTGTGTTTTATCAGGCAAAGCAGACATTTGTGTATATAAAAATGTCAAAGATTATTACATTGATATAAGTTTAAGGCTCAGCTGAAAATATATTAGCAGAGACATCTCAGCTGCCTGCGTATAAAACTTGTTGAGCACTATCTTGTCAGAAGCTGACTGTCGGCCAAACACAGACAACTCAGTCACCTAGAGTTTTTTTTTTTTTAAATCTTCTCATACAAAACAGATGTAGGGAAGGAAAATCAGAAAGAAACAGACTCATAAAAACAGCCTTCAGGATTTATCCCTGTGTAGCTCCATGTCTCCTTTAATGGCCGTCATAAATGTGACAAAGTTGAAGTTACATGCTCCATTGTGTAGCATGTAGTGGCACTACCCGTGTAAATGATGCAACGCAGCTGCACATATTTACCACCTACATGTGGAGACTGAGGTTGCATAAGTTAGAGAAGTCACAGGTGGGTTCATTATGTGGAGCGTGAAGGTGTCAGCCTCATTAAACCGAAGTCAGATCAGTGGAGTGGAAAATGATCATACCATTGGGACTGTAGGCGTTCACTGTGCAACATATTTATCATGGTGACATAAAAATAAAATCAAGTAGAAAGAACTGCTGCTCAGTTTCAGAGAAACCCCAGTGTGGATATGTTGAGGGTAAACTTCATTTTGATATACTGTGATTCTCTATCATCTCAGAAAAATAGGGTATCATGCATGTGCAGTATATTTAAAGTATCTGATTCACATACCTGTGTGTTAAGAATATGAATTACAGATGTGAATCAGTCCGACACTTTGGGCCAGGGTAGAATATTAGAACTGGTGTGGAATTCATCATCACTATTCATCACCCCCAGGCCACTGCAGTCTTTTCATTAATCTTCTTCTAGGACCATTTAGGTCTAAGATTTTCAGCATGGTATGGATGTCACCTGTTGGTAAGGATAAAGACAAACTTTGGTCAAGGTCATTTAAAAATACTTGTTTAAATGGTTGATATAGTTTATTTGGATTGAGGTGCAGCCACTGGAAAAATCAATTTCCATTTTTGAATGCTTGGGTGGGATGGGATGTACAAAGAGGTGGACTGTTTGTGGAGCAAAACTTTGGTGCACTTTGGTTCATGGCAAGCAAAAGGTTCCTAACCACAGCTATGCCCTCAGTGATGCAGAACTTAAAGCTTTGATAAAAAAAGCAACAGGGACCAAAGCAACAGGGTGCAAACATGTTTATTTCTGCTGTAAATTTGGACAATTTAACATGGGAGTCAATGAGGACTGACTCAGGGTTGGAGATAAACTCTTGTGGCCATTCATGGAACTGCAGTTTTTGCTACTTTGATGTGGGCTAAATGTTTTTAAATTGTGGAGGTCAGGTTTTTTACCCTCAAAGCTGAGTGTGCTCACACTCACGATCGTGTAGAGATCAGAATTGACAAACACATAAGCATGTTTTCCCATCATCATGCTCACATGGATTTAAATATAAGACTAGTGGTTGAAAGATATACACGCAGCGTAAATCAAAACTTGTTAATCATGACTATTTCATATAATCAGAGCTTGGATACAGCAGCCTGCTGGAAGTGACATTGTGACATCATTAACACTATAACAGGGTTGTTCCAGTGGACGATGATATTGGTGATCAATGATCATTATATCAATCACCATTGCTCATGCCTTTGTAAATGTCAAGGTCATACTTGACTTATACATTGTAGTGGCTCACTATTTCTAGGATTATCATTATTTGTTTTTAAGTCAATTTGCCCATAATTGCATAAACTGTGAGTTGTGATTGGAGGAGACTGACAAACAGTGTCCCATGGCGTTGCTTTTTTTGTGGTGTTATAATTTTACCATAAGTGTAGTGGAGCCACTTGACAGACCCACTTGCATCATTCTGCTACTTTTTCCCTGATGTAATAAAATATCCACACTTCACATAATCCGATTGATATTTATACATGGTGCACTTGCATACGCGTGAAGATCAGATCATCACTAAAGCCTGTGTCATGTTAAGAGCTGATAAAACCAATGAAACGGTCACAGTAATTACATAGACACTGAGAAAAATGCTCATGAACGGAGCGTGCAGAGTTGATTATATCAGCTATCTGCAATTTCATAGGTAGACGACTACAGTTAAGACTGTGCAACCAGAATGAGTTTCAGGGTCTGCTGGTGTTTCAGAACGGAGGACCCTGTCTGGCTCATCTCTAATACAAACCCCGCTCCACCAACTCTCCATTTCTCCCCCCAGCATCTCCCTCATCTCCATTGTGCTTGTGAGGCATAAGTGGCACCTCATCATGGAAAATGCTACAGTCCTCAGCTAAATGGATGGGGGTAGCAGGGGAGATTGATGCATTTGTTAACCCCGAGGTCAGTTGTTGTTGTTTCAAAGAGCCGGTGCGTTGTACCGTCTCCTTACCTCACCCAGACACCACAGTTTCTAGACTTCCTGTAAAGTATTTCTATGCTCACTCATTCCTCTCTTGTGGTTGAACCCTCAGTCATCAAGCCAGGCTGAGTGAGATAACACTGTCCTGCTTCCTACTTACAGGTACCCACACCGATGCCTCAGGGCTTCCCAGTGCAGCCTCAGTCTTTGACTCCAGACTGCTGAGAGACTGCAGGGGCACTTACAGGTTTAGTGTCTCATTCAATGGAGGTGCAAAGCTTTTAAGGAGTGTTGTCAAAATGTTTCTGAATGGGAGCTGTCACTAAATAATAACTTTATCTTCATTGAAACTAATTGATGTTATTAGTTATGAAAGGTCTTAGTATACCTAGTTAGCTGTAGTCACAGAATTTGGCACATTGAGAGCTGAAAGGTCAACTATGCTAACTACCTTAAAGCAGAAGTAAGCGATCCGGTCGTTTTGGCTAATGCTGCGTTCCAGGCAGGCTTTTGAAACCGTAAATTACAGCTTCAAGTCACGACTTACGACTTTGTAGCATTCCAGGCAACCCACTCGTGTTTTTTCGACCTGTCACTATAACGGCCACTCGTAACTTCCGACTCGTACCAGATCGAACTGGTACGACTTCACAGGTCGGAAAAACACGAGTTACGGGTTGCCTTGAACGCACCATAACGTCTTGTCAGCCGATGGAGTTAGCAGCCCCCGCCCTCTTCATGGATCTATTGGTCCTCGTCCCTACGTCACCACATTCAGGCGCATCCCTTGGCTGCACACACACAGCCCTTCATGCCGTTCTCTCTCCTCATTGGATAAAACTTGTAGGATATGAGAAAAGTTTTCTCCTCGGCTCAGAGCAGAGCAGAGTGACTGACAGACCCGTGTTTCGGTCCAAACACTCTATGTAAGTGATTGCTGTCGCAAGATATAACTATTTAAGACTTATATTAACACAAAAATATTGCTTACTTCTGCTTTAATAATGCATATTAAGAGCTATTATGCTTCATAACATTAGACTCTTCCTCCTCCGCAGGCTTTTGTTCACTGACGACTGGCAGGTCTCGCTACATGCTACCTCTCCTTTGAGCCGTGCTATTATTCACAACATCGCTCCCTGTTATAATCCTTGTTACAACCAAAAACGTAATAACTGCCAATAACGTAATAATTTTGGCCATTTCAAATGTAATAAAGCCAATAGTGTAATAATGTGCCAATAATGTAATAAAACTTTTGAGCCAATAACGTAATAACATGTTGCCAATAATGTAATAAGTTATTACATTATTGGCTGGTTATTACGTTATTGGCCTTGTATTAAAAAAACCTTTGACAATGTAATAACTGGTGCCGATAATGTAATAATACATAGATATGACTGCAGTTCTTGGAAATAAAAGGTAGTTTTGTGCAGTTTGCTAATCAAAAATAGGTATAGATACTTATCAGTAGGTGACGTCACGGTGCGTTCCACCTGGCCGCCGCCATGCTGGGTACCGAACACTGAGTTAACCTCTATTCAGCTCAGTGCAGCCACATCCTCTCTGACCAGAAGACTGCTGCCTGATGTAGTTTGGATATGGATATTTCTCATTTTGATGGCCTTGCCTTGAAAGCACACACCTCCAGCACCTTTCTGCTGAGACGATCTTTGACAGCGCGGTGCGCCGCTCTCTCTCCCGTTAAAACTTAATCTAGCTCACCCAGCGGACCTCTCTCTCTCTCTCCTCGTCTCTCTCTCTCTCTCTCTCGCTCACTGTCTCTCTCCTGTTACTTATATGTGTTTAACCAAATACACGAAAAGCCAAATCAAATCAAAAATGCGTAGCCCACTTCTTTTTTCTTTTTTAACTCACAGACATTTTCATAAAGTAATAAAATATCTCGACATTTTGCCATTGTTAACATTGAGACAAAAGGCTGCAGGAATGGAAGAAGAATTCGGCAAATCATCTTATCACGCAAAAAGGCACAACAAACAGGTTTTGCACAATGGTTTGCACAAATAAGTCTTAATATGCGCAACACCTTCTCATCACAATCCACGCCATCTACACAGCTACGTTATCAGCTCAGCTGTTATTAAAACCCAACTCATCAGGACGCGATGACCACCACTCACATTAACCCTTTGATGCACAACATGGGTCTAAATAGACCCGAGTGAGTTTTTTTGTGCTATATCTTTGCGAAAAATTTATTTCATCATATAGAATTCCAGGTATTCCTCAATTAACTTGTTTTTGATCATAATACATCCTTATTTTATTTTTTACTTTTTCACTTTTTTAATAAAAACACATTTTGTATCACTACCCCTCTAATGCGCAACATGGGTCTAAAATGACCCACATTCATTTCCAATGTGATTTCATGCTGAGTGATAGTTTCTTTGCTGTAACTTTTGAAATCTATCTATTTTATGATTGAATGTTCCAAGTATTATTTAATATCTTGTTTTTTTATTAGTGGGGTCAATATTTCCATTTTTCATTTCTTACTTGTGAACAAAAATGAACAAAAATGTCTCAGTGAGTGGACCAGTTGAAAAAACAAGTATAGCAAGAATACTTTAATTTTAGCATTCCCTCACTATCTATACCAACAACAGACAATTGTTTCCTTGATTACAATAATGACTAGTCATTACTTGTCCTTTTTCCCCCATTAATAGCTCTGTTGACATATTCTACTGTGGTCAACAGCTAGCCATAGTTTATTCTATCTGAGTAGGCTATTTCAATGTTATATCTTTGAAATCACTGCACAGTATTGACCATTTTCTTCAGTAAATATTCTTTTTTAAGCACATATAATCATATTTACTTGTTTTACAATTATTCCAATTTACCTAAAGAAACATTTGATGACTCATTAAAGATAACTGTGCATAATTGATAAGGTTTTAGTTACCTTGAATAAGTAGCTACATTACTTGTCATAAAGGGAAATACCTTAATATTGGCAAGTTAGCTAACTGTTAACATGATGACATGTTCTAGCTGGTGACAACAATAGAATAATATTCTATTGTAGACACCAGCTAGAACATGTCAACAGCTACCTACCTAGCTAGCTGTTGACATGTTCTACTGTAGTTAACTAATACAGTAGAATGTAGAAATGTCAACTGCTAGCTAGCTAACTGGTCCACTCTCTGAGACTTTTTGTCTATTTGTTCATAAAATAAGAAAGTAAAAATGGAAATAACACCCTGTACTAATTAAAAACAAGATATTCAAATGATACTTGGAGGATTCAATCATAAAATTTATTGATTTTAAAAGATACCACAAAAAAACACTCACCCAGCATAAATTCACATGGAAAATGAATGCGGGTCATTTTAGACCCATGTTGCGCATTAGAGGGGGTGTGCATATGTTGTGCATCAAAGGGTTAAACAAACCGTTAACAATTAATAATCCACACTCAAACCGAGGCAGCAATAACTGTACTCAACAAGCTGTTATTACAAGGTTTACAACAGATATGACAGACAACCTGGGCCGTGTGTGTGTGTGTGTGTGTGTGTGTGTGTGTGTGTGTGTGTGTGTGTGTGTGTGTGTGTGTGTGTGTGTGTGCGCGCGCGTGTGCGTGTATAAGAAAGGGAGGGAGGGAGGGAGAGAGAGAAAGTAGGTAAAAACCTGCTAGCTGCTAGCTGTTAGCTACCGTAGCTCAGGCGTCGGTCTCCCGTCAGGTAAAAGCTGCCGTTTATTCCTCAGATGAAGCTCATGTTGAGGCTCTCCGGTACAGTTATCCATCACTGCTGTTGAATTAGCCGCTAAACTGCTGGACGCTAAAACCGAGGGGGCGTCTGTGTGTTTACAATTCACGAAAGCAACGTGAACGTACGTGCTGCTCACACTCAGTAGAGTGAGGCAGCCTCCCTTGGCGTACATGTCTCCCAAGCTGTTTAATGACGGTAAAAATGAAACAAAGTAAATATCCTGCATAGTTTCTCTTTTCTGTGCTGCGCTGATCAGAGCGGCGTCCCTAGCAACGGTGTATTTTACTTAGCAACGATCTGTTAAACAGGAATAACAGACTGTTAAATGCAAAATCAAGATGTAAATAAATATCAGAAATATCAATAAATTATCGGAATACGACATTCAATAGAGCCATGTAATAAAAAAAGGTTTATCCACTATTTTTGTGAGATTTTATGTCACAGCCCATAGACTGCCTTTGGAAGTCGGTACCCAAGATGGCGCTGTGACCGGCTGCGAACGCTGTGTGACGTCACGTGATATCTATCAATAGTGGATGACATTATTCATCCAAGATATACTATCTTTCACCTCTCTCTCTCTCACTTCTACCGTGCTTAATGATATGTTTGCAAACAGAATAAGTAAGCATTGTAGGCTATCAACAACCTCCAAAACATAACCAAACTTGTGTATTGAATGGTGTCTGACAGCCAGTTTATGTTTCAGTCATGTATAACTTCCTGCCTCAGACAAACCATTGGGAATAGGTAATGTTAAATGTCATAATCCCAGCATGGCTCGGAGGAGCAAAGGCGTTGATTGAATGAATGAAGTAGATTTTTTTTTAAATTAACATATTTAGCCATCATTTGTCCAACTTGATGGTTAGCGTTATCTCCAGAACACCCAAATGAAGTTCCAAATGAAGTGGCAGCACAATTGTACACATTCAGAAATCTCTTTCTCAAAGAAATGTTTTCTTTCACAGCACCAATCAACAAATAGATCACTACTGAAACCAGCTGTTGGAGATGTAAAATGAAATCTCTGCAGGTTTCATACGTCTAACTTTGATTTTCATGTTTGAAAATTAAACTACATCAAAACGTTGAGCTTAAAGGTCCCATTTGGATAAAGTGACATTTCAATGTTTTTTGTTTTTTATACAGTGATGATAAAGCACCTTTAGGTTCTATATTAATACTGTGAAAGTCTAAAGGTAGATGTTTGTATTGCTCCATACAGTATAAAGGTAGTTTTTTTTTAATTTACATTTGTGAATGAAACAACTACCTTTGTACTTTCACAGTATAAATATAGAACCTATGTTGCTTTATTATCACTGCAAAAAACAAAAAAAACATCAAAATTCCGCTTGATCCAACACGGGACCTTTAAGCTCAACATGTTGAAAAAAAAAATTCAAATAGAAAGAGAATGGTAAAACCAAATCAACTCCATTACTCCTCCGAGCCATGCTGGGATTACCACATTTCACATGGTTTGTCTGAGGCAGGAAGTTCTACATGACTGAAACATAAACTGGCTGGCAGACACCATTCAATACACAAGTTTGGTTATGTTTTGGAGGTTGTTGATAGCCTACAATGCTTACTTCTTCCGTTTGCAAACATTTTAAGCATGGTAGAAGTGTGAGAGAGAGAGAGAGAGAGAGAGAGCGAGAGAGAGAGAGAGAGAGAGGTGAAAGATAGTACATATCTTGGATAAATAAATATGACGACTATGTCATCCACTTACCTATTTTTGATTAGCAAACTGCACAAAAACTGCAAAAAAACCTTTTATTTCCAAGAACTGCAATCATATTTATGTAATATTACATTATCGACACCAGTTATTACCAGCCAATAATGTAATAACTTATTACATTATTGGCAAAAAGTTATTACGTTATTGGCTCAAAAGTTTTATTACATTATTGGCACGTTATTACATTTTTGGCTTTATTACATTTAAAATGGCCAAAATTATTACATTATTGGCTGTTACTACGTTATTGGCCGTTATTACGTTTTTGGTTGCTACAATCCTTTTATACCAGTTCTATGATTATTAGATATTATGTAACAATAATAAGCAACACAGATTATGATTTGTTTATTTAGTTCATCACTTACTTGGCTATAGTTCCACAACCAGATGGGCAAATACCTCAGGTGTGTGCTGAAGTAGCCAGGCTTCTCTCCTTAACCTCCATCCTCTCCTGATGACCAAACATCACTTGAATCAATCTAATTATTCCAAAAATATTCTAATCTGTGCAAAGACAATCTGAAATAGATACGAACAATGACTATAATGCTAATTAACGGGTCATAGAACACCTGTTAGGTGGAGTGATACATGTAGTTAGTCTCAGTGCTATTGTACTCTACATCAGCAGTCATGGAATGTCTCTTGTCCAATCAGATGACTTGTTGTGTAATATTTCTTAGATACACAGTGGTGCCCAAATGTCCTTTGTTTGCAGTGATACATTTAAATCAAGGTGATAAAGTGCAGGGTGTTTGCTGAAGGAGCAAAACTGAGGAGACGGCTCACTGCTGTACTTTGCACAGGTGAGAGCATATAAAGGGTGACTCAGCAGAACAGTGCTGAGCAATGAGGACTGTGGCCTGGCTGTGTTTCCTTCAGCACTAATAATTGCAGCCTCAGAGATTTTACACCATCTAACATCCAGCATAGCTTCCCCTGGAGGACCAACGTCCTAGCATAAAGTCTCCAGGTGTTCGTATGAAATGTTTCTTTCCATGTGTGAAAAAAATACAACCCGAAACAAACCGAGCTTACTAACTTTTTTTTTTGCAGGCTAATACATATCCTGTCTTCCTCTGTTCCCCCCAAGGTCAACGGAGCAACAGTATTGAGTCAGAGATATGGCAGGCATGGCAGAGCTGTGCTGATAAAAACATCTAGGTTACATCCCGGCGGATGTTCTGTACCCTGACTTGAAACACATTTTCACCTCATTCTATCCTATGACAAGAACTCTTGATGTATTGTATGTGGTTCTGAGGAGAAAATCTTGTCCTGAGGGGGGTGGGGGGTGGCACGGGAACATTTCCCACCTGTTTCTCTATTCTGAATTGTAACAGGTTGCATAATGTTCAATCTTTTTTTTTTTTCACCACTGAGGGTTTTTATGGGATTTTGGTAGAAAGTGACAGCTTGTTATATTGTACTTTATTTATTTATTCATTTTTTACTATATTTCAGATGGAGCTGGAATCCAGCTCAAGTTGGCTGTATTTTTGAAAAGAGAATTATTTGAACATTGCTGGATTTTTTTTTTTTTTACAGAACTCACTCAGAAAAGGAAGAATACTGGATGGTGATTTGAAAAAGAACCACTTCACAACTTTAACAAACAGCTCCTGGATTTGTGAGCTACGAGGTCACAGTATTAAAGAGGATACAAAAAGAATCATAAAAGTCTACTGCTTTGTTTAATTCAAGTTCAAAATAATTCAACTGGACACCCAAAACAACCAGGAATCTATTAAGTTATATTTTTATATCCTAGTTCTTCTGTCTCCTGTAACACTGCCAACTGGCTCCCTGTCCTTACTGTAAATCTTGCTATCTCATTAGTGATGGTCTCTTTTATATGAGCTCCTGGCAGGGGTCCTGAGAGTTAGTGTTGTGAAAAGTGGGCAGTCAGACAAGGCTTTACAGTTGATGTCGCTCCACTCATTTCCAAAGCCTCTGCTGTCTGACTTGGCTGCCAAGCAGCTGGTGAGTGCTCATATTAGTTGTTGTTGTTGTTGTTGTTGTTGTTGTTGTGGAGGAGTGAGGTAGCTGCTAAGTCAGTAAACAGTAGGGGTGGAAGAAATTATCAATATGCTGAAATATCGCACAACATTTTGTTTCACAATACTGGATCAATATTCAAAAACAATGAATGGATTTTTTTTTATTAACAATTTACATTCAAGGTGTTGGTTAATGGTTAATTCTTATGCCTGCAGTGGGGGTTTCATATCATAATAGCATTTTACTCTTGCCAACAACGAGCTGACGGAAACTGTTAAACTCTGGACAGAGGACAGCATCTCCTCCCTTGGACAATTCCGGGCGAATTCAACTCTGGGGTGTATTTTCATATCATTTTAGGTCTAAAAGAATGAATCTGAAGATTTTCAGTTTAATCGCTCCTGTTTTGCGGTAGTTGCGTCTGTCCCCGCGTCCCCACGGCAGCAATGAATGGGAGTGGATGTAAGTTCCGCTGTTTAGGCTGTTTCCAGCCCTCAAAGCCGCAATTTTTTTCCACAGACAGCATCAGATGGCTACTCAAACATGCACCGAGAAGTTTATTTACTTCAAGCAAGCCGGCATGTTTGTAAAAGTCGATCTAATTCAAAGTCTCCCGGAGTCTCGCGCGAGCCCGAAGTTGCAGTGCTGGTGTATTCAGGCGCAGTCGGAGCTACCGCTTGTGTCATAAACACAGGAATATCAACTCTTTACTTGCTTCAAGTGTACATTTTTTTCCACAGACAGCATCAGGTGGCCACTCAAACATGCGCCGAGAAGTTTTTTTTACTTGAAGCAAGTAAAGAGTTGATATTCCTGTGTTTATGACACAAACGGTAGCTTTTCCCACTGCGCCTGAACACACCGCGCACGGCAACTGGGTCTCGCGCGAGACTCCGGGAGACTTTGAATTAGATCTAGTTTTACAAACATGCCGGCTTGCTTGAAGTAAATAAACTTCTCGGTGCATGTTTGAGTAGCCATCTGACGCTGTCTGTGGAAAAAAATTGCGGCTTTGAGGGCTGGAAACAGCCTAAACAGCGGAACTTACATCCACTCCCATTCATTGCTGCCGTGGGGACGCGGGGACAGACGCAACTACCGCAAAACAGGAGCGATTAAACTGAAAATCTTCAGATTCATTCTTTTAGACCTAAAATGATATGAAAATACACCCCAGAGTTGAATTCGCCCGGAATTGTCCTTTAAGTGCACTGACTGGCAATGCTTCTTTGATGGCTGTGGTGATAACATTAATGAACACTAATACAGTTTCATCCTATGTCACAGTTTGTGTGGATTCAGTGATCCCAGCTACGTAACCAAAGACCTGAAATCACCTGAAATAAGAAAAATATCTTATTTACAGGTGACCCTCATGAGATAAAGACAGAGAGGTTAGGGCTGAAAAACAAGTTGAAAATGCTGACCTAAGGTCAGCCTGGCAGGCAATCAAATCTTTGGCTTGAAATTAATCAGTGTGGTAAACCTTTTTTTCATGTTCTGAAAGGTCTAATTTTATTCAAGATCCCTGACACCTTGAAATGATGTTATGATATGACAAGAACAGGTTAAGGTTTCATTTAACAGAAGTTGTATGATGGAGGGCGAGTCCCCCCAAGTGTCGCACACAAACGTGGTGATACATCGTTAAAATGCACCCACAGGAAATCAAGTACAAGCTTCCAACTACTTGGAAATCTTCCACCATAATTCCCATTCCCAAGGCTAAGAACCCCAGGGAGTTGCAAGATTTTAGACCTATGGCAGTCACTTCTCTTGTTGAGAACATCTGCTGTGCAATATTTTTTGTAATATTTATTGGCTCAACTTATTTATTTATGTACGTGTGTATTTATCTATTCTAATTTCTGACCATTTTTTCCTCTAGTTTAGTTATATCTCCTGTATTATTTTATCTGCACTTCCATAAGACATATCATGCTATGAGACTATGTTGTGTGAATGAGCGTATGAGGTGGACTGTAGAAACTGAACTGTCCTTCAGGGATAAAAATAAATTATCTGTATCGCAAGCTCATGTGTTAGGTAATTAGCACAGTCAGAAAGGGGGGAAAAAAATTGCAATGTATATATCGTCTTGCTTAGTATTGCAATATATGCCCCTGTATCATGATACGTATCATATCACCATTCTTGCCAATACACACCCCTCATAAACAGTATTATGTTGGTAATACTATGTGGTGTACAACCAATATACAGTACTCCACACTGTTTCTTACTTAAGTGCCACAATTATTTGCTAGCTAATATCCTCTTTGTAATTAATAGCTTTGTTTATTAGGTGTATGGATCAAGCTTTTGAAGCGAGTGTTAATTGACTGGAAATTTTGATTTCAAACATATCTGTCTTAATATTTAATTTCTTCTCCTTGTTTGCGCAAATTCCAAGCTGTGGGCCAAGCTTAGATAAATTTGAGTGGATTTCTATAGACAGCAATTATAGTTAGTTTTAAGGAAAATACTTGAGATTACAACACTATTAATGAAATACTTCAATACTGAAGGCCCCATAGTACAGCGGTCCATGTCTGTTTGATCTGAAAGCAGGTCTACGTTCGATATCAAAACTGTGTAAGTAGTAGGACTGTCAATGAATATTTGAAATTCGAATGTATATTCGAATTATAGTAATAAAAATGAAATTCGATTATTAAAATATGATATTCGAATATTAATAATTTATTTTTTAAATTATCTTCACGCGCACAACCACAACAACAGCAACTACAACTTCCTCCTACAAATGCACGGTCGTCGGTGTGACGTGCAGAACGCAGCAGGATGCAGCAGGACGACTCCTCAGTCCACGAGTTTCATGTCTCAGACCGGATCATGTCAATCCAGCTGCAGAAATATCCGGGGGACGGGAGCGCCGCGGTAACCGTAGTAACTCACACAGACACACACACACACACACCTGTCTGTGTGGTCACGTCTGGAGAGAAGCAGCTTCTCTGTTTTCCCAAACTACGGAGTGACAGCTTTAATCGCGCATTAAAAAAATAGTGCCGTTCACTGAGAGCTATGATGATCCTCTGCACTTCATCGCGACTGTACTTGATCCGCGTTATAAGGATCATTACTTGGATGTGGGAAGAAAACATGCTGGCTCTTATCCCGTTTCCAGAGCGAGCTGTTTGCTCGCGTCATCACAAAACTTGTTTGACATGAATTGATAAAGGCCGAGTAAAACGCGGTCTTTTTTCACGTATTAATATGCATATAATGTCGTTGCTGATTTGCATTGTGTAGCTGTTTGTTTTGTGTAATGTAAGCTGTTCAAAACGTGTTTGACATGCGCTGATAATAAATACAGGCTTCCGCTATAAAAGTCCATCTCTTTGTATTGATTTTTGGAGAAAATATGAAAAAATAGATATTCGAATTTTATTCGAATATCTATTTTTTTTAAGAGGCAATATTCGAACCTCATTTCTGCCATTCGTTGACAGCCCTAGTAAGTAGCAGCCAGTCATGCTAATAATGTAAAACCTATTATTCTGAGATGACGGCAGTGTACACTGCCCTGCTAAGCCAGACCGCAGTAACTACGCGAACAGTGAAACTGAGAAAAATGGCTTTAAAGTTTTTTGATTAGCCTTCCAAATGTGTTGTAGGTAGATTAGTGAAAATACACAGATTTGACAGGTTTTCATTAAGTAATATTTATGCAATAAAATATATGACCACATATTTTATATTTGACCCCTAAAAAGCAGATACTGCGCTCTGGTGCCAGGTTTCCTTAAATAAATACACAGGTAATGCTACGGCAAAGTGCAGTAACTACAATGTTGTTGTTTTTTCCAGCATGCTTCTAGCGCTGTCTAGCCTCTACCTGGTCTTTTTACTAAACTTAACAAACTTCTTTCTTCATGGCCTAAGCTCAACCAAAGTATCAGAGCAGAGAAATGTCTTTTTTTCTCCCCCAGCCTGCTGTCAGCAGGAGCGGGGGCTGCAGCAGACTCGCGCCCGTGTGGGCTCCCGGCTCAAGCCTCATACAAGCCGGGTTCACCCGGGTTCAGCCGCGCTGAGCGGAGCGGGGAGGGGGGAAAAAAGTGTAGCCTACCGGTATTTCTTCTACTCTGTGGGACGGTAGATCATAACGGAGTGGGGGAGAAAGCAAGTGGGACAGATCTGCCCAGTCCCTGAGCAGCGCACGTTTCACAGACAGGCACACAGTGTAAACAACGTCACCGGTTCAGCACCATGGATAGCCGGGGGGGGGGGGGGTCCGAGGGTCCGAGGGTCCGAAGGTCCGAACAGCGGTGTTTCGGAGTGGGGGGGGGGGGCGAACCGTCCCTGTGCTGGTGCTAACCTGCCGAAGCTAACGTTAGCTAGCTACCGTAACTGGCTAGCGGTGTGTAGAGAGCGCAGTAACTGCAGGTGGAGTACAGGGGAAAAGAGGCAGAGTGCAGTAACTGCGCAGTTACTGCGGTTTGGCTCAGTTTTGAGCGTGATTTTGTGCAGGGAAACAGCTACAGAGTGCAGTAACTGTAGTTACTGCGGTTTGGCTTAGTTTCAAGAGTGATTTTGTAGTTACTGCAATTTTTTATGCCTCATATCTCTAAAACTGAGCAACATTGACCGCTGAAAATTTTACACAAGATAAAACATTTATTGACAAGTTCAATTTCACAAAAAAATCAATTTCGAATTTTCGGTAGTTACTGCGGTCTGGCTTAGCAGGGCAGTACACAGGTAGAACTTCACCCTTGATAAACTTTGTCAATACATGATCTAATCAGTATTAATAATCAGCCACACAGGATTTCTTTGTAAAATTACAAACAGCACATGTTCCAGTCAAGCAGCTGTCACCAATTCCCCAGAAGTTCTTAATGCGTGTCCAAGACAAAGCACATCAAGCAGGGAGCCTTACCAATACCCATTAAACACCCTGAAACACAGTGGAAGTCACTGATCCCTGCAGTTTCAGAGTAAAACCAACCACAGGCTTCATAAAACCCAATGCTCTGCTGAACACTGTGTTCTTATCAAAACAAGAGGAGGATTAGATAGCAGCACTCTTTTTTAATACTGATGGTTTCCAAAGGTGATAACAGGTATCGCAAGCAGATGTCAGGAAATAAAAGGTCTCCATGGAAGCTATTCAATTTTTCCTCTGTGTAATCTCAATAATCCTTGAAATTTTTACCTTCACTCCTAAGGTTGTGTTTGAATGTGTACTTGTTTATTCACTCACTTAACTATAGGTACTGTATGCTGTCTGCTATAACACTGGACTCATGACTTGAATGTTAAATTACTCCATAATTATGCACCAGATATTCAGAATGATCTCTGCCACGTCTACAAATACCAGATCGTCATGTATGCTATTGGATGAAATATGCATCAAAATATCAAAACATCTCTGTTTACAGAGCAATGTGTACTCTGTCACAATGGGTATGCTCATGTGATAAAATTACATTATCTGGCAGCTAACATTATAGGAGCTAGCCTCTTAGTGAGATGACTTCCTCTGCGGCACTTATGAGAGAGGCTGCTTTGCCTCAAGGTCTAGATCCATGTTATTTTCAGTTTCTGTGTTGTTTCTCTTATTTAGGGTCATGTAGCATTAGGCAGCATGTGCTTCAACTGGTAGCAGCAAAGTCTGTAGCTCTGAGTTTTTACTTGTTAGGTCGTATTTTGTCAACTGATGGATACTTCTGTGGAGGGGAGGGGAGGGGGAGGGGGAGGGGCCGGTCGGGCGCTGTCCCCGCGGCGCGTCGTGTCAAGCCAGGCAGGAAGTCAAACCACGAGAGAATCCGGTCAATTTTCAAAATAAAACACATTCGGAACAGCGGCCCCTCGGGAAGTTCGAAATGACGGACCTTCGGGAATTTTCGGACTGGCAGACCGTCGGAATGGCGGTCCTTCGGAATGGCGGTCGCCCCCCATTCAGTGAAGACCTAAAAATCACCATCTCCAAAATGGAAATATTGCAAAGGATTTTTTTTTTTAAGCATTTTTAACTCATTGAGTGCCAGACCTTTTATAAAATGGTCAGTGCCATGTGCCAGCGTTTTGGGGCATTTTGAGTAATATGTCAAGACCCAGAGAATATTTTGTACTATGACTCTGAAAACACCAAACAGCTCAAAGGAAAGAGGAGACTCTCTATATAACTAGGGAAAAAACCATTTGTTTGTACCTTGTTCCATTCTTGATTTATCTAAAGTTGAATAGAGCCTGGTTGCACCAAAAAGACCACTTTTTTTCTAGAAAGCTGAGAAAAATGCATTTTTGTGAAAGAGAGTCTCTCAAGAAAAATAGTGATTTATCCGTTTTAATTTTGGCTTCAAAAACATGTAAGACATCTGAAAATTTAATTTCACATGTTTTTTCATCCCCCCCCCCCCAAAAAAAAAAGACAAAACAAAACAGCAACAACAACTAAAATACAACAAGTACGAGCGGTTGCTGCCCCCTCAGCCTCTCCTACGCCCCCTCCCCCTCCCCCTCCATCCCCTCCCCTCTCCTCTCCTACTTCTCCTCCTGCTGCATCGTCTCTGAAGGAGGGAGGGAGACGTCGTGGCGTCTTCAGCCTCTCTGCTGGACATGGCCGCGGCAGCGACTCACCGCGCTGATTTCTCGGTTCGTCGTCACGTCGGTTAGACAGCAACTGGTGAAACTGACTCCGCGATCCGCTTTCTGGTGCTGATCATCTAGATCAGTTTACCTTTCCTGCCTCCTCTGATCACTTCATGCTGGAGCTATGCTAATAGCATCCGTAGCTAAGCTTTCCTCCAGCTCCACGTTACACTTGTTCCAGGCTCTGCCCGTCGTTTTTCTCTAGAAATAGAAACTTTTTCCAACTTTGTTATCTCCGTACCGATCGCGCTCGTCTTCTCCTTCTTCTTCACTTCTTGCTCTGATCTACAGTCTTCTTCGTTCTACACATCCCAGAAGCCCCAAAATTACTCACAGTGTGCGCGAGAGCGTCCCCATTTACCAGCCGCAGAAAAGTGCATTTGACGTCTATGGACGTCAATGGCACTCAAGCGTTGGATTTTGATTGACGTCCATAGACGTCAATGGCACTCAATGAGTTAATATAGAAATGTTGGCCTTCTGAAAACTATGTCCATCTATATGCACTCAATACTTGTTTGGGGTTGAACTACTGGAAATTGACTTTTCCGTGATATTGTAATGTACTTATTTGTTAATGGTGAGCTGCTCTACAATCTCAAAGTTTCAAAGAAAACGGATTGATTGATTTTTACTTAACGAAATGAAACGAAAAAAATATAGGCCAGGCCTATATTATATTACTATATTGTTGCAACTTTAGAAAAAATAATGCAGGGGGGAAAGGGCTTACAAACATGGACCAAAATGGCTCAGTAATACGCACAAAAATCCAAAAGAAATGAAAATGAACTAAAAAAAAAAACTAAGCATCATGAAGTGGTCTCAATCTGTGTTTTACGCATGCCTCTGTGCGTCTGGCACATGTGTCTTGGAATTCTGAATGGAGGCTGTATGTTCAGCTCCCCTTACATGTGAAATTTATAACATGAAACACGACGAAATTTCTTCACTTAGACTATGAACTGAAAAGTGTGAGGAGAGCTACTGTAGGAACCGGTTTTTCTGTTCAAAGCAAACAGCTTAAGTACTGTGGGGGACAGGACTTCTGTCTGACAATGGAGTGAAGTATCCACAAACACACCCATTGGTCAGAGATAAAGAGGATGTTAATGTGTCGCTAATGTGTTACATTGTGTCCAGCTGTCGTCACAGCAATACAAGCACACCTATTGGTCATTGCTAATATGTCTATTAAACTCATTACTTTCAATAGAGCCGAGAAGGTGGAACATAGTAAAATATTTTTCATTCTAGTTTTAGAGGTTTTTTTTAGAGGCATTTAAAAAAATATATATAAAAAATAAAGTCATAACTTTACATCACGTTCATAAGATGTGTAGTGTGTATCTGAGCCGTTTTGGTCCATGTTTGTAAGCCTTTTTTTCCCCCTGGATTATATTTTCTAAAGTTACAACAATATATTAATATAATATTGTTTTCGTTTCATTTCGTTAAGTAAAAAACAATCAATCCATTTTCTTTGAAACTATGAGATTGCAGGGCACCTAAAAACCAGAGCACCAGTTCATAGCGATTTTCACAACACTGTCACTCCGGATCAGCGGTACCATGACGCTGGTTATTAACTCGGTAACTCAACCCTGTTTTGTCTTATTGTGAATCTGTGAACGCACACGTATAAAGGCAGCAGACAAATCACAAACAGAGCACCGACGCGTCAGAGAGAAGCGAGGTGACCGCAGCGCAGCGCACACCGCATTTCTCCTTTGAGGAAGAAGAGAAAAAAAGAAGCCCGTAGTCCGACCTGACCCAGTTATTGAATGTTTACGTTTATTTAGAAGAAGTTTAACCGGTGCTGATTAAACTTGTAAGTGAATGCTGCTCTGGATCGATCAGAACAGTGGCCAAACAACAGAACCATTTTATTATATTAGACTATATATTTTCCATTTTTGCTGAGCATAAGGTTTGTTCTAAATTAAATAAAAGCCTGTCCCATACAGACGCGTGTCTCTCTAAACGGGTCCGCTCGGCACACACACACACACACACACACACACACACACACACTGTCAAAACATGGATGAATGAAACCTATCAACTTTGTATCGGCCACGTCTTGTAGCCTATTTCTATCGAGGAAAAGTTATTTCAGGATATCCTATGTTTTAACGCCCAGCCCGAAAGTGACACAGGCTCTTGCCCGTTCATTCACGAGAAATCATCCAGCAACACTCAATCAAAGGTGGGGAATTAGAAATCTGTGCCACTACTGTGCAGTAGTTCATTTCATTCATTTTTTTTCATTTTAAAAATAGACGGGTGTGTTTGGAGCTGACGAGACTGAGGACCGAAAAAAGAGAGCGAGACATATAATAGCTGCCGTCGTTACATTTTTCTCATTGAAAAACTATACTGTATTTTTATTGTATTGCATTCCCCATTCGTGTTCACTGCTCCGTGCTGCTGTATGGAGGCGCTCCTGCTCACAGATGCCACCTGGCGGTTGTTTGGGCACATTGCAGCTTCTGGTGAATACAATTACTCCTCTACAAAAAATCCGCGTGAGCCTCCCGTGACTCACGTGTGACTCTCGCGTGAAATCGTCCAAATGAAACTAGTACCCACTGTATGGCCTGTGAAAGCTGCCCTCATGCTGTCAGAGCAGGTGGGCATACTTCTGATTACAGTCCATGCAGCTAATTGACAAAAAAAAAGAAGAAAAAAAGGTGTGGGGATGTCTGGACCCAGGTCGGCCAGAGAGGAAAGCATTAAATATTAATATGATTTTCATATTTTTGACTGGATAATGTTTCCAGTTTCTCAGCCTTTGACACATTCTCTTTTAAACCCCTTAGAGCTTTTAAAAGGCGGCTTGAATGCAGAGCTGGAGGACTGACCTGAGACGGTAATAAACCTGTGAGGACTGCTGCCTTCAAAAACTGGAAGGTTGGAAATTAACCCAAGAGGAAAGGAAAGTCATGAGGCGTTCCTTTAGAAAGTGCAGCAGCAGTAGGTGAAGTATAATAGGTTAGTGTCTTTCTGTATGAAATACACTCAGTGTAAATCACAGACAAGAAATCATCTCTTGATTATCTCTTGGTTACATTAAATCCTATTATACATCAACTGAAGAAAAGCCTTTAAGGAATAATTCAACACTTCCTCCAGACAGCAAGATGATACTAGAATGATGAGTCACTATCTGGTCCCAGTTTCTGCCTTTTAAGACCCAGTTCCTCTGTCGTAGTTAATCAAACTGAATATTGTGATTAAAAAATAAAATACATAAAAATGCCTGTATGGAACTACTGATTTAGCCCAGTGTTTCAAGTGTCAGTTAGGCTTGTTAGGATGTAATAGTTCAGCATCAACCTTAAAGATTTCAAGATGTGTTCTCTGATTATAAATCTGGTCTCAATTCTTTATACTGTGAAAGTATCAAAGCTTCAGTCCACAGAGAACTGTACTGTATTCAGAAACTGAGCCTTAACTTCTGTGACTTTGATATGTCACACTAAAGCCCCTCACACCTGGCCCCACCTTCCAAAATAACAGGAATCAATTTCTCATCAAGCTATTATTTTATTTGATCACTCAGAAAACAGCCAATCAGAAGAGGGGCTCGGAGCCTCCTCCTCTTATTGTCCTGCCCATTCCACAATCTGAATGAATAAAAATGCTGGGTATCAATCATCACTGTGCAGTCACTATACACAGCACAATAAAAGCTTTGTGAGCAGCAGCATGCTTGTTGAACTTTTTTGCTCTGGGTGAAATAGAGTCAGCCCTGCACTTCTGTTTGATGGAGGTTTTGATTGTTGTACAAAACCAAAGGAGCGGAGCTGGACTCCGAACTGAGAAGTTCAGAACTGAGAAGTTCAGAGGGGTCAAAACTTCAGAGGAGTGACACACACACACACCGGACGAAACCTGTTTTTGACTCTACCACATACACAATAACTGGAATGGGAATTTTGGAATAGTGGAATCTGTATTTTACTTTATTTTTTAAAAATGGCTTCAATCAATCAATCAATCAATCAATCAATCAATTTGTTTATTTCGGGCATGTCAATTTAAATCATCATCATCACACTTCATCATCTTCGTTCAAATAATACAATACACATGGCCGAAAGGGAAAGCGGGAGAAGCAAAAGCTTATCTAGTCCCGCCCCCATTACCCACAGAATAAGAATATTTGTCATACATACATATCTTTTTGTTTTTTCTTCTTTTCTTATTATTATTATTTTTTTTTTTTACATTTTGATGTAACATTCTTTTACGTATGACATTTTGACATAACATGTTACGGTAGTAAATAGTATACAGATCATATCATAATTTTTTCCATTGTTTTTGCTTTTTTACATTTTGATATAACATACTTTTTTCATATTTAAGACTGTTTAAAAATGTCTCTTGTCTAGCAGTGAGCTTCCAAATGAATAGAATCCTTTATGCTGCATTCACGTGGAATCGAGCAGACGGACAACAGCCGCCGCACGGTACGGGATAAACAAACAAGTGGTATGTCGGAACGGCACAAGGCCAAACGATACACACGTAACAATACAGTATGCTGTTATGGTGATTGTCCTATATATATATTTTTTTTTTGCCTCAGCCACGTTTTAAGGAGGAGTATGCTCGCACACTGGTAGCCACAACAGGATTATACTTTATTTGCACACACAACGTTTCGACCGGTTGGTCTTCTTCAGGTACTATTAGGAACAAAGGAAGACACATCTACATACACTATAGTATAGCCACAGGTGCTTGTAGGTGTGGTGATGATGAAAGAAGTAGTAGTTCTAGTAGTCCTACTTAGGGAGGCAATCTCAAGCCTAATGATGCCCTAACTTCAGGTTTGCCCTTTCTTGGATGATCAACACACCTGCAAGCACATAGATGTGTCTTCAACAGCTGAAGAAAACCAACCGGTTGAAACGTTGTGTGTGCAAATAAAGTATAATCCTTTTGTGGCTACCAGTGTGCGAGCATACCCCTTCTCTTTTTTCTGTGGCATTTTTATATTACCCTGCACCTAAAAAAGCTGTGATGTGCGTATAAAAAAAACCCTCTTTTTGCTCTCATCCACTAAAATGATATCCGGTTTGCCGTCTGCCTGATTACATGTGGATGCAGCATAAGTTAAATCCTCCATCCACACCATGGTGAGGGCTTAAAATAGATCGCCACCTAACTTAGAACTTGATTAAACTGTTGCGGTTTAATATCAAAATGTGAATATTATCTTCATTTCTCGTGTGTGCCTAAATTGCATTGTGTTCTCCCACCAAAACTGTGTACTGTCCATCTCCATAACAAATACATGAGATCAGTGGATTTCTGGACTGGAGACTGAGGTTGTCACTATGAACCACAACATTTAGAGTTCACATCTAGTCTTGTTGCTTGTCATTAACCAATTTCTCCATATCTGAAACTCCTCCATGGTTAATCTCTTTCTGACTTTTTTAAAAATTTAAGCACAGTGAAATAAAATATATAATTAAGCCACCTTTAAAACATGTTCAGGTTCTCAGTTGAAGTACCAACTGTTGACATCAAAAGTGAAGCCACACTGACAATAGCCTGACATTACTAATTCTAATAAAAGTGTTTGATTTGTTCTTGTCATGTGAATAATTCAGCTTGGCATTAGATGAAAGTCATTCAGGCGCTATGTGAGACAGCCCACATATGAACATCCTGTGGTTTTACTGTCCCCTGTGGCGGTCGCTCAAGAAATCCAGCCACCTTCGACATTAAGCCGATAAAAGTCGAATAAGATGCCTTATCCGCTCCATCACGTCGTCTTCTCTCTCTTTTTTTTTTTTTTTTTTTACACTTTTGATAGTTTAAAAACAGACCACTAAAAGCACAGGGAGCTTTTTTAATTGCGTAATACTGTCACATCCTGCTTTGTCACAGTACATTATTAATGAGGATAAAAACCCCTCGGTCAGAACACAGACCTCTGCAGTATATATTCCCTGCACACTCCCACAAGCCCCACAGAAAAATGAAAACAGTGTAAATTAAAAAAGCTGTTGCCTGCTGTTAATTTCTGTAAATTACTATCCTGCCACTCGTGCAGCAGTATTTTATCTCAGCATCAGTTTAAAGAAAACATTAATCTCCCGAGGTGACAGAAACCAATAAAGCATGAAAACTTTTAAACTGTAATAGACATTTCTTCTTCAGCAGCGACGTGTATGCAAAGGCTACTTTTAATTGAGTTCTGGCTCCAACCTGATTTTTCTAACTGCATCTACTTGAACCTGAGTCACAGGCTCCTGTGAAAGAAAAGCAGGGTAATAGAATACAGCCGTGGGTCATCACATTTAATAGTATGACTCATCATTAACACTTGGCAACAGCCATCGATCGGGCGTAAGTGAAAAGAATACTTGAAAACAAGGCTGGGCTGGAGACTAAGTGCTCCATCAGATAAAGGAGAGCCATAACTCAGAGCTGGGAGAGCAGGAGGCTGCTGCTGTTTCTCACTCTCAAGAAGGTTCAGATTACTGCTCATCAGCGTCACTCTCCACGGACAGACAGCCAGCCACACACCCTAAACGCTTCCTTCCTCTAACAGGATGGTTGAGGTTGACCGCTTTTTATCAGCTGACAGGGCTGGAATCAGGATTTTAGCTACCCCTCTCCCCAAAAAAGAAATCAATATTCTACTATATTTTCTGAATGAGGTTTAATCTCCCTACATCAAGGTTTGGAAAGTGCTCTGCAAAATTGACTCAACATCTGTTATATTTTCTATAATTTAAAAAATTCAGTCAATGAACACAATTTCCTATATGCAATATATATATTTTTTTAATATTTGTCAATCTAATAATGCAGTAATTCCCCAATTCATACTCCAGGACCCAGGATCCAGGTTTTTTCTCTTTTTTTGGTCATGACCAGAGTGCGAATTATACAATGACAATTGGGGGGGTCAACATTTTACACAGCGCACCTGGACTCAGTCCTGGTATCTCGGGTTCACATGTTAAACTCCACACACGAACGAAACACCTGGACTCAGTCCCTGGTTCTGGTTCTGGTTCAGATTCAGGTTCTGATTTAGGTCCAGATTCTGGCTCAGGTTCTGGTTCTGGTTCAGGTAAAAGTTCTGTCCGTGGACCTGCTGGTTCTGGTTCTGAAGCTCTATTCTCAGGTTCACATGTTAAACTCCACACAGGAACGAAACACCTTGACTCAGTCCCGGTATCTTGGGTTCATAGTCAGTGACACGCGCAGATTCAGGCAATGAAATGGTTTAGTCCACTAGGGGTGTCTGAAATTTTACTACAAACATCTTCCTGGCATGACTATGGAAATATATTGTAGTATTTATGATTACTACTAATAAGAAAGATAAATGTTTCAAACCCCCCTACAGTAGCCTATCTGTTATTTGTACCTCTTTTAGGGGGGTCGCAGTCGTAATTAGGGGGGTCAACCCCCCCCAAACCACCCTGTAATTCGCACTATGGTCATGACATAATAATGAAATAAAAATAAAATAACAAAGAAATGATATTACTTTACACAATATTACGATAATTTTGCTGGACTGTATCAAGATACTAAATTTTAGATATTGCCCAAGCCTAAAATTGAAATGACTTGAAATTAACTGTTTTGCAGTATTGTTGAACATACAGCAATATAACTTGTTACACACAGTTTAGGTTGTCAAACAAGTACAATGAAATGAAACGTACTGGACACAACAGGCAAGTGGGGAGGTGTTGAATTCTACTGGTAATGTCCTGTACAACGACCTGCCACTGCTCATACGTGTGATCATTTTACAGTAGTTCTGTTGCTTTAAACCTCACTACTCCAGAGGCTGATGTGTGCACTGACAGTAAATGTATCACCAAGAGTAAATCTAGCTTATAATGTTAGCATTAGCAACAACAGCACTGCTAATGCCAACACATTAATGAAGTCAGTCACTGTTGCATTATCAATGAAGTGTGCTCACAGTGCTGCTGAAAATAACACTTTGTAGATGATGACATTGATGCAATGACTAATGTAAACAACACCTAGCTGCCAGCATTGACCTCCATAAGCGCTGGTGTAGCAGTGGACATCATTATAATATCTGGTGTATCTGACTCAGTCCTTGAGATAAAAAGTGATGAAATCTCTTGATGCTAATGCGTTTTAATGACTGCACAAGTAAAACATCAACTCCAAATCCTGACAATGTGAGTTGAAACCAGACTGAACCACTGCTGAATCAAACACACTTTAAATTGACCTGTATCTGCTGTACATATAAATAGTGTGAGAGAAGCCTTCTTCCCTCTGTAGGGAGTGAAGCTGTGGAAGGAAAATCTTGGATCATTTTAAATGTTTTGTGCAGAAACACTGGAAGCAGGATGTAAACTCTGCTTTTCCACCGGCAGCTCTGGCTCTGATCCACAAGAGTCAACATTTCAGTTTATCACTAATGTAAAACTCAACACTAAATTCAAACATTTTAAGAAATCTGACGATAACTGGTCATAAAGTATGCTATAGAAGAATAGTGAGTTATAAACTCAAGACGTTTTCATTTGACAGGATCCTAAAGCAGCCTGTAAACGTGTGTGAGCAGATAATTTGTAAGTATGTGCTGTGTAACTCTGGGAACGCTTCCAGTAAATTACTGCTTCTGCCTGCTAGACACTTTTGCAACTTCCTCAAATTGTCAAAGCTATCCTTTAACATTCAAAATAGCCTCAGTGACTCGCACAAAGCCAAGAAGCTGAGGAGAAAGTGAGTCCACGAGCGGCACGAGTCTGCCAACAGTGCTAAGTATTTCATGCTTATTGTTTCTGTCCCCAGGCACTGAAGATTTTGAATCTTTAAAAACGTACTGTGCAGTAATACTTGCAAGCGCTCCATCCACGGCCCTGCAGGGGATGCAGTGCACTGCCAAAGACATTGGTTGCCATGGTAACCCTGACAGCACCTCCCCATAAAAGCCGTGATTGATAGCAGCAGATAGCTGCAGAGAGTTTAAGCATCACGCCCGGACAAACCTGCTGACTGCCAGACAACAGCCACGTGCAGACCTGTTTGTGTGTGTGTGTGTGTGTGTGTGAACAGTGTTGGTGCTTCAGATGTACAGGCGCCCAACTTGAACAAATCCTTACATTACCTGTATTTATACCTGTACACCAGAAAAATTGTTCAATATGCTAAAACAGTTTATTCCCACCAATTTGTATTCATTCATGTCAGAAACAATTTTTTTTCTAATCATCTCATCCTATCTCTTGTTCTAAGTTCTATATCAATACTATGGAAGTATCAAGAGTCGCGTTTCCACTGCAGGAGTTCCTGGTGAAAGGAGGGGGTAGGAACTTCTACAGGAACCGTCCTCTCACTCGTTCCTCTCGGTGGCCGTGTCTCCACTGCAGACAGGAACCCACCGGGCTCTGATGGCCACGTGCAACAGTTTCCATCATTGCGTGGTCGTTGTGCAGCGTTTTTTTTACTTCTCTTGTTGTTGTTTTTTTCTGTCAGTAGCCTATAGACGCTTTCTTAAAAAAAAAAATGCTGTCTCGATCGTCACGTAATCCCGCGATCGCCTATTTACCACTCTTTTTTTTTTACCAGGCCTACTGCTACTCTCATCTTTTACTGACTTATTCTCTCTTTTTTCCGGCCATTTTTCCATTTTTAGTAACGTTGGGTTATAAAAATGCAGCTTATTTTGGGGCTTTCTCTTAGCGTCACATGATCCTGCTTTGAGTCTGACCAATCAGCACAGAGTAAATCTCAAGCCCCGCCAGGACATCTTCAGGGCCGATCCGAGTACCTATCCCCAGGCAGGGACTCCGTTCGGCCCCGTAAAGGTTCCTGTAAATGGCCCTGTGGGGGAGGTTCCTGCAGTGGAGACACACCTAAGGTCTCAGTCAGCAGAGAAATGTGTGCAGCCTGTGTTCAGAAATGAGCTATCTAGACTTCCGTAACTTTGTGATGTCACAACAAAGCAGTCAAACACCCCTTAAGCCACGCCCACCTGGACCTACCATCCAAACCTACCTGAAAATCTGCATTCAGTCACCAAATCATAAAAGAGTCTGAGCCCTCTCTCTCCTGATGTTACTAGACTGCAGAGAGAAGACTGAGAGAGGAGATGTAAAGCTACACTGAGATGGTTTTTGGTTGTTAAAACTACAAATATATAATCTTATGGATCAACACAAGTCTCAAATCTGGACCTTTCAGTCCAATGCTGTCATTTTTTCAACCAGTCCAGAGTTAACCACAAGGGAAAGCACATCCCACAAAATCTGATGAACCTGGCTCTCATTTAGTCAGACATCCCATTACTCTGCCGAAATGTCTGGAAGTAAATCAGACTGCTGCTAGAAATATAATTATGAATGATTTTTGCATTTAGGATGGCAGCATTATGATCAAGCATGTCAATAAAGCCTGAATGGTAGGTGTGTTTCTGCAGCGGCACCACCAGCAGTGCTGGAGACTAATGCTGAGACAGAAGGTATTGAGCCATGATACAAGAGAAGCCAAAGTTGCTGAGAGGAAAAGAAGACAGTGTTTCTGCCTCATGGTCTGTCTGCAGACACAGCTGGAGCAGACAGGCATCAGCTTTTTTTGTCAACACAGAAACACTGGATGAAAACGTCCACACTGTCAGAGAGGACTGCAGGGGTTTTGTCTTTGTCTTCCTCGCTCCGGTTGCTTGTTTTCAAATTAGACGTCTTGACTGTGGCTTTTGAGCGACACGACAGATCTACCAGTAGAAAAGAAGGACTTGAGACAGTGAGTCAGACCGATAATGGTGATGAAATAGTTCAGAATACAGTGGGGTTCTGCCATTTTAATTCCTCTGTGCTGGACTTGATGCAACACTGGACAGACTGATTACAGCTCTGGTAGATTTTAGGGTGTCACAGGGTGGTCTGTTTTACCAATACTAGAAATGCAAACTAAAGTGTAATTTCACTCCACAAGCATAGGCTACTTTTGTTTTACACCTAAAGGGATACGCTAACATTTTTTTTTTTTTTTTACGTATCTTTCCTCACTCCCGAGTCCATGACAATCTGATAGACACCATCCTTTCGACTGTGCGTGCAGCAACAAGGGAGATGCGGGCAGACCTGGCGCACAGCTGATTAGCTTAGCTCAAACGCCGGACGTCTGCACTCTTCAGCAACTCTAAACGGACCGCTCTTCGTCTCAGAGCTGACAAAACTCTCCGGTAAGGCATCTTGAGCGGTCAAATGCCGGTACCGAGACGAGATCGGTCAAAATGAAGGGTTCAAGCAAAGACGCTTTATTTTGGTTGAAGCTAGCTACATCGAGGGTAGGTTAGCTTCCTATTTCAAAGTAAAAGCACTTCTGTATGTAAAAGCAACGTTAACCGGAAGTAACCGAAAGTGCGTTGGTCACAACGGCTATCTTTAGTAGCTCCGAATTCGTCCGAACAACATTGTTAACAGCTGGTATTTAGACAAACTAACAACACACTGCTGATCTAAACAGCTACTTTCTCGCCTAAAAATGTTTGAAATGTTGAAAAAGTGATATATTTACAGAGTTTAGAGCTAAAATGAAATCAGCTTCGGCACTACTAAAGCTAGCCGTTGTGACCAACGCACTTCCGGTTACTTACTTACTTACTTACTTACCCGTAGACGTCCGGCGTTTGAGCTAAGCTAATCAGCTGTGCGCCAGCTCTGCCCGTATCTCCCTTGTTACTGCACGCACAGTCGAAAGGATGGTGTCTATCAGCTTGTCATGGACTCGGGAGTGAGGCAAGATACGTAAAAAAAAAAAAATGTTGGCGTATCCCTTTAAAGAATACATATAATGTGTTACAAATACATAGGTGACCTACTCTGAACACTCTGCCCAAACACATCCTGATAGAGGTCCTGCATTGGTGCTGCTCTGCTGACATTATGCACCGCATGTTTAGGGGATAGATATGTAAAGTTCACTGGGTTTTTCTGTTGGTCTCATGATTTTTCATGAATTTTGTTAGATAACTAAAGTAGCAATAACATGATCCAATGCTGCTCCTCCATCAATACCAGTCTCCCAGGGCCAATGTCTCAGTTTCTTACATAGTGATCACAGCAAACCTGCAGGACCACACAATAACAATAATAGTAAAAATAGATGTTACTCCTCTGAGCCATAGAGATCCACTGGTTCCAAAAACCATGAAAAATAATCATACTGCATTATTTTTGACTCAGTACTCAGAGGGTATTTCAGTGGCAGATGAAGTCATATTTTGTGCTAACATACTACCCACTCATATCTAACCCTCAAAGCTCCCGTTGCAAGCGACGGCCAAGTATGGACATGACGTTCCAGCGCCACTTGGGCGGTAATTCCTTTCTTCACTGGTTAAAGGGATAGTTCAACATTTTGGCAAATTGGCCCATTGCCATAATCCCTATCGTTTTAGAGTAGGTTTGTTACCTTTAATTGTCAGTGCGAGCTGTTTTTAGAACGGTGGAGCAGAGCCGCAAGCTGCTCAGAGCTACGCTAGGGAGGCTAATGGGATTTCTTGGTTTCTCTCATCAAACTCATCAGATACACAATCAAACAACTCCAAAACGCTCTGGTGGACAAGTTGTGACCTGCACATTCACTACGCTATGAGATAATAATGGAAAGTTACGAGACTGATTTGTTTGAACTATCCCTTTAAGTGTGTATCTGCCAGTCCTCTTGGCTTGACAGCGTCCAGCCGCTATGTTTTATGCAAGCCCACTCTGTCATTGACTGGGGGGAAACACACTCACTCCGGGCCCAGAAACGTCCCAACTACATCAAAACATCAAAATACAGGCAGAGGAGGGAACTCTGAGGACACAGTCACCACCACACATGAATACACAGCCATGGGCAATGATTAAGCAGGACTTCTTTTGTATAAGTCAATATTTTGTTTTTTATAAAAACCCTTAAGACTCTACCTTTACTGGAACTAAGGGTGCGAGAGAACTGGTCACTGGAGGCCTGACAACAGCCCCCACAAATGATTAGTCAGACCATGTGTCAGCTAGTAAAAAACAAGAAACTGCAGTATAGGATTAAGAAAAAAAAAAAAAAAAGTTCAATCTGCTGACAAAAATAAAAGCTTCCAAGCAGAAAACATCACACGGACAAAAATGCACTAAATGAAATAGTTCAGGGATGGACCATACTTGTCACCTACAGGGCTGTCCACATAATACTGGGCATTGCAAAATGCCACACACATGCACATGAATGTTAAGTTTTATCATGTAAATGTATCAATTGATTTTTTGCATAAAAAGAAAGAAAGAAAGAAAATAGAAAATCAAACAAGTAGCAGCTTGTATCCCTGTTGCATGTTTAAACTGTCAGATATCAGCCTTACAAATCCTACTATCATCACAATGTCCTCTTTCTAAGCTGTGCATGTAACAGTGCCAAGTGAACACGAGCCTGATACCCTGACTGCTCATCATCTTCAGCATGAGCGGCCGTCCTGGGAGTGAAACCCCTCACCCCGGCCGTGTCTGCACCATCCTCAACCCACTGAGCAGCACAGCCCATAAACCATCTTCATGGCCAGATGAGAGATCAGATCATGTTGTATTTCCAGACACCTGGTCTATGTGGACTATGGCTTTATTTACTCTATGTTTCAAACGTATTGCTCTTTGTAGGGCTCTGACTGCTGTGATAGGAGATAGAGGTGAGACAGAGGAGAGGACGGACAGTGTGTGAGAAAGAGAGAGAGAGAGAAAGGCTCGGCAAGAGGGGGAGAGGCCATAAACACTGTCATTATTTATGTGTTCAGAAGTCAATTACACAGCAAACACAGCAGCGGTAATAAATATGGATCCATGCAAAACTCCAGCACAAGTGTAGTGGCAGGTTTTAAAATGCAAGCGCTGCAGAGGGGAGAGGTGCCACATCTCATTGTTCTACACTGAAGATTAAATACAAACAGAAAACATGCTACACATTCACATGGTCATGTAGTGTTATCTCAAATCTCTCTACAACATCTAATACAGCTCATTATAATATTCTTATTTCTTAGGTCCATAGAAAGCTCTTTGGTCTTCCTTGGTTTGTTTTTTGTATCACAAGCCATATAGTTGTTGTGATATTGAGCAGTGTTGCACATCAGAATTTTTCCTTAGATCATGCAGGACTAATTGAACAACACAAAGGCAATTTTTAATAATTTCTGAGGTCACCTTTGACATGCAAGCCTATAGTTACACAGAGGTGTTCAGTGGCTCACATGATAGAACGCATATCATTCATGCCGAGTCTGAACCCCAGCGGCCCGGATTCAAATCCAACCCATTAGCTGCATGTCCTCCCCACTCACTTTAATAATAAGGCATAACGCTGACTGCTTTAATTTATTTAATTTAATTTAATCATTTGAATCACGCTTATTTTATTCATTTATTTGATGATATCTGTATGTCAGTGTAGATTAAATGACGACTTGAAAAGGGAAACTGCCCCAATACTCAATTATGAAAATAATCCTAAATTACAGCCTTTAGTTCCTGCAGAACAAATTAAATTGAAAGAAGCTTTTCCAGAAAGGTGTACCCTTAGAAAGCAGGGGGGAAAAATCATCTAATTAAATGAATCAGGGGATTGAACTGTGAGGCTTCGCTGTGGGAGGACACCGAAATTGCATCAAGCAAATCTGGAGAATGGAACCCATATGGCTAATGGATGTGGGTTATGGTATTGTTTTGGAAAGCTCCACAACATGCCGTCCTTCAGCTGCTACAGCGCCACAGACCTCCACAAATCATTACTGCAGGATAATAGAACACACTTGATCAGACCCAGGAGGAAGAGATGCCAGGGGAAAGAAGACCAGTCTGTGAATAATGATCACGGTCACCTTAGTCATATATCACCATCCTGGAGAAGATGACTTGGATAAGGGTGTCAGCGCAGACAGCTGACAAATTTCTGCACCACCCTCAGATTTCAATCCCACAGAGCCACCCTCCACCTCCACCTCCTCCTCCTCCTCTTTGTGTCTGCCTCCATAATTGCTTGCTAAGCCAGAAATTAATCCGGTGTTGTAGCTACCCAAACACGACTTTGTAAATTGGACATAGCAGGGTTGACCATCATGAATCTGAAGTGATGACACGGCACAGGCACGTGCCCCCCCCCCCACACCCCTCACTTTCACTGAAGTGGTCCGCTAACTGAAGTTATCCAGAGCTGGTAGCCAAGGTCATGTTGGTACAGTAGGTGGGCCTTCGCCTGAATATTGGATGCATTCAATTAGAGCTTCTACAAAGGCGAACGTGAGTGAAATGCAATAACTGGCTCGGGCGTGAGGGAGCGGCGCTGGATTGATGCACTGGGGGGGAAAAAAGGCTGCTGTAAAATCAGACTGATAGACTAACTCTCTCCTTCTCTTTTCTTTTCACAGTTTTACTGGAGTTGGCAGCCAGCGGACCCCAGAGCCGCCGCGTCGTCTGCCAGGGACGAGGCGCTCCTCCATTTGTTACTCCCAGAAGGTCAGTGAAGAGCGTTTTCAGGCCCTTCCTCAATGTCCGCTTCCTCCCTGCCCACGGGAGTCATTAAGATGAATAGGACAATATGCTGTCCTGGCCGCTGCTAGGTGTGTGCCATCATGACCTCTAATGGCTCAAATTAGACCTTCAGGAGCTCATCTACTGTTATCCTCTGATGAGATCCATACTCAAAGCTTGTGATGTATGGGTGTCATTCTGAGGTGACGCCGAAGTTGTCTTTAGGTTGAAGTGAAGGACTGCAAAGGGGACTCAGTAAATATGACAGTGAGTGCCAGCAGTGTAGTTACACCTGACCACGCTGAAGGTATGTGTGCTGGATTTTTTCTCTGAGTTGAGGTTTTAGTATGTACGTATTATTGTATTTTCTGTTTCAGGTCTTTATTCTTCTGAAATATTGCATCTTATATTCCTTTATGTTGTATTTTATATTTCAGCTGTATTAAATAACATACAATTACATTATTGTATTTTTATGTTTAAGATTTAAGCGATGCTGCTGTAAAAATCAACATCATGAAAATGACTGCATATGGCAGGAAATATTGTAATTGACTCAAGCCTATGGTTAACAAAACACATAAAATACTGCACGTATACTACATGTGTTCCAGCCAGAAAGTAATCAGACACAGTTTCCCATTTTCAACTATAATGTGAAATAAGGTTAGGGTGAATGCATACTGTAGTAATGTAATTATTGGCACATGCATGTCCATATGCAAAAAAAAGGAAAAATACATAAAGAAAACATCAGAATTTGCTGTTTTTGCCTCTGACCACAACCTGCGCTGCCCCGACCTGTCTCTTGACTGACAGTCACAAAGTAGTCAATAAACACGCTGATATCTCACACACTGCTGCAACCAGTGGCATTCACTCTTCATGCTGCTGTCTGGATCTACAATGTCAATAACTCCAATTAGAAATCATAGACAGTTGCTGTCTTTAAACTTCAGCAGTTATCATTTTGTAATCATCATATTGGAAGAGCAGAAGATACAGATGTGTCGGGCTACAACACAAACACGCTGGAGATGCAAGCTGAAGTTCAACACTCAGACAAACATTCACTTGGTGTGTGTAACTTCAGAGTTTTCACCACATTAGTTGTGTGATGATGAATAAAGCTGTTCTACAGGTGTATTTCAATCACATGATCAGATACTGAAGCCCGACACTGTGCAAGGACAACGGAAACTGAGAAGCTGGAGTTAGAGACCTGTGCCATCGCAGTGAATAGAGAATGATGCAGGAATGTGGATGTGGAAGTTGCACAACTTTTACCACATTAGGAATTTTATGATTTTAGAGATCATCTCAATGTATCCTGAGGCGGATTATCAAATTATTTACTGTGATTACAAACACACATATGACCTTTCTTCACAACTGACTCATAGTGGCATTATCCAATCTGCAGCAAACCAAATACCCAGGGTTAAATTAGCCAAAGACCACATTATGATACAGTCATCTTCACCTCTCACAATGGTCAGTATTCCTAATGTGCCTCAATAATAAAATCATATGTAATCATAACATGGGAGCAAGAAAATGCTGTTTCCTGTATCAAAGCCTTTGTTGTCCGTGTGCTGTGTGTAACATGCTCAAGTCTTATAGAACTAAGGTGCAAGTGCCTCGGAGCTTTTATACAGGAGCTTTCATATAGCATTATCAAGCTCTAGGTATTAAAACCAAAGCTGTGTTTCATGCAACACACTTAATATGGCTCATTACACCGGACTTTGCCTTTTCATCTTCATCGTCTCAGACCGCCACAGAGCTTTAGGCATTTAACAAATAACAAAAGCCATCTCAGATAGTTAATGCAGAGTAATGATGACAAGCAAGCAGCACTGAAAATAGCACCTGTCGCCTGAGACAATAATAAATCCCCAGAGATGGGTACGCTGCCGGTGGTGCACAGACACAAACACACATACACAAGGGGTAGGTAAGAAATGTTTGAGCACTGAGGCAGAGGTGTGAAGTTTGAACTGATCCGTTCCTCCTCATCCTCTTCCCCGCCTCTACAAATGGGGGAATTTCAGTGTAAATATTCCACATCCATCTCAGACTTAAACTGTGCTGGAATCCACATGCAACGCTGGATCTGAATGAAGGTTATGATCCAGGAAAACAACTGAAGAGTGTGTAAGTTTGAGCCGTTTTATGCTCTGGTGCACATGATAAGATTTTTCTTTGTCTTTGAAAAATACATGATGTTTGATCACTGAGCTGCTGCAGCTGCAGAGCATTCCTGCGGGCAAAAAAAAAATAACTCAAGTTTGTTGTATTGTAGTTGGGAGTTGATTGTTTGCGTGAAAGAAGAAAAATAAAAAAATAAAAATGTTTGCATCTTTACACGGACAGTAAATTACAGATGAAACAGAGCAAGAAACAGAGCAGATTCTGCAGGAACGTTAGACAGTCAAAGAAGAGACCATGAACTAAATGAGAAAGACCACTCAACAAGAAACAACTGTCAACTGTGCTTCCTGCATGCATGCATATGTTTGGACTTCACAGAAGTCTTAAAAACAGAGAGATGAGTGAGCTTGTGTTTACCTGCTTGGCATCCTCAGCGGGACACGGCGGCTCCGCTTCCCGCCAGGCGCTCAGGAGGACCGGCCGGGAGACAGCGGAGGTCAGAGAGCCTGTCCACACCCCCCACCCCCAACTCTTGGGAGGCGTTCGCAGGTGCAGGTTAACACTGGACAAGTAGCGAACGGCGCCTCCAAATTGGGATGATCCGCGCGGTGTTGAGCAGCCAGGTGCGCAGGCAAGGAGAGAGAAGTCAGTCCGCGTCCCGGATGGTTGGGCTACCTCTTCTCTGCTCTTACTGAGCTGTGGAAGTAAAAACATGAAACATCCCCTCTCCTCCTCAAGTCCACTTTGTGTCGGAGAGCCCCTCCTCCGGCACACCCGCGGATGAGTGTGGCGGCGGGGACGCGTGGAGCTTCTCTACTAGTACTGCTGAGTCTGACTGGAGGAGAGGAGAGGAGAGGAGAGGAGGCTGCACGGGGAGAGCTGGGGCGTGTTCCTGGAGGAGGAGGAGGAGGAGGAGGAGGAGGAAGAAGAGGAGGGGAGAGGGGTGGAGGGAAGGATAGAGGGAGGCGGGGAGGGTGCGCAAACATGCTCAGCTCAATGGGAAGGCGCTAAAAAGTTTCTAGAAGAGCATAGTGGAGGTAAGAGGGAGATGAAGGGAATACTGTAATTATAATATAAAGTGGTTTACACTGTAGAGTAAAGCTGCAGGTTATTGGTTCTACGTTTTCAGGTTGTAACATAAAGGTATTTGTTTTTTCTGGTCTGATCAAAAAAAGGGATCCACATGCCAAAGTCTCCCTGGGCAAGATACTGATCCTCAAAATGCAGTTATGATCTTCTCATATTGTGATACTGAAATGATCCACTTTCAAAATTCACTAGAAAAAAAAAAAAAAATCAAGAATGGGAGGAAAAAAAAGATATAATAAATATTAGGGCTGGACGATTATGGCAAAAATCATAATCACGATTATTTTGGTCAATATTGAAATCACGATTATTTACACGATTATGGGGGGGGACTATGCAGGATTTATAGCTTGACTATGCTACATTATTACCTTAAATAAACAGTGCCAATGTGTGTTTAAGGTTTTTAATTTTAAATATTTATTCAAAATTTATTTAAAACTTTTTTTTTTTTTTATGATCCAGCAGCAGAAACTATGCAGGATGTTTAGCTTAACTTTTCTACATTTTTACCTTGAATAAACAGATTTGGAGTAATTGTCATGATTTAACTTATTAAGAGGGAGAATGGAGGCTCTCTGCTTCCGTGTGTGTGCTTATTGCGTCTCTGGGATGAAATCCAACCTGGGAAGATCAGAGCCTCCGCCCCGCTGCGCTGTCCCAGCTCTCGTCACAAACGCACCCCAAAACTTTTTTTTTTTGTGACGCGCCCCATTAGTGATCTCTTGTTTATGACAGATTAAACTACACAAATACACGTCGTAACATCGTATAACGTTATCCGCCGCTCTACAGATTGCTTCCTTGCCGGCTTTGTAAACATATGCACATGTAGCCTACGGGCCGGGGGAAGAGGAGGAGGAGGAGGGTTGTTGTTGTGCGGCCGCTTTGAGGAGACGAGCGAGTGTTTTAAATTATTATTTCCCGTTCATTCGTCCTGAGCGGTGGCCGCTGCTCTCTCTTCACTGGCGCTGATTTTTAAACGCCGCCGTCAACACACGAGTGGACTCGTCCACAGCATTAACTGAGAGAGGAGTGCAGTGCAGGCGCGGGGGCGGAAGCGCGCATGTGTGTTTTTCAGAATAAAACACCAATAGACAAAAAAAATAATCGTTTTTCTTCGATTACAGTGTTTTTATGATTGTGAGAAGCCAAAATCGTAATCAGGTCACTGATGCACTTCTGATGCTTGGTTGTGATCAGATGGTGAAGGTCCCATGTAGTAGGAGGGTAGGGGTCTATGTGTAGTTTGGGATGCTTTCACAGACATATATGTTTTTAAATTCAGAAACTGAACCTTTAAACCAGCCCTCAGAACTTCTGTTAATTTTTGATGTCACAACAAAACCCCAAGCCCCGCCCACCATCAACTTGCAGGATTTGGTTTGGTTGGTTCTCTGAGTATTTCACCTTAAAATTTGTTATATTTTTATTGGATTGTTCAAAAAACACTCAGCCAATCAGGGGAGAGGCTCAGAGCCTCCTCTCTTTTGATTGGATCACTGACTCTTACCAGAGCTCCTGAGAGAAGATGGTTGGAATAGACAATTATCTGCAGATGCAGAATTTCTGTTTCATTATTGCCTCATACAGTTTTCAAACTACTGCTCAAACACAAGTGTGCGTGTGGAGATTGGGCATTCTAACTTCCACACAACTGGGGTGTAGAGTCAAATGGATTTCATGTCATATCAACAATATTTGAGCTCCCTCTCTGATTGCTTATATCCTCCCAAATAAGCCGTCAGTCTGACACAGCACATTTCACTTTGCTGGTAAGCAGCTCAATCTGCCTCGTGCAGGGGGGGGGTCCTGCTGCTTCATCCCACACTTGCCTCATGAAAGCTATTTGAGGAAGTCTGGTATCTCACGCGCCGGCATAGGACCGCCAGATGGTCCAGCGTAAGAACTTTGAATTATTCAGGCATCCCACAGCAGATTGAAGCTGTCATGTGTAAGACAACTTGGCTGGCCTCTTCCTGCGCCAGAGAACACCAGGCGGATGAGTGAGTACAACTGCTGCAGAGATGCTACCAAGTTATGCAACTCCAACACTGAAATTTCACTGATGCACAATTTAGGCCTGGCTCACAAAATTTACTGCAGCAATGAAATGTTTTTTTCTCCCCCGTCTTCTTTCTTTCAGATCAGACTCAGTGTGTTATGCTTTCACAGACAGGGATGCGAATCATAAATTATTCACCTGATCCAGCTTTTATGTGTGAATGCTGAGCTTACAGCAGCACTGGCACATCTAGAAACAAGCAGTTAAGCTCTTTAATAGATACACAGTATCTGTTTGTGCCGTTCTCTAATGCACCACATTAAGTGAGAGTGTATCAGACACAATTATGGAAATGACTAAAGTTGGACAAGAACTGGTGAAAAGCCATAAACCAAAACATTGTCATAAATTTTCTGGAAGACATCATGTGGGTCCCTTCGATGTTTAATGTGCTACAATTACCCACACTGGCCATTAGTGATATTAGAGTGAAGCTTTACTGATGGCAGGGATCATGATTAGAGCCATAATTTAGCAGGATAACTCCTGTCACTTTAACACAGCCATTGACACTATGAATACATGCCATTACCAAATACTGCTGTATAATATATCACCACATTAAGGATGATATATGCACCATATTTCATTCTCTCCTCATACCTCCCTCGTTCGCCTTCAACTAAAACCAGCTGCACTTTGTCAAGGTTGAGATGATCTGAACCGAGTGACACGGATGTGGTCTTGTCTCTGTTTTTGTTTGCTGTCAGAGAGCGGGTGGGTAGGTGGGTAGGGGGGCTAATCCTTTCAAAACAAGATGAAGAAATCCACTTCACATGGAGGGTGTATACCTGAGTGTGTATGGTGTAATCACCCTGAGAGTGGCCCATTAATCCTGGGTGGCGGTGGCGGTGGTGGTGGGGGGCAGCGCTTTGATCTCCGGTTGAGTGGCTGTAGAGCTGAGCTGTCGAGCTCACCTCCTCCACTAAGAATCACTCAAAATTAGGAAGGAGACTTCTTATGTGAAATGGGTTAATGCCGCCTCTTCAGTCAAGAGCCCCGTCTCCCTCACACAGACAGAGCTCATTTTGAGTAAGTGGTCCAATTTGAAACGATGGCCTCTTTGCAGGAGGGGAAACGAGGTAGTTATGTACTCTACAAAACAACCTGTGTGAAGAACATTTAACCAATCTCAGATCCTTACACTGTAATTGCGGCAGGCCTTTACCACAAGTGTCAGCTAATTGCATCTGACTAATGTATATATGTAATCTACATATACAGTATGCGTTGATTCCAGACAGTCTGAAACCTGCTTGGTGTTTTAAGGAACATAACATAGGTAGCAACAAATCACATTTTCTCCTGTGTTTAAAGTTTTGCATCCCAATTAATGTGTTGAACTGCCAGATGTGTGAATGATGATAGACACTCAATCTCTCAGACACATTTATACAATTTCAACCAATTTGCTACTATAACCTGGCAACCCACCACCTGACTCAGGTTGTGTTTGTGCAGGCAAGATATCTGGCCGTAGAATAAATTCATTGTTGTCCAATGAACTATTTTTAAATCCTTCCGTCTCATGAGGCCCTGATAAGCTACAGGTCAGTCATTTGCACATCTGTGGGTGTATTGGAACATGCTACAAGCTGAGATTACTTCACTTAATACTGCATTGGCAATTCTATTTCAAATGAACTAGGTGAAGAGAGTGAAACAATACAAATGACCAACCAACACGTTTTTTGTTTCACCGATGGAAACTCCCGAGTGATGACTGACACCCTTGATCATTCAGTGCATTTGGGGTTTTTAGTGCTACTATACATCTTTTCTTGCTCTGAACACATAGCTCCAGATAGCTAATGTTATTTAATTAAAGTCATTATTATGTATGTTTGTGGTTCACTCAGATCACCTACTGATGGCATCTTTAAAGTGACGGATAAGAATCTTGTACAAAAAGTGTACAAAAATATGAAAGACCATTATCGTGTAATTCATTCTTTTGGCCACAGGAGGCATTGTTTAGCATAAGGTACTGCTGCTTTAAATGGTACAATTTCATGAATTTACCAATATTGCGTCCAAGTTTCAAAAATAGATTAATACACTTTTAATATTTGAAAGCACACAAACTAAGATTTGGAGCCAAGGGGAATGCAACAAAATCACAGAATTACTTTTTAACAGTGCAATCATATCAAAGCAAAACTTATATATAATATAACTTATACATTCTTCTTATGGTAAAATGATTATCAATACATTGTGTACCATTACTTAAAGGGTCGTTAAAATCAGGTTGCACTGATTAAGGGGGAAAAGTTTTATATTTTTCTTTAATCGGTGATCTTGGATAAAGAAAATAAAATCACCATAACAGCTTTGTTTTTATTCTGTGCACTTCCTGAACTTAAAAAAAAAACAAACAAAAAAAAAACACACACAGCAGCCTGTTGTTTAAAGCTGCTTGTTTGGACATATATTGACACCCACATACATAACAGGCTGTATGTGTCAAACTTGAGGAGAGGGCACGCTGGGCTCCTGCAGACGCAAAGAAAGGCAAAGCTGTAAATATTCATGGCGGAGCTGACAGCACCCGGCGCCTCTCCACTGGCTCCTGTCACTCCATTGATCTCTCATACATGACTTTCACGTCCGATGACCGCCCTGCCTCACCTCAATCATGTGGGAAGACGTGCCCTTTCTCCTTGCCTGCTTGATGTCAGTTCTTCCAGGAGACAGAGGCATGCTGATCACCCCTCACATCCCGGCCGTCTGCATCCTCTTTGTCATTAAAGTATGCACACTGGAGATTCTACATCAGCTTGCAAGCTTTACATCCTATATATACCAGCCTCTGATCTCTCTGATCTTTGCACTCAGGTGCCAAAATATTTTTCATGTCCTTGTTTTTTCCAAATCTGACCTGAACTATCTTCTTCTCTTTTTGATGTCCTGTGTTTCCCAGAATTCCCTTTAAACTCAGAGATGAGATAAGAACCTCCTTGTCAGTGTGAGTGCTCACATTCGTGTATGTACATAAAAATCAGGCATGATGAAAGTAAAAGTGAGCTCCTCCACTTACTTAAAATTCTAAAGCAATTGTGGCTGCAATGCCTTATTGGTCCATTGGGGCTACGTTGTTGAATAGCCATCTAGGAGTGGTAGAATTAGCCGGATTACATGTTGTTGATTAAACTGTTGAATCACTGTTATTCTCTGGAAATCAACCACACGTTTTGATGACAACTTGGTACATGTGAATTATCAAGTGAGTTAATAAAAACAAACACCAAAAGTCTCTAGCTGTTCAAACAGAAAAATCCAACAAAGGGTCGACAGGGCTAAAACCGCAGATGTCAAGAAAAATAACTCAAAAGGGTCTAGGGGAGAGTGGGGTAATTTGTGCCATGGGGCAAGTAGTTCCACCCTGTTATCTAGAAAACCATAGAAGAAGTTGGTCATGTGACCACATACTTTTGAAGTGGCATCCATTTCACTCATCCTATCAAGAAGGGAGACACATGGTTTGAGAGGAAAGCACATTTATGTTCAAAAAACAAGTTTTTGCCCTCCAAAGTAAAATTTCTATGATCAAGGTTTTTTGACTGCCGTGTTTGAACAATCACAGATAACTTTGAAAACAGTTCACACATGTTTTAGTCCTTTATTAAGCTACACCATGAGTCTATACCAGAGATGGGGACTCGAGTTTGTGACTCAAACTCGAGCCAAACACCAGTGTCTAAAGAGAGAGGAACAGCAGAGCTCCTCTGACAGCGCAGTCAGCTGCGGGTGAGTGACAGGTGACTGTGAACTGGCTTTTTTTTTTTTTTTTAATAGCGCCACCGTCCGTAGCCTACATGTGAGGTACAACGTCTGTTTGTTGTCAGACCTTCCTTCACGGGGACTAGCTGCTGCATAACTGGCACATATCAGGCTACTGTAGGCTAAATCCTCCTGTTTATTTATGTTTTTGCTGCGAAATATGACTGAAGGCACCTATAGAAGTCTGCACGACACGCCCCCATGAGTTGACGGAGCTAATTAAAAAAATAATAACAACCAGTTCTTCTCTCAGAAACATGCGGTTCCAGAAAGGTTTTGCTGCACATAAAGATGTGAGCTATACCATCCAGATCTTATGACCTAATTAACAGCCTAAATCATTTTCCATGTTGTTCATCTGGGTTTTCTGAATTCAAGAAAGCAAAAAGAGAGAAAAGGCCAGTGCAGAGGGGCAGAGCAGCATTGATTCTTTCTTGACTCAGAATACAGTTTCCTTTAAAGGAAAGCTTTCATTGTGTGTTTTCTTCATATTGCATTGCAATATCCTGTTTAAACTGATCATATAATAAACAACTAATCAATACTGTATAGATAAAGGAGTGATAATAACCTACAGTAAATGCTTTGAATTTCTTAGATATAGCTGTGCAGTATCCTTAGTAGACCGGATAGCAGCATATGATAGAAGGGTCATTACAACCAGAAGAGACAGGAGACTTTTATTTTTTAGAGACTTGAGTCTTGACTTGGACTCTTTGTGCCACAGCCCCCAGCGTGCCTCAGGCCTCCGCGACTGCATGGGGACAAGCGAAGGCCCGATCATCGCCGCTTCTGGCTTTAATTTTGTATTGAATGTCTTGCTTTATATAGCATTATCATTTGTGAGATTAAAATGATCTGTTTTACTTCAATTATCAATGGCACAATTTACCCCAGTGTATTCTCTCTAATGGCACAACTTACCCCGCACCGGGGGCAAGCTGTGCCACAAAACCACTTATAAAGCTATATTTCTGAAACTGTTTATTTAAGATTCAAAGTGATTGTTCCCAGGGATGCACAACATCCTAAACTATATGTACATATCTTAGTTGGGGGCATTATTATAATCCCCCGCTCTCCCCTACACCTGAAGGTGCAAAACAACTCAGGTAATAGCAAAAGAACCCAAGAAAGAAAAAAAACCAAGGACTCATAAGGATGGGTACATGGAGAGAAAGGGTTTATTACAAAATGGGACACGTGTGGGAGATATAGACAGGTCAGGAAGAAGACAATTGATTTTCAAAATAAAGTAGGAAAACTCAAACAGGAGAACAAACGGAGGATGTGAAACATATGCATCTATAAATATAAAAAGTGGCAATGCTGCAGCAATTTACTATGATGGGCTGTACATTTATCTATATTTTATTTATTTTCATAGTTTCTAAGAAACATGTAGAAGAGAGTTGAAATCCTTATAGGTATTTTTAACTAGGCCAGTAACTTCATTTAAAGTTGTAAGTTTTATATATATTCTTCAAAATCTATCTAAGTGAGGATGATACTTTGCCCACCTGTTACGATGCTAGGCTCACCTCGGCTCTACTGTACCTAATCAAAACCCCCTCCCAAAGGTTAGCCCAGCACCTAACATAAACCTACCAGTCCCTGCGTGATGCATCGACTTGTAAGTGAAGTTATTTCCCTGGGTGAGTGCAGTCGTTTCCTACCTGGAGGGGGGTCGTGTATTGTTGGAAACTCACCCAGGTGAACTGCACGCGCCCTGTCCGTGGGTCAAAAAGAAAAACAAGTGGTGGTGTGGTGGATGTCGCTTCAGTCTTCTCGGTGTGTCGTTGAGTCGCCTTTTCCCTGTGGCGTCTTCCTCGTGGGCCTCTGCCTTCTTCCTACTTCCGACCCAAAATCCCGACTTCCTTCTCGGGAGCAGCTTCCAACACCACGCCCCTTCTCACGTGTATGTCAGTGAGTCCCTAGCAACCACTCTACCGTACACCCCACCAGACTGACTCATAACACCACCCCTGAGGATACTGTACACTCCTAAATCTCAATCAGAGAGAACACTGACAAGAACAGCCTTGTCAGTGTTCTTGTATGGTAAGTGTTGCTACTGCTACACAGACAGAATTAGCTTTAACAGCTGTAAAGCTGGTGGAGTTCATTCTTTCTCCGGGGCTAAACAGAAAACCAGTACAGCACAGGCACAACGACACATGCTTCAGTGTTGCAGTCTGTACAGTATCAAGCTTTTTTAACTAAAGCTGGAAAAATAAAACTGATACTAGGGTCATTCCAGAATTGGAGGACATTTAAGGACTGAAACACCTCAAAATTTTACTATTTATTTGATCATTTTCTGCTATATATTTAAGAAATACAGGTAAATAATCATCAAATAATTATGTTTGGCCAGCTCAGGACTCAAAGTGACACTTTTTATTAGATATTTTATATATTGTGTGTGCCGCTTGGTGCAACCCTGTTACCAATACTCAGGAACCTGTAAAGGTATTATATAAGTATTTATCTATGAATATTTGCCAAAATACATAATGAATATAATCATACACACTACCAAAATGACAATAGGATAAACCCTCATGAGCTGATACAGTCATTTAAGATAATTTTAAGATAAATTACACAGTAACAGGGTTGAAATTAGAGTAACAGGGTTGAACGAAGTAACAGGGTTGAATAGATTAATTACTTTTGATTGTAGATTATGACATAAATCGCAACCCTGTTACTCTGGAGTAACAGGGTTGCAAGTAACAGGGTTGCAAATCAATGCTTATGTCAGCTGTTTAGCAGAAAAAAGATGCTAGCTATGGAATGTAATGTTACTGTAAGGTTGAGAACAAACTTAGTTATTTAAAGGAACAAAGAAAAATATTTTGCCTTATTCTGGTAATATGAGTAACAGGGTTGCATTGGTTAGAGTGACGCACTCAATCAGGGCAGACGAAATATGAAAAATATGAAAAATAGAAGAGAGGACTTACCTTGTGTCTACCCATGCTATTATCTAACAGTTTGATAATACAAATTGTTTTGTGTCATGTGTCTCATATTTCTTTTTCTTCTTCTTCTCTGCTAAAAAGGTTTTGGTAACAGGGTTGCGTGGATGTTGTGGGACACAACTTTAGTGCAAAATTACTTTTATTTAAAATATGTTTATGATTAAACTAAGTGTTTTTACACTTACAAAAGACATAAATCAACAAAATCATACAAAAAAATTACAATTTTAAACTTATTTTAACCGCTTTATTTGACATGCATGTTGGCCATTAAGAGGGTGGGACAAGAGAAAAAGGCCATTTTAGGGGGTGCTTAGAGTTATTTTGTATTTTAAACAATATTTTGGAACCAGTTTTTGTATAACTATATTTATATTTTGTCTCAGAGTAATTATAATTTTCACCACAAATGCAAGTTTTGGAATTTCATGCATGATTTATTGAAAATGAATGGGTGGGACATGAAATGTCCTCCAATTCTGGAATGACCCACTAATCCTCCATCCTCTACAAAGACAGGTAAGAAGTACATGTTTCAACCCACACATACTGTTGTTTTTACCTCCTTTGAGGGCTCCTATAGTCTCAGTTTTGGGGATCAGACTCCCACTCCTCCCTGTAATCAAACTCTGCTCTATGTAACTACATTTCAGTGCTTATGATCATCGATCTCCTGCACACAGCGCTGCTTTTCTCAAGTTATAATTACCCATCCACACCGAAAAGCACCGAGCCCACATAATTACTTTCATAAGACCTTTATACACTCTCTCAATGTGTCCTCAGTAGAGCAATCAATACTTTGATAGAAGACAACCTGAATTTGTTGCAAGGATATTAAAGACACACACAGCCGTACTTTTTTGCATGCAGTGTGCAGCAGCAGCAGCAGCAGAGCCTGAGCGATTTTGTTCTTCCTGATGTTCCACCTCTAACCCCCCCCCAGCCCTTGCTCTGGTCATGCTTCATGAAACCTGGCTGATGTACAGGTGGATCTCAGAGATGGGGGAGCCCTGGGCAGGCAGGGGTTACGGCCTGTTCGCTGAGAGGATGAAGAAATCTGTCATTATCCTCTGCAAGACATTCCTCTCACGCTGCCGGGGACTTGACTGTTAATTGCCTCGAGAATTCTTCCAAACAGAAACAGAGACGCCACAGATGGGGCTGTGAATCGATCGCTTTCACATGTCTTACAGAGAACCTTCTTCTGTCTTCACCGAACAAATGTTAAAGCACAACTTCCCACCAGGTGTTGTTATTTTAGATAAGATAGCGACTGTTACACTGTAAGATGCCTCCATTATTCATAAACTCTGACAAATGCAAACTGTATTTCTGCTAGTGTAAAATGTGACAAAGGCATGCCTGTTACTGTGACAGCTACAGAGTACTAGTGATTCATTTTACCCTTAAAAAAAATAGAATTTTAGGGTGATTTGATCTTGATTGATGATTAAATTCTAAATTGACAGTGCTCAAGTGCAACAGTTCACCCTTGCTGCCCTGAGCAAATATATATTCTTCATTAACGCTAGAGGAACACAAAATAATGACACCAAATCATCTCATAGGTGTAGGTGTTTTGGACTTGACACCATAGATGCAAAAAAACAAAACAAAACGAAGGTTACGATATTGTAACCCTAGTTATATTAACACAGGCGGAGCCCTCTACTGGACTCTATGGGTATATCTCTCCTCCAATCGCGTACGCGCGATGGCCCACTGAAATTTGCATGTACGTAGCCGGCCAGTATGGCGTGCCTACCTTTCCCGCCCTTAGCGGGCTATATAAGCAGATGCACCGCCAGCTGCCCTCATTCCACCAAACTTCAGCGTAAGGCGAAAGAGCGGCAGGGCCCTAAGTAGAGGGCTCCGCCTGTGTTAATATAACTAGGGTTACAATATCGTAACCTTCGTTATATCTCACACAGGCTTCGCCCTCTACTGGACTCTATGGGTACAGTAGGCGAAGCCCCGATTTATGTACTCCCTGCCGCGGGAGAGGCTCCGCCCACTGACCACACCAGCTACCGGTTAGGTACCAAGACCCAGTCACCACTTTATTAATCTTAACCACCGTATGGAGTGATAACGGGTCCAACTTCATCCCAGTTAGCAGCACCTGACTAGGCTGGGTGAAGTTGTGGTCTAACCTCGCAGGGGTCTCAACCCTAGACCTCCTGCGCACCTCATTGACAGTGTCCTAGCAGAGCACAGTCCAATGCAGGTGCATGACACCCTGTGGGGATCAAGTATTAAAAAACACTTGACACATCCTTCCTCTCACATGTCCTGTGACCCTACAGTGAGCACAGACCTGGAGAAGGAGCCTGATACATCCAAGAGATAGAACCTTATGAACGGGCAGGGTGAAGACCACGATGCCGCCGTACATATGTCCTCAACACTCGCACCACTGAACAGGGCCGTAGACGTCGCCACACTTCTTGTGGAGTGCGCCCGGACCACAGTGGGCGGTTCTCGACCCGCTTGACTGTAGGCTGAGAGGATGCATTCACACATCCACCTCGCCAAGCGTTTCTTGGACAGGGCTCTGCCAGCCATCCCATCACCATAACACACAACCAACTGGTCGGTGTTCCTGACAGTGGCTGTTCGGTCGACATAGTATGTCAACGCACGCACAGGGCATAGGAGATGCAGTTTCGCCTCCCTCGAATCCTCATGAGGGGGAGGGTGAAAAGCCTCCAACTGGATGATTCTGGACCGAAATGAGCTCCTTATGTTCTTAGGAAGAAAGGAGGGGTTCGGTTTAAGGATGGCACCACTGCGGTCCCCGCGAAGGAGTAAACAACTCGGGTGGACTGACAGGGCACACAATTCGCTCACTCTCTTGGCTGACGTCAGAGCAAGAAGCAACGCTGTCTTGAACGACAACACCTTTAAGGAGGAGCGTTCCAAAGGCTCATAGGGGTCCCTTGTGAGGGCCTCGAGTACCAGTGGTAATTCCCACTGTGGTACAGAAGTGCGTGCCACTGGTCGTAGCCTTCTGACCCCCTGTAGGAACCGTTTTACCAGAGGGTGGGCGAAGACTGGACCTCCGCCCAACCCTTCATGGCATGATGAGATGGCTGCAGCGTAAACCTTAACAGTCGCGTGAGACAGCCCTCTATCAACCAAAAGCTGTAGAAAGGAAAGAGTGTCTCCCACTGAGCATGTCAGTGGGTCCACTTCCCTCTCTTCGCACCAATGCTGGAAACCTAACCACTTAGCCCTGTAACAGGCAATGGTGGATCCAGCCCTAGCCGCTTGGATGGTTTTCACCACCTGCGCAGTCAGCCCAGTCCGCATTAACCTGTCCCTTTCAGGGCCCAGGCTTGAAGTGACTGGCCCAGGATCGGCAGCGCCTGTATCGCGCCTGCCTCCTGTGACAGCGCCCCCCGGATTTTGGGAATGGGCCATGGTGGGGCCGCCATCATTGTGGTCAGCTCTGCGTACCACGGAGCCGACCGCCGGTCGGGAGCCACCAGAATGACCCTCAGCCGCTCCACTCTCACTCTCTCCAGTAGCTGGGGGATGAGACGGAGGGGTTGGAGAACCAGGAACACTGCCTGTAACTCGAGGAGGTTGATGTGGCGGTCCTCCCCCGGAGGCCACACACCACCTATCGCCCTCCCCAGGCAGGTGCCTCCCCGCCCCATCAGGGAGGCGTCCGTGAACACCGACGTGTACGAGGTCACTCGTCCTAGTGGTGTCCCGGTCAACAAATGTCGTGGGGACCCCCAGTACTGCAGGTTGCCCCGCACTGTTGGGGGGACCGTCAGCAGCCGAAACTTCTGCCTCTTGAGGTCTAAGCGTAGGCTGGCGAACCATCTCTGCAGGCGACGCATGTGCAGCAGTCCTAGTGGAACCACCGGGTGAGCTGCTGCCATGTGCCCCAGTGCTTGCATGACGGTCAAGGCTGTGACACGTGGACCCTGTTGCAGCTTGAGAACCTCCTGCTGTAGGGCTGTCCGTCTGGACTCCGACAGAGTGGCTCTCAGGCTGACAGAGTCGAGCACAATCCCCAAGTATTCGGCCCGCTGGTTTGGTTGGGGGTTGCTCTTCTTCCAGTTGATGGCAAAACCCAACATGGTCAGGTGAAGTATCAACTGAACTGTGTGAAAAATGGCCCATTGTTTGGACCTGGCCATCACGATGAGGTCGTCCAGATAAAAGAAGACCCTCATCCCCTGGCTGCGCAGCGGTTGTAGTGCTGCGTCCACACATTTGCTGAACGTACTAGGGGCCAGGGAATAGCCAAATGGCAGCCTGTTGTATTCGTAGGCTGTTCCCTGGAATGCAAAACGCAGGAACTTCCTGTGTTTTGGTGCCACCTCGACGTGAAAATAAGCGTCCTTCAAGTCGATGGTTGAGAACCGATCGCCTGGTTGGACGAGTACCAGCAGCCTCCTTGTGGTTAGCATGCGGAACGTTTTGCGACCGATACGTGTGTTCAGGGCACGGAGGTCCAGGATGGGTCTGTAGCCCCCTGTCTTTTTGGGAACCAAAAAGTATGGGGAGTAAAAACCTCGTTCCTTGTCGTGAAGAGGGACAATTGACACGGCCTGTTTTGATAGCAGGTCCTGAATTTCCCCCTCGAGGAACTCTATCTCTTGTTGAGAGGATAGATTCATCTCTTGTATGCCCCTGAACGCTGGGGGGAGCCCGCAGAACTGGAGAGAATATCCTAGTCTGAGGGTCCTGTCCAGCCAGTCTGTCAGTACGCAGCTGCTCTGCCATGCTTCATAAAAACACGTGAGAGGACGCGCAGACAGCTGTGGAGCAGCTTCTAGAAAGCTGTGGTACACAATTTCGGCCCTCTCCGCCGCCAAACCCGCCATAAACGGGAGTTTGGCCCCTGGGGGGCCCTCTGTGAAAGGGCTGAGTCGTCCCTGAACGCACCAGGCCCGTTGTCCGAGCTCGCGGGGCCGTCCGTGAACGCATCTCTGTTGTCCGAGCCGGCGTGGTGTCACCTGAACGCACCACCGCCGCCCGGCACCTCACCGTCATGACGTCCCTGCTGCTGTTAGATCCGCCCGTGGAAATAACAGCCACAGGACCATAGCGGTCAGACACGTTGGCCGCTCCACTGCTGTTTACCGGGGAGACAGTTCGTGTTAGCCCGGCCGCTTCACTGGAGCGGCGCGGGTAAGACGAGCATGAGGCAGCCGTCTCGTTGTCCGGAAACACAGCCCTGCCGTGCTGCTGCGAACGATGCTTGTCACCGCTGTAGCCGTTAGCTCGGCGGTGACAATCATCGCTCGTCAACCGTCAGTGTAACACAAGCCACCGGCAGCCTGACCGACGGTGTAGCGGTGACTACACCGGCCGGGGCTGCGCGGCAAGCGGGGAGCATGGTGGAAGTGGGAGGGGGGATTTTTGCTCTGTTAGTGAAGTAACATGTTTAATAAAAACATTTTTCACATCCACAGAACGGTGAACACAAGCAGAACATACAGAACCATATGAACAATGAGGGAGGGCGGCGAGGCAGCCTGCCGGTGCCGTCCCTCCCGTTAACTGTCACTCTGGTCGCTGTGTGCCCCAGGACAGCTTCGTCCTGGGTGTGCTGCGAGCCGCCGCGGGACGCGCTGACCCACAGCCGGCCGCTGGGGGATCCGCCGCGGAGAAGCCTCTTCGCTGGTGGCGATCCCTCCGCCTCGCCGTAGCGTTGCGGCGGGGCAGCTTGACCTCTCCCTTCTGCTTGGCGGCGACAGCGAGCGGTAGATGACGGCTCAGCTGCGCCTTTTCCTCCTCCAGCCTCTTTAGCCGCTGCGTCACCGTAGTGAGGAGCCAAAGAGACCGGTGCAGCCAGAAGATCCTCTCGGTCCCTTCTGGGGAGGGCGGTGAGACCTAGCCAGACGTGGCGAGAGCCGACGTCCGACAGTGACATCACTCGTCCGGCAGCAGTAGCAACTCCCTGTATGAGGTTGTTCATCTGACCGATGGTCCGGCCGAGATACTCCATAGTGTCAGGGGAAGGGGGGGCGTCGCGCGGGAGTGAAGCCGCCGCTGCTACGCCCAGCACACCGAGGTTGTTTGCTGCTGCTGCTAGTTGCGCGCCCAGCTGGAATATCTTGTCAAAATATTCCAGCGTGTCCTTATCCTGCAGCAGCGGTGGTAGTGGCTTTCTGTGTCCTGACCAGCCGGCTGAGTGCGGGATAATGAGCGCTGCCAGAGCGTCTTCGAGCGGGGGCACACCGGGGAACACAGTCTCCGTCTCGCCCTGCACACGCGGAGGCGGCTCACCGGCTTCGGGGGCAGTGGGGGGGGGGCAGGGGAAGCCCGACACACTCCGCTGCAGTCGTCATGACTTACGGGAAGTTGAGCTTGATAGAAGCGGCGCCAAACACTGTCGAGCCGTCGGAGAGGGATAGTTCATCCTTCTCGTCCTGTAGCGGCGGCGAGTCTGCAGCAGAGGCTGAGGCGGGTCTGGGCGGCGAAGCTTCATCAGGCGGCGTGGAGGTGGTGTACGCTGGAGCGGCGTCCTCCTCCTGCCGTCGCTGCTCCAGCCCGGCGGTGGCGCGCTTCCTCCCGAGACGCTCGAAGCAAAGAAGATGTAGGTCTGCCGGGGCGATGATGCCGTTAGGGCAGGCCGGCAGAGGCGTTGTTCCTGAAGCGGCGACTCCATCCTTGGAGCTAGTGTGACAGTGGGCACTCGCCGACGCTGAAGTAAAAAGGAATGAGGGCAGCTGGCGGTGCATCTGCTTATATAGCCCGCTAAGGGCGGGAAAGGTAGGCACGCCATACTGGCCGGCTACGTACATGCAAATTTCAGTGGGCCATCACGCGTACGCGATTGGAGGAGAGATATACCCATAGAGTCCAGTAGAGGGCGAAGCCTGTGTGAGATATAACTGAATGATGTAAAGCTGCGAAATTCAATAACTTGTAGTTAAAGGGATAGTTCACTCAAAATTGAAATTTTACTCATTATCTACTCACCCTCATGTGGACTAAGGGCTGGGAGAAGTTTCAGAGTCCTCCATGCCTTCTCTGAGTTACAGCGGGGCTCCGTGCAGCACTGCATGTCCATATGACGGTAGCGAACGGGGCCAAAAAGACACACCAAAAAACATCCAAATACCTCCATACTGCTCGTCTGTAATGTCCCCCTTGTATTGAAGCCCCAGCATGAGAAATTGTTCTGAAAAAAATTAAATAAGTCTATATTTCAAGGTTGTTCGTAGCGGAAGCTCCCAGTGTCTCAGTTCACTGCTTTGCATGTCAGTGCAAATCGCGCACCCAGTTCACGGCTCCGCAAATCGCGTGAGATTCCGGCAGAGCAACACTGGGAGCTTCCGCTACAAACAAGCTTAAAACATTTTTTCGGAACAATTTCTCATGTTGGGCCTTCAATACAAGAGGGACATTACAGACGAGCTGTGTGGAGGTATTTGGATGTTTGTTGGTGTGTCTTTTTGGACGAAGAAAAGTGAGCCCCATTCGCTACCGTCATATGGACATGCAGTGCTGCACGGAGCCCCGCTGTAACTCAGAGAAGCCACGGAGGACTCTGAAACTTCTCCCAGCCCTTAGTCCACATGAGGGTGAGTAGATAATGAGTGAAATTTCAATTTTGAGTGAACTATCCCTTTAATGACGCAATACTCAATGCCAAAAGCTACATTTTGAAACATCACATTAGTTTCAGTTTTTGATTGCTCTGACATTGCAGACCGAGCCAGGGGACCAGTGTAAGGTTGAGTGGGGTTTTGGCCAGTGTTTTCTGGCCGGAGGAGGTTGTGAAGGCACAAAAGGAAGGAAGGGGGGAGTGTTTTGGTTGCATAGCTGTAGCACTCCCCCTCTCATGTGTTACAATCTTGTTCATCTGAGCTCGCCTCTGATAAACTGTTATATGTTATTTTACGTCAATGACACAGACGCCACCCACAGCTGAGACGGGTCACCGTAGTACACCGTGTTCACATTGACCTCCCAAGAATTTCCTTCACTGAAGAAACCACATATTTCATCTAAAAACACCTCCAACAAGGAAAGAGATGAGGCCAGAGTGCAGGTCAACTAGAGACGGAGTCTAGCAGCTCAAGTCTTTGGACATTCATGCGGCCGGTCCACGACTGATTTTTTTAAGTCTAACCAGTGAGTTATTGGTCTGGTTTTACTGAGATGGGGAGACCTACAAACTGCTAAAAGGTCCAGCATGACCCAGAACTGGATTTTATTCTCCACACAGAACTTCACAGCTGCAGAATGCTACACGTTGCCAAGGTACAGTGGAGATGGTAACTTTAGCTAATTTGCAGTTCAAGAACCATCAAGGACAGCAGAGATTGAAAGTTCAGTGTTTTTCTTTTGAAAATAAAAGTCAATTGAATATTTGAGCTACAGGTGAAAGAACAGTACTACGACTATATATTAAAAAAAAAAAAAAAAACATACTAGCGTACATACTGTAACGTGCAGGTAGTTCAGTAGTGAGAGTCAGCACAGAAAAAGGTCAACAAAGTCAGCATGGCTCAGAGCTGAGCACAAAGAAACTTAATGGGGTGGAGCAGCTCCATCAGGGGAAAGAAAGATGGCCGTGCAGCAAATCCATCAGCGGCAGGAAACAGCGAGGAACACCAAGGCCATTCAGAGTCAAACCAGGTCACAGGATGACAAGGGAAAGTGTGGAGTGAGAGGAGAAATCTTTGCTGGAAGGAATTTGGGGCTTTTGTCCCCTCTGAGTATAAAGACTTTGTCTTCTTAGTATTTTACAATGTGGCAACTAAATCTTCAAGTCTTTGGCAGCACAGATGTTTGACTTGTTGCTCCATTTAACTGAATGTCAACTGCAATCAGACCAACACTGTTGTCAACATCACCAGCTGCTGAACCCTTCAAATCAGAAGGTACATGGTCAACTCCCTGTCTCCTCCTGTCCGCACGGCAGTGTGTCCCTGTATGGATGTGAGCTACAAGCACCTGGGTGAATGCGACAAGTTGTGGGGTAGCTGTAGTCCATTTGCAAATCACACACAGGTTAGATAATTTCAAAATAAAACAGGAATAAAAGACCAAATGTAAAGGCAAAAACTGTCACGTATATGAACAATAAAATATGACAATTATATAATTTTATTTGCGAATAAAACAATGATGTCTGAGCACTGCTGTTATTTTGTGTTCCTCATTTATCCAGCTTTTTAAAATATATTTTCCAAAACTATTACTCGTTTTTAATTACCTTAAAATAGTGGAGCGGGTTATGGCCCATAATTATGTTTTGTTGTCAGGTAGTATTTAGTGGCTGTAGTAATTATGACAGGAACACTGGGTAAAGCCCTATAAAGAGATTTTATGTCAGGAGGAGGTTGTGGTGGTTTAACAGGTCAACACAACACAGGAATATCAACCATGTCAGAGTAGCAGTTTATACCGAAACTGTGACAATAAAGATCATCTAATGTGGAGGGAGTAGTTACTTAACCCATATCACGATCTTCTTTCATGTGTGTTAATCAGAAATGTTATATGGATTAACCATAGCCTGCTGTGGCCGATGCATAATAAGGTTTTAACAAAGAACAAAGTTACAAAGTTTCTCTCTTTCAAACAACTTGGAATTGTAGTTTACATTGGCCTCAGAGTCATAAATACAGTTAATAGGTTGAGCCGGGCCAGGCTCAATGTATGGGCTCGGGTTGAGGCAGATTGGACTTGATTTTTTTGGGCTAGTATGTACTTCAGGAGACAATAGGTTGTTTAATATGGTTAACCAAAATGACCTGTATGATGGGTGAACGTCATTATACCATTTACACCATTTATTTGCATGAGGACATCAGATCCACTGGCCTCTCAGAGTCATCAAAGACCCATTAAGTTTCCTGTTATTACATCCTGTGAATCTGTAAATTTGAAACTGTGTCCTGTTTGAATGACTAAGATGATATTTAGGCAATCACCTGGAGATGAAAACAGGGACTTAATGATGAAATCACAGTGAAATGGAGATGCTCAGCGTGTGATATTTGCTTTAGACCACAAATAAGGATTTTTAGTGGTGATGTCAGTTTGATTTATGGATGTCAAACACAAATTAATAAGTTACGGCTTTGGCGAGTTCAGGTTGCTAAAATCCCATCTTCCACATCCCTGTGTCTTTCAGCGGGGGATTTCAGCACGTTGTTTTTAATAACATGCATGAACGGATATGCCTTTTTTTTAAAGAAAGAAATTTGTTGCAGTAATTTTTTTTCTCTCTTCCCCTCCTCTTCCTGCTATTAGAAAGTAATCAATGGCCAATTGCCTTTTTAATGCCTTCTCCAGGATCTTGCTGAAAGTCAGACACACTTCAAGGTATTCGCCTCAACTTCCTCCACGGCTGCCCCTTCATTTCTGCTCAGCAATGGGTACAAATAATAAAGATAATGTTCGCTGAGTAATGATTTCCCATTTTCTCCTTACTTGTACCCTGTTATTAGTTAGATCAGTATGGCAGTGAAAATTAATTTTCTTTTCACTTAGAGGGGACATTACCATGATTAATTTCAGCATGGAGTGGAGGAAACTGGAGGATTGCTGCAATATGAGGATGGAAATCAATTTGCTCTGATGTGAGAAGAGCCAGTGAACGAAGGATATAAACAAGTATGAAATTACCCTCTCTGTCTTCTCCTCCAAACGGTAGAGAGAGCATCACTCGGCCAGGCCCCTTTGTGCTGGAAACGTGACCCTCTCTGGACCTCCATTGGGATGACAAGAGCTGGGAAATGAATTTCTCTCTATCTATTGGCTTTTATTTCAATATCACACACACACACACACACACACACACACACACACACACACACACACACACACACACACACACCACTTGTGAGGCCAGCAACAGGAAAAACAATTTACAGACATAGATAAACATAAAAAAAAAAAAAAAAAATTGGTGGTATTTCTATTTGAATTTATATGGAAGCAAATCACTGCCATTATCATTTTCTTTATTTTTTTTCTGTAACTTTGAAATTTAATCACCACTGAATACTGATACAGCTGAAACACCATTGAAATGTTTCACTTTGAAACAATGTTATCTCTGAATTTGAGTAGGTATCTCACTTTGAATTTAAAAACACTGAAATATACTTGGTAAACTGAGAAATTTGCAGATATACAATTTCCTCGTTCAATCGTCAAAACCTATGCTCATATTGCTCTGATCCAATAAAAATTCAAGTAACATAACAGTGTTCAGACACACTTGATTCAGTTATTTAAATGAAAGATAATACAGAGTTGGACATTCAGTGTCATGATTCCTGTCTTTGCGTTGTTTATTTTAGCCATCTGTCACCTGTCATACTTCCCCTGGCCACCAGATATATATATCATATATATATAATATATAATAGCCAGGCTAATGTGCTGGAGCTAATGGAGATCCAATAAATAAATAAATAAATAAATATCCCCAGACATTCTTCCTATACTAGAATTTTCCCGCATGCTGTTGGTAGTTCAATTGTCGACCAAAGCACACCAGAAGAAGAGTTTCACGACAGATGTACAACATCTGGAATCCAAACTGAAACTGTTACGGATGATTTGCTGCTAAGAACAAGGTTATATTAATCCAAACATTTTCCTTCTACTGGCTTCATGGGAACCCAGTACAATGACCAGGTTCTACCCCAAACTGATGCAGGAGATGTCCTAACATTACACCCACACAGTGTATGATGAGAGACCATGTTTGTTTGTCAGTCTTTTCTCTGAATGTTGAACAAACTGTAGGGATTTGCTCCAATTCAGTCACAGGAGCATTAGTGAGGTTGAGTGATGAGGCCCTGCTCACAGTGGGCGTTCTAGTTGATCCCAAAGGTGTTGAGGCAACTTATTTAACATTCATATTGGAATCTGCACAATCCGAGATTACTGTCAGTTTTGAACATTTTGAACATAAACACAAACTTAAGTGTCCTGGTTGGAGGCTGAATGTGTTACACACCCCAAGCCTCCTCCAATTGATTACTTTCTGCCACAGCAATGTGTTGGAGGAATTCAGGACCAAACTGGGAAAACCAGCTGTCTTAACCAAAGCACTAGTTGCGTTTCCATCCACCTTTTTTTATTCGCATTTTCAAAAATTGCGAATAAATACTTGGATGGAAACGCCAGAAATTCGAAAAAAGGCAGTAAATGCGCATAAAAGTGTCAGCGTATCGATTAAATGAAAATGCGACTTTTTGTTATGGAAAGTTATGCGAATTGAGCCAGAGTTTGTGGGTGAAGTGCTGCTGGACTTCACCCAGCGACGTTCAAACAAATGGAGAACATGATGTCCCAGTTCTCGTCTCTGCACACCGCAACACAAACGTGCTCCGTAACCCATAGGGCCCTAGTTTCTTAGACCAGGTGAAGTCTAACATCAGCGCAGCTTCGCCACGCCAACGGGGTGTGGCCCAGGTCCATTTCGCAAGATTGGTGGGCCGCGCAGTCAGACTTAGACCAGCGCAATCCCTCCCCTCGTCCCTCCCACCGGCGCAAACGGTGAAGAGGGAGGAGAGAGGGCGGGAGGGAGACAGGAGGAGGAGAAGTGGGATTAACACAGCCGATTCGGATCTTCACCAATCAAAGGAGCTCCTCTCCTCACCTTTAACTGCGCGGCGGGTGATGCGCACTGCAAGTTTGTCATTTTATACTTTGACATGGACGGAGGAGACAGCGACACCAGAGGCCGAACCTCTCCCAGGAGGAAACAGCTGTTTTGGTCCGGAGGTCCGAGCTCAGAGTGACCAATAATGAGTTTACTAATATACTTAACCAGGATTGATCTGATACACTGAGAACGGCTGCCCAATGTAAGAAACAACAACTAATAAACTAATGAAGAAACTCACATTTATTCATTTCAATGTATTATTCCCTGTGTAAGACAGATGAGAGGTGTACACTAATCACAACATAAATCAGCGTAAAGGACGCGCTCTCTCTCTCTCTCTCTCTCTCCCTCTCTCTCTCTCTCTCTCTCTCTGTCCGTCTCTTTTTTTCTCTTTTTTCTCTGTGATAGAGATGCTGAGTATACTGTAGTAGGCTATATACTGACTATCTGATACCGAGGCTGTTGTGGTGGACTAATAATAATAATAATTTTTATTTATAGAGCACTTTCCATCAAAGTGCTGTACAGTTACAGAACGTTTAAAAACATGTGAAAACAGACACAATAATAAAACAACAGTTCAAACATGGATGACAGAGAAGGCAAAAACACCTACTCATACGTGACAGTATACAAGTGGGTCTTAAGCTTAGCTTTAAAGACCTCAACTGAACATGACTGCCTGATGTCCAAGGGTAGACTGTTCCACAAAGTAGGTGCGCGGAAGGAAAAAGCCCGCTCACCTGCTGTTTTTTTATTCACCTTTGGGACACTCAGGTAATCACTCGCCTGGGAGCGCAAAGGTCGTACAGGTACATAAGTGTTAACAAGATCTGACATATAGATCGGAGCAAGACCATTTAAAATTTTGTACGTCAACAACAGCACCTTGAAATCGGCTCTAACCCGAATAGGGAGCCAATGAAGAGACGCCAATACAGGGCTGACATGTTCATAGCGGGATGATCCGGTCAGCAAACGGGCTGCTGCATTTTGGACTAACTGCAGACCACGAAGGCTCTTTTTGGGCAGCCCAGATAAAAGCACATTACAATAATCTAACCTTGAAGTTACAAAGGCATGAATAAGAGTCTCTGCGTCTTTCAAAGAAAGGATAGATCTTATCTTAGCGATTTTCCTGAGGTGAAAAAATGCAATTTTAGTCACCTCCTTTAAATGTGACTCAAAAGAGAGGGTCTGGTCAAAGAGCACTCCAAGATTTTTTACCTTATCCTTGCAGTGAATAACACATTCATCCAGAGATACAGTAAAGTGATCAAACCGGTGGCATAACTTTGCTGGTCCGATAGCTATCATTTGAACTGGCATATATATTTGGAAATCATCTGCATAACAGTGAAAAACAATTCCAAAGGAACGCATAATCAGACCAAGTGGTGCCAAGTATAATGAGAACAGTAATGGACCAAGGACAGAGCCTTGAGGAACCCCGTACCTAACAGGGCAAGACTCAGAAAATGTATTGTTATAGAGAACACAATGAGATCGATCTGACAGGTAAGATCTTAACCATTTAAGTACCTGGCCTGAGATGCCAAAATAGTTTTCGAGCCTGTCCAGAAGTATATTGTGATCCACAGTATCAAACGCAGCGCTAAGGTCTAACAATAGCAAGACAGATGTTGTCTCTGAATCCAGGGCCAATAATAAATCGTTTACCACTTTTGTGAGTGCTGTTTCTGTAGAGTGATTAGCACGAAAAGCAGACTGTAATGGCTCAAATAGATCATTTGAAGACAGGAACTGTAAAAGTTGGTGTGAAACCACTTTCTCAAAGACTTTGGATAAAAAAGCTAGATTTGAGACTGGTCTATAATTAGCTAAGGAGTTTGCATCCAGATTAGGTTTCTTCAATAAGGGTTTAACAACAGCGGTCTTAAAACATGATGGAAACACTCCAGTGGCTAGCGAGAGATTAACTCTTTGACTGCCAAAGACGAGTTATCTCGTCTTAGCGAATCCAAGCGTAGTCTGCCAAAGACGAGATAACTCGTCTTAGCGTTTTTTTAATGGCAACGCCATGTTGAATGTCTTGCCCTACTCCTCTGTGAAGATCAGACTTGTATCATCAAAATAAAGTGCAGAAAAACACATTTGGATTGAGAGATATAAAAACTATAGCGTGTTTTTCCCCCCTCACGGAGCGGAGCGGGTGTCTGACTGCAGCGGCGCCGCTCCGTGACACTCTGGCCGCCGGTGAGAGCTTAGGGGGCGGCGGCGGGGCTCAATGGCGGCTCGGCAGCTCGTCGAAGCTCCGTGCAGCTCCGTGATACAAAGCACAAACGTTAGTAACAACAACCCCGTTGATCGCTCGTCGTTAGTCATCAAGAGCGTTTGGAAAGTCGCCAGATTTTGCGAGAAATCACTCAGATAGCAGCTTGAAAATCCCCGATCTAGTGTGGATGAGGAACGGACGGCGCCGGCGAACGTGACGAGGAGAGCTAAAGGTGGTGGGAGTGTCTGTTGTGAGCGTACATGTCTGTGGCTGTGAGTTCAGGGGGCACGTGACGTCAGCCAGAGCTGTAGGCTGTGTGTGTGTGTGTGTAGATGTGTGTGTGAGACAGAGAGAGTGAGTGACACCGCTGCCTGCTGACCAGAGGAAGCTGGATCTGATCTAAAGCGCCGTGTTTCGGCTACAAAAACCTGTCGAACTGATCCGCACACACACACACACACACACACACACACACACACACACACACACAGACACACAAGCACGCACGCACACACACACGCACACGTATGCACACGCACACGTCACGTACGCACACACACTAAAAAAAAGAAAATAAAAAGTTGTAACTCAAAGAAAAGAAGGAAAAAAGGCTGCAGTAGTGTGTGTCAGTAGCTAAATATTTTGTCTATTGTCATCAAAAGTCATTTGTCAGTGTTGATTTAGTTGTTGAGAACAACTGAGAACAACTGTACAGATGTTGAGGCATCACTAAAGCAAAATATAAAGGAGCCAATTGTACTGGTTCACCTGAAAATGACAGCCGACACAAAAACCTCTTTTTCTCAAGATTTTGGTGCCAAAATGGCATTTTGGGCTGAACTAACCTATATTCAACCGCCAATTTCACAAGACTGGAACAAGATAGAAACAAACAGTTTTTTTTCTGGAAACTAGAGACCCTCATCTTTCCTTTGATGGGTTGAATGTATATGTAGTAACAGTACATAATATATGGTAGGTCTACGGAAATCAGTCAAAAAGCTGGAAAATGCCTGGCAAGCTGGAGGAAGCTGCTGTGAGAATGGCTGGCAGTCAAAGAGTTAAGGATATCTAAAATATATAGACCTAGCGTTGGTCAAAGCTCCTTTACAACCCATGCCGGGAGAGAATCAAGAGGGCAGGTCGTGCTTCTTGCGGCCATAACAATCTTAGTTAGCGTGGCCAAAGAGGTAGGTTCGAAAACAGAGAGAACTTGTTTTACAGAGCTACATATATTGACAACAGAGTCTGATCCCCCAGCAAGAGAATGCGTTACTCTGGATCTGATGTCCTCGACTCTATTATTAAAATGTTCCATAAAGTCCTGTGCTGAGAGGTCAGTGCTGATGACTAGCTGTCGATCTTGTGTCAACTTAGAGACAGTGTCAAATAAAAGCCTTGGGTTGTGCTTATTGTTCAAAATCAGATTAGAATAGTAGGCTGCCTTCGCGGCAGACATTCTGGACTGGTAAGTGGACTAAGAGAGATGATGATTTGTGTTTTGTTTTGCGTGACGTGTCAGCTGTCAGCTGAGTGTCAACTGTTGGATACATTCACGCTCTCTTATGATGTAATCTCACGACGCACTCCTCCTAATCGCAAAACACTAATGAATGGAAACGGTCATAAATTCGCATTTGCTTTTTGCGCATTTTCACAAAATCCGCTCTTAAATTCGACACATTTGGATGGAAACCCAGTTATTGTCACACTGAAAGAGGAAAGAACCAAAAACACAAACTGAAACGATAAAGTAAAGGTATGAGACGAAGCCCAGTGGCAGACAGCCCACAGGGAAAAGCAGAAGATATCCCAGTGGCTTGAGACGTTTTAGCCTGTGCAGCTCTGGTCAAATTGATCAGTGATAACAAGCAGGAGGGTAACACCTCTTGCATCACCTCTCCTGAGTAAGACATGACCTTGTTGAACTGCTGTGGGCATATTGTTACTGCAGCACTGCTAGAATTATCCATTGGCTCTCCAAAATGATGTAACTAGTTACAGGTCTTCTGTTTTCTGAGCACAGAAATAAAGACAAACTACTGCCCTTCACCTTCTATTAACAAAATTGATAATAGAATTTAAGCCAATAATTGCTATAACTACATTGTCTATATGTAGCCTTCTCTTGTAATAAGACTAAATGATGGAAACATATTTCTAATATGTTGGTCATGCAATATTGTGTCTGTCTGCCACCAAGTAGGACCCAGAATCGAAAGTCCAATTTGCTTTTTGAAAGCATGTCAAATGTTGGTCTCTAGATTGAGGTCCATACTGACCCACTGAGTAGATTGTAAATGCATCTCGCAAACCTTTGTGGACTCGCAGCCATGGAAAACAATTTGCAGGCATAGATAAACATAAAAAAAACACAAAAAAAAACAATTTGGTGGTATTCATATGGAAGCAAATCACTGCCATAATCTTTCTTTTTTTCCTGTAACTTTGAAATTTAATCACCACTGAATACTGATACAGTTGAAACACCATTGAAATGTTTCACTTTGAAACAATGTTTCCTCTGAATTTGAGTAGGTATCTCACTTTGAATTTAAAAGCACTGAATATACCTGGTAAACTGAGAAATTTGCAGATATACAATTTCCTCGTTCAATCATCAAAAGCTATGCTCAAATTGCTCCAATTCAATAAAAATTCAAGTAACATAAAAACAGTGTTCAAACACACTTGATGAAGTTATTTAAATGAAAGATAATACAGAGTTGGGGCGGTGCTTGGCGCAGTGGGTAAAGCAGCCGCCCGTCAAATGTTGGTCTCTAGATTGAGGTCCATACAGACCCACTGAGTAGATTGCAAATGCATCTCGCAAACCTTTGTGGACTCGCAGCCATGGAAACCAAGAGTCATCTTTCAACCTGCACGTCACTTACATTTGAAAAGGTGCAAATGTAAGGGCTTAACTTCTTTACACTGAAGCTGAAACTGAAGCTGCTGCTGTTTTTCGGATCTGGCTAGATATAAAAATGCAACAATAATTCAATCTAATTTAAAGTCAACCAGACGTTACACCTCATTGAATTTTACCAAATTCTCTTGGTGACCCTCATGGCCAAGTTGGAGTCCAGTGACTGGACATCAAGGCTCACTCGAGATCTTTCACTGAATCTGGTTTCATCATCCATCACTCTGAATCTGAGATGCGTGAAGGTTGCTTATCAGCTGTTACAGCTGGACACTGAAAGTCACTGCACCTGTCAGGTCAAGATAGATGGCTGAAAACCTGGTCTTATCTCGGCATGCTGAGGATCTCTGCTCCAGGACCGATGAAGATAGATGAGCAGTAATGTGGGCTGATTTTAGAGAAGCTCTGTGCCATCTCTCAAGTGGACAAGTGGAGGCTGGAGGACCGTCGGGGTGGGCAGGCCAGTGTCCTTGGCCGCTGGAGCACCTCGAGCTCCACATCCACAGGGATGGACCCACTGACTGATTAGAGGGCTAAGGGTGAAATGGGCTGCCAGTGTTTTTCATCAGCTGGTCTGAGATAGAGCATTGATGTATGACGGGAGCTTTCCTCTAACACTTGGTCTGGTGGATCAATAGTGTGAGAGTCTGCTGAGCTTGGGAGGGATCTCATGAACGACAAGCTGGTTCAGACTGAGAATGATGGTGGGTCTTTCTCCTGGGCCCTCAGACACTGGGGAGCGACTGAGGCTGTGATTACATATGGAACGCTACACAGCAGCCTCTGAAACTCATCACAGTGGAGAGAGAGTTACTTTCTGCAGAATGTGAAAACACTTGAGAGCAGTCCTCCGAGTTTTTGTCAGCTTGTTCAGCTTTTTGTTGTTTTCTAACAAATTCTGCTTTTGAGGATGTTTTGTGCTCTCAAATTCAGAGAGATAGAGATAGAACTTTGGAGTACAAATGATGCAGGGCAGGCAATGTCAGGTTCAGATGGATGGATAAATTAGCAATTGTGGACCTGGGTATTTTTTGCTGTTGTAACTTGTGATGTAATGATGTCTGATGTTTAATTACAGGAAACATTGCCATAAAAATTTCAAATTAATTGAATAGACCCCCCCCCCCCCCCTGGCTGTCAGCAACAGTAACTTAACAATAACCAATAGGAGCAGAGGGACAGCGCTCAGCCGGTCATGGTGTCTGCTGGGCCGTTGTTCCTCACTGCTGGATGGTAAAGTGCTAACCTGGCAGAACGAATCTGAACCTTGACTCAGACCGAGTGAAAACAGTGCAGCTCTGAGGATCAACGAGCCATTTAAACTTGCTGACTTTTATCATTTCTACTTGAATGTCGTGAGAGGCCTTAATAAATCAATTAGATTAAAAGAAACATATCTGTCATGTTCATTTAATAGCATATTGGACACTGTTAGTGTTCGACAAGGGTGTCATAACATGGATTGATAGAGCTGAAATGCATTTAGAGGGATTGATGGGGTTTCATTTGATTTCATTACTGTGGATCAGCGTTCAAGGGCCAAATGATGTGCAAGCAGCAGTCAGTAAGATTATGTATTTTTAGTCATCTTTCAAGTGGGCTGACTTAATGCCAGCTCATCCTCTTTTCATGGTGTAAGCTAGAAGGACAATAAAGATGATAGATTCTGAGACCAAAGGAGAAATCTGTAAAAAGAAAAAAAACAAAAAAAAAACAAAAAAACAACATGTACATGAACATGTGAGAGGAGAGGACACAGAACAGCTGAATCATAATTACACAGTTGATATTTCTAAACCAAATTTGTTGCATCATTTTGTATCAATAAAACGTAATCTTTGCATGATTGTTAGATCGTTACTTATATTGAAATAGTAGCACAGAATTGAGTGTGAGCCCTCTACATTATGTCCAGTCAATTTGCATGGTGAAGTCAAAACATTGCATTGCTGAGAGAAACCACAATGAGTCAGCATTTGGCACCTGTGGGAAGGAAGAACTCAGACAGGTTAATTAACAGGCCGGTTCTAAATCAACTGTTTATCACAGTTATCAAAAAAAAAAAACTTTATTTGAGGCTCAAAAATTAAAGGTCTAAAGCTCTTTTCTGTCCATGTGCTTTGCAGGTTGTTGTCTGATAATATTCTGGGAGCAGCAAGGTTCAAGAGACTTCTGGCCAGTACACATCAGTCCAGCTGACTTCTCACTCACATCAGTGTTCTTTTAGATATTGTAGCTTTCTAATGGTACTTTTATTGTGCTGTTGCAGGTTGTGGGTAGCTTGTGCTTCTTTGACTATCAGTGACACATATTGTAAAAGTTCAAGGTCACCGATCTCACACTTATGAATGCAATATATCAGGAAGGCCCAGAGGGTCTTTTAATTACTTCTGACATGGTAACTTAGACTCAAGGATAAACTAATTAGAAGTCAAAGATTAAAACTGAAGAAGAAAGTTGGCCTGTCAACTTAATTTGTCTGATATTTTAAAGGTCCATATTTAACCTTTTTTAGTATTTTATTTGAAGTGCATGTTGATCCATAAGAAGATATAAAAAGGTATAATGATCCAAAAACGACGGAGCATAGTTTTACATTTCCTCTCTCCGGCCTCTCTACATAGCTCAACAACAGGTCAGTGAGCCAATTAGATGAGAGCAAGCTTTAAGCCTCTCTTCTGATTGACCAACTGTTTTCTGACAGATCCATGATTGCATTGTTGTGACATCACATAGCTACAGAAGTCCTGACAGCTGTTTTTAATGCTCAGTTTCTGCAAACAGGGTGTGGCTATGCAATTCTCTATGACCTCTGTGGCTTTAATACATATAGTATTAATATAGAATCCAGATCTGCTGTATTTTCAAAAAAAGACATGTCAACACTAATTATTGGCATTTTTTAATGACAAAGCTGTACTTATTAATTATTATTAATTATTCTGTAAGTTCTGAAAGTATCAGGATACTGTTTGCAAGGTGACGTGGGACACAGGTAAAGCAGTGCAATAGTATCAGTATTTAATTCATTTGATGAACACATACAGATGCATTCAGGAAAGAAGTATTGTGAGTTACTTCAGTGCTGGGTGCTGTCATGTCTGGTGCATCACGTTCCACACCAGCCAACACTGGCACTCGCCTCTCAAGAGTTATTGGCGTCTAACAATATTAGAGAGTCAGGAAATTGGTAGTGGAGCAACAGAGCATGATAATCAAGATCCATTTTCCTTTACTGTGGCCTTGTATACCAAGTAGCCACATGGCTGCAGGTTGAGCCCAGTCATGACCTTGTGAAAAATGATAACATGAGCCTTATGTAGTCCGTCGCTCTGTCACTGCAACACTGAAACCTGCCAACCAATGTTACCATGGTTGATGCTGTTTTCAGGCACAGAGTTCGGAGATAAGGGCACACCAACACTATATGAAATAGTTCCAGATAAGTAACAACAATCAGATCTGCCATGAAGTGCACAAGCAGTTTGAAAAACAATGCTTGTTGGATTATTTAAATCAAGTAAGATGCAAACATTAAAGTACAACAAAACAATTCCACAAATCAAATTCAGGAAGGCAAAAAGATCTTGACAGAGGAAACTTCAGTTTCACTACAGTCTCACATCAACTGTCTCTGAACACAACATCATCATTAAGAGTCTCTCCTTGAACTATTTTTCTCCTCCTACTTTGAGTGTCATACTCAATTAAATATACAATACTAAAACACTGCACTCTCCAGGGGACATGCAGTTTTTTGTGTTACAAATATACAAGGCTATGGGTTAGGGCTGAAAATGAGATTCTAGTTGGAGTTTTCAGAGCAGTTGAGCTTGAGAATTTGATTTTCCAAACAATATAATATTCAGAAAGATTATATTTTGGCAATATTTGGTTCCTGACAATATGAGGCTATTGTATATTGTATTTATTTGATGTGATTTTTTCTGTTTTTACTTCTTATCTTCAATAGAATAAAATAAAAACAATGGGCTGATTTTTGTAGCCACTGACAGCAGAGAAGTAAAAAACTGATGAACACTGTAATTTGGATTTTGAACCTGTTGTACAATGTAAAAAAAAAAAAAAAAGAAAGTCATAAAAGATAAAAAAGAATATCATGGCCCTCTCTTTTACACTCAAGCTGACGCTTGTGCTGTCAGAGCCTATCATTTACATTTAATCATTTGTCAAGAACATTTATCTAAAGTGACTTACAAGTAAGGGACAGATACATTTCTTAAATAAGTGAAGGAGATCAGGCAAGGAGACTAGAGATAGTAGTACGGGTAGAGTTGCTCTTGCTCCACCACTGAGGGACCACGGATGAAAATAAATCTGGACTGAAACTGTCTTGTATGCAATCGTGGTTCAAACAAAAGGATGGCCATAGGTAACCACTGACATGTGCTTTTTTAGGTTGATCAAATAATTCTGCACCATCTTTGTTTGTATCACTGTGAACAAAGGAAGGCCTAGTTTTTCATTATGATATGTAAAACCAAAAGGAGCACACCTAGAAGGATGCGACATGGCCAGAATAGGAGATCTAGTCATGATCCTAGATCCTTGAGAAATTAGTTCAATAATCATTTTCAATCAAGATTAAAAAACAAATCCCAGCATGAAGTTCTAAAGCTACATTCATGCGACACTGTCTTTTAACATAACGAAGGTTACGATATTGTAACCCTAGTTATATTAACACAGGCGGAGCCCTCTACTGGACTCTATGGGTATATCTCTCCTCCGATGGCCCACTGAAATTTGCATGTACGTAGCCGGCCAGTATGGCGTGCCTACCTTTCCCGCCCTTTAGCGGGCTATATAAGCAGATGCACCGCCAGCTGCCCTCATTCCACCAAAACTTCAGCGTAAGGCGAAAGAGCGGCAGGGCCCTAAGTAGAGGGCCCCGCCTGTGTTAATATAACTAGGGTTACAATATCGTAACCTTCGTTATATCTCACACAGGCTTCGCCCTCTACTGGACTCTATGGGTACAGTAGGCGAAGCCAGATTTATGTACTCCCTGCTGCGGGAGAGGCTCCGCCCACTGACCACACCAGCTACCGGTCCAATGCAGGTGCATGACACCCTGTGGGGATCAAGTATTTAAAACACTTGACACATCCTTCCTCTCACATGTCCTGTGACCCTACAGTGAGCACAGACCTGGAGAAGGAGCCTGATACATCCAAGAGATAGAACCTTATGAACGGGCAGGGTGAAGACCACGATGCCGCCGTACATATGTCCTCAACACTCGCACCACTGAACAGGGCCGTAGACGTCGCCACACTTCTTCTGGAGTGCGCCCGGACCACAGTGGGTGGCTCTCGACCCGCTTGACTGTAGGCTGAGAGGATGCATTCACACAGCCACCTCGCCAAGCGTTTCTTGGACAGGGCTCTGCCAGCCGTCCCGTCACCATAACACACAAACAACTGGTCGGTGTTCCTGACAGTGGCTGTTCGGTCGACATAGTATGTCAACGCACGCACAGGGCATAGGAGATGCAGTTTCGCCTCCCTCGAATCCTCATGAGGGGGAGGGTGAAAAGCCTCCAACTGGATGATTCTGGACCGAAAATGAGCTCCTTATGTTCTTAGGAAGAAAGGAGGGGTTCGGTCTAAGGATGGCACCACTGCGGTCCCCGCGAAGGAGTAAACAACTCGGGTGGACTGACAGGGCACACAATTCGCTCACTCTCTTGGCTGACGTCAGAGCAAGAAGCAACGCTGTCTTGAACGACAACACCTTTAAGGAGGAGCGTTCCAAAGGCTCATAGGGGTCCCTTGTGAGGGCCTCGAGCACCAGTGGCAATTCCCACTGTGGTACAGAAGTGCGTGCCACTGGTCGTAGCCTTCTGACCCCCTGCAGGAACCGTTTTACCAGAGGGTGGGCGAAGACTGGACCTCCGCCCAACCCCTCATGCAGCGTAAACCTTAACAGCCGTGTGAGACAGCCCTCTATCAACCAAAAGCTGTAGAAAGGAAAGAGTGTCCCCCACTGAACATGTCAGTGGGTCCACTTCCCTCTCTTCGCACATGTGCTGGAAACCCAACCACTTAGCCCTGTAACAGGCAATGGTGGATCCAGCTCTAGCCGCTTGGATGGTTTTCACCACCTGCGCAGTCAGCCCAGTCCGCATTAACCTGTCCCTTTCAGGGGCCAGGCTTGAAGCGGCTGGCCCAGGATCGGCAGCGCCTGTATCGCGCCTGCCTCCTGTGACAGTGCCCCCCGGATTTGGGGAATGGGCCATGATGGGGCCGCCATCATTGTGGTGAGCTCCGCGTACCACGGAGCCGACCGCCGGTCGGGAGCCACCAGAATGACCCTCAGCCGCTCCACTCTCACTCTCTCCAGTAGCTGGGGGATGAGACGGAGGGGGGGGGAGGCATAAAGTAGCCCTCTTGGCCATGGAGCGTGTGCAAACGCGTCCACCCCCAAGGGTGGATGGTCTTGCGGGCTCAGTGAGAACCAATGGGGGCAGTGGGTGTTCGACCTGTTGGCAAACAGGTCCACCGTTGCCCTCCCGAATCGTGTCCAGATCTGCTGTACCACTTCTGGTTGCAGTCTCCACTCGTCTTCCAGGGGGCCGCCCCTTGACATGAGGTCGGCCCCCCTGTTTTCGATTCCTGGAACATGGAGGGCTCTCAGAGATTGTAGGTGCTCTGAAGCCCATGACCACAGGTTCTCTGCCATCGCTAACAGGGCAGCGGAATGTACACCGCCCTGTCTGTTGATGTAAGCGACTGTGGTGCGATTGTCGGTCCTCACCAACACGTGTCTCCCCCTTAACAGGTGACTGAAGTGTTGGAGAACCAGGAACACTGCCTGTAACTCGAGGAGGTTGATGTGACGGTCCTCCCCCGGAGGCCACACACCACCTATCGCCCTCCCCAGGCAGGTGCCTCCCCACCCCATCAGGGAGGCATCCGTGAACACCGACGTGTACGAGGTCACTCGTCCTAGTGGTGTCCCGGTCAACAAATGTCGTGGGGACCCCCAGTACTGCAGGTTGCCCTGCACTGTTGGAGGGACCGTCAGCAGCCGAAACTTCTGCCTCTTGAGGTCTAAGCGTAGGCTGGCGAACCATCTCTGCAGGCGACACATGTGCAGCAGTCCTAGTGGAACCACCAGGTGAGCTGCTGCCATGTGCCCCAGTGGTTGCATGACGGTCAAGGCTGTGACACGTGGACCCTATTGCAGCTTGAGAACCTCTTGCTGTAGGGCCATCCGTCTGGACTCCAACAGAGTGGCTCTCAGGCTGACAGAATCGAGCACAATCCCCAAGTATTCGACCCGCTAGCTTGGTTGGGGGTTGCTCTTCTTCCAGTTGATGGCAAATCCCAACTTGGTCAGGTGAAGTATCAACTGAGCTTTGCGAAAAATGGCCCATTGTTTGGACCTGGCCATCACGATGAGGTCGTCCAGATAATGTGCGTCCACACATTTGCTGAACGTACGAGGGGCCAGGGAATAGCCAAATGGCAGTCTGTTGTATTCGTAGGCTGTTCCCTGGAATGCAAAACGCAGGAACTTCCTGTGTTTTGGTGCCACCTCGACATGAAAATAAGCGTCCTTCAAGTCGATGGTTGAGAACCAATCGCCTGGTTGGACGAGTTCCAGCAGCCTCCTTGTGGTTAGCATGCGGAACGTTTTGCGACCGATACGCGTGTTCAGGGCACGGAGGTCCAGGATGGGTCTGTAGCCCCCTGTCTTTTTGGGAACCAAAAAGTATGGGGAGTAAAAACCCCGTTCCTTGTCATGAGGAGGGACAATTGACACAGCCTGTTTTGATAGCAGGTCCTGAATTTCCCCCTCGAGGAACTCTATCTCTTGTTGAGAGGATAGATTCATCTCTTGTATGCCCCTGAACGCTGGGGGGAGCCCGCAGAACTGGAGAGAATATCCTAGTCTGAGGGTCCTGTCCAGCCAGTCTGTCAGTACGCAGCTGCTCTGCCATGCTTCGTAAAAACACATGAGAGGACGTGCAGACAGCTGTGGAGCGGCTTTTAGAAAGCTGTGGTACACAATTTCGGCCCTCTCCGCCGCCAAACCCGCCATAAACGGGAGTTTGGCCCATGGGGGGCCCTCTGTGAAAGGGCTGAGTCGTCCCTGAACGCACCAGGCCCGTTGTCCGAGCTCTCGGGGCCGTCCGTGAACGCATCTCTGTTGTCCGAGCCGGCGTGGTGTCACCTGAACGCACGGCCGCCGCCCGGCACTTCACCGTCATGGCGTCCCTGCTGCTGTTAGATCCGCCCGTGGAAATAACAGTCACAGGACCAGAGTGGTCAGACACGTTGGCCGCTCTACTGCTGTTTACCGGGGAGACAGTTCGTGTTAGCCCGGCCGCTTCACTGGAGCGGTGCGGGTTAAACGAGCGTGAGGCAGCCGTCTCATTGTCCGGAAACACAGCCCTGCCGTGCTGCTGTGAACGATGATTAGCTTCACCGCTGTAGCCGTTGGCTCGGCGGTGACAATCATCGCTCATCAGCCGGTCAACACGCTGAGCCGGACGCACCGCGGAAGTGACACGGTGTCGGCTAGCAGCGCGCGGGGCTAACTGTGTGGTCGCTACAACCAGTGGGGAGCGATGTTTTCTCGTGCAGCCTCGCCGGTTGTAGCGCTCATATAGAGGGACAACGGTAGCTTTTACCCGGTTGACAACGGTGCTCCGCTCTACCGCGTCTCCCACAACGGAGACGGTAGAGGGTGTGTTGTGTGAGTGTGCTTGTGAAACCGCAACCGGGGGGCCTTGCCTGCCGGGCCTGCTGCAGGGATGTGACGCTGTAACACAAGCCACCGGCCGGGGCTGCGCGGCAAGTGGGGAGCATGGTGGAGGTGGGAGGGGGAATTTTTGCTCTGTTAGTGGAGTAACATGTTTTAATAAAAACATTTTTCACATCCACAGAACAGTGAACACAAGCAGAACATACAGAACCATATGAACAATGAGGGAGGGCGGCGAGGCAGTCTGCCGGCGCCGTCCCTCCCGTTAACTGTCCCTTTGGTCGCTGTGTGCCCCAGGACAGCTTCGGCCTGGGCGTGCTGCGAGCCGCCGCGGGACGAGACGCGCTGGGGTCCTGTGCGGGGCGTTGCTGCAGCGGGCCCGCTGGGGCCGGCTGTGGGTCAGCTGGAGGATCCGCCTCTTCGCTGGCGGCGATGTCTCCGCCTCGCCGTAGCGTTGCGGCGGGGCAGCTTGACCTCTCCCTTCTGCTTGGCGGCGACAGCAAGCGGTAGATGACGGCTCAGCTGCGCCTTTTCCTCCTCCAGCCTCTTTAGCCGCTGCGTCACCGTAGTGAGGGAGCCAAAGAGACCGTCAGTAGAGACCGGTGCAGCCAGAAGATCCTCTCGGTCCCTTCTGGGGAGGGCGGTGAGACCTAGCCAGACGTGGCGAGAGCCGACGACCGACAGTGACATCACTCGTCCGGCAGCAGTAGCAACTCCCTGTATGAGGTTGTTCATCTGACCGATGGTCCGGCCGAGATACTCCATAGTGTCAGGGGAAGGGGGGGCGTCACGCGGGAGTGAAGCCACCGCTGCTACGCCCAACACACCGAGGTTGTTTGCTGCTGCTGCTAGTTGCGCGCCCAGCTGGAATATCTTGTCAAAATATTCCAGCTTGTCCTTATCCTGCGGCAGCGGTGGTAGTGGCTTTCTGTGTCCTGACCAGCCGGCTGAGTGCGGGATAATGAGCGCAGCCAGAGCGTCTTCGAGCGGGGGCACACCGGGGAACACAGTCTCCGTCTCGCCCTGCACACGCGAAGGCGGCTCACCGGCTTTGGGGGCAGTGGGGGGGGGGGCAGGGGAAGACCGACACAATCCGCTGCAGTCGTCATGACTTTCGGGAAGTCGAGCTTGATAGAAGCGGCGCCAAACACCGTCGAGCCGTCGGAGAGGGAGAGTTCATCCACCTCGTCTCGTAGCGGCGGCGAGTCTACAGCAGAGGCTGAGGCGGGTCTGTGCAGCGAAGCTACATCAGGCGGCGTGGAGGTGGTGTACGCTGGAGCGGCGTCCTCCTCCTGCCGTCGCTGCTCCAGCCCGGCGGTGGCGCGCTTTCTCCCGAGACACTCGAAGCAGAGAAGATGTGGGTCTGCCGGGGCGATGATGCCGGCAGAGGCGTTGTTCCTGAAGCGGTGACTCCATCCTTGGAGCTAGTGTGACAGTGGGCACTCGCCGACGCTGAAAGTAAAAGGAATGAGGGCAGCTGGCGGTGCATCTGCTTATATAGCCCGCTAAAGGGCGGGAAAGGTAGGCACGCCATACTGGCCGGCTACGTACATGCAAATTTCAGTGGGCCATCGCGCGTACGCGATTGGAGGAGAGATATATCCATAGAGTCCAGTAGAGGGCGAAGCCTGTGTGAGATATAACAGGCACTTTCTGACCAGCTGCTCAACATTTCTTTCCTGTTTAGTCCAGTTAACCCATTCCATAATTCATGACTTTATTTGCATGTTAATTAGCAAATAGACCGGGATACGTCAGACTTTAATTGCTTGTGGGGCTGAAAGGTCAGTTCAGTCAAGAGCTTATGCAAGTATACGACAGCCAACGAGCAAACAGCAGAAAAACACGGGCTGTATAAGAATGAGTCTGGGTCTGAGTGGACCTGCTGTGAGTTTCTTCATGTGGAGAAACAAATGGGAGTCAGCATGAGTCATTAAGGTAAAAGATGATTAGATTTTATTTGAGTCTGAATGATGCTCACCAGAAATTATTAGCTGCTAACACTAAACAATATGGTTCACAAAACAGTGTGGTTACTTGGGGATTTACTAATTAACTGTCATGTTCCTAATGACTCAGAGGGCAGGACTATCAAATAGAAAATGATAAGATAGCAGAGAAAATAGTGTGGGATAGTATATTAATAAATTATGATGTATTAATTAGTTCATTATCAATCAACACATTGACCACTCTTTTGTCACTATGTCCCTCATTAACTAGGCCTACTGTATGAGCAGCAAAAACAGAGGCACACTGATCATTCAAACATCAATCTGCCTGTGCAATTTAAAGTAATGTGATGCCTCCAACTGACACACACGCACATTAGTAATTCTTTAAAAAGCCACAGTAAATCATTTACTACTTCACTGTTATAGACGGTCAATATGAACATGTGTGAGTAGTGAACCTGAATCTCTGTAATGAATGGCTACTGTAATTTAGCCTGGAGAAGATATGATCGATCCTGCTTCTATTGTTTTTCTATTGGATCGCTGACATGCCACTCAAAACTTCAGGCCAATGGGACAAGTCTATCGTGTGTGTGTCTGAAGAAGGTCTGAAGTGAGATGTTTGAGGTAAATCTCAACTACAAGCCATGCAAGTTTAAATCTAATTAATACCGAGTCGTCTTGAGCTTGTTAGTGGAGGAAGAATCCCTGAGTGACATCAGACTGATGACTGAAGGCACCAAGAGCCCGTCTGATTCTTCTGGTATACCTGTCATCTTTATTATTTGGAACCTGCTCATAAACCTGGAGACTCATTGGATCATTCCACTGAGTTTATCTTTAAAATCTCTCAAAAGCCAACCCAGAAATACTCACACGCACACACTTGCAGACACACAGCCCGCACGCACGCAGCCATTGCACGCAGCATAAATTCAGACAGGACAAAACCCCACTCAGCTTTAAGTGTAACCAACACGTTCTCACTCCCAGTGCGTCAACAGCCTGACGAACGGTCACTATCCCTCATCGTCACATGCCTGACTCATTAGGTACCCGTTTTTCATCAGGTTTTGACGCGCTCGGCTTTCAGTTGATTCCAATGCAATCCCCTTTGCGGCGATATGTGACGCTCAGAGCAAGTGATCCAGCCGACCCGGCTGCGGCACTGAAAGACACTGTGAGCAGAGGATAACTTTTTTTTTTTTTTTTTTTAATTTTCCTTAAAGCTTTATTGAACCTGATTCTGCTGTGTCTGACGTAGCTTTCGGCAAGGATGTTATTTATTTATTTATTTATTTTAGGTTAGGTTAGGTTAGGATAAACTAACCTAACCTAACCTAAAATAAAAATAAATAAATAAATAAATAAATTATTTTATTTATTTAGTGATCATGGTGTTGGTGAAGAATAATCAATCAATAAATAAATAAATTACGTCCACTTCCGCGTTCAAAAAGCTACTCTGTTTAGATTAATCAATATTCTGAAGAAAGATCTGATTATTAGCCACAACGCTGTAACCATCCAAGGAAGACTGTGTAACAATATTATGTCCAAAAGCCCTGTGTAATATCAACTTCATTTTAAGAAAACACGCTTTGTTTCCAATGTCATATCACGGAGAAGCACTACATTGCCCATAATCCTCATATTTATCAGCGACGTGTCTGATTGGTTGAGCTTGCTGTTACCAGCAAATGAAAAAATTGTTAAAATTCAACAATAAAGTGCATGAAAGTTGGCTTGTCTTCTTTTTTTTTTTCATAATTTTCACCAGCATCTTTCTGGTCCACATCACATCACATTTAATGTAATTTTTAATTCAATGAGTGAACTTTTATATTTTATCTGAAAAACATTATTATGAATTCAATTCATTTTGATAGGTTGTTCAAAGCACTAGGGACAAAGTTTCTGTAGAATTTTAGACCTGTCGGACCTCCAGAAGGGTCACAGCTGACCGTCCAGGCTCGTTTCTCGGCCTTCAAAGCCTGGATTTAGAAGCCTTTTGTCTAATAACGTCCACATTCTTGGGGTTATAAGGCTGAAAGTTTAATTTGTTTGTCCGGGGCCTAAGGCCATCCACCATGTGCAATTTCAAACCTGTGCGACCTTCACAAGTGTCAAAGGTTGCTGATCTGTGACCTTTTTGACCCCGTTTCCTTGAATAAAACACCAAGACTTTGATGCAGGAAGATGAGCTTTGAATATGTAGTCCAGAATGTCTAGTAGATTGTGTGTGTGCTTTTTCTCAACAAAACATACACGCTTTAAGTTATCATCATGAAATATAAATATGTTGTATATCAGAGAGTCCTCTATCAGAATATTTTGGTCCCATTGCTCTAGGGGCCCCGGGGGGCCACTTGGCTTTCCCATGCTCCCACAGAGTTGGGTCTCGGAGTGATGGATAAGGGCCTCACCATGAGTCCACAGGCCAAGTTTCAAGTGATTTGGTTGGTTTCTATGGAAACGACGGCCTCAAGGATACAGAGGAATGCGGCTGTTTGAAGCCCCGCCTCTTGAAAAGTAATGGCTCAATCAGGACCGAACACACATCTACGCGTTCGTCTTGGGCCCCCGAACCATGTATTACAAAATCAGAACTGTACGACTTTTGGAAATGTGTTTTGTCTATTTCGGCTTTTCTGACTCGGAGTCTGTCAGACTTAAAGCGTGAGAGACCCTCTTAGTCAGAAAAGCCGAAGCTGAAGCAACTAGACCTTTCTTTTATGAAGCATTGCACATCTTTGTGTGTCACAAATTACGCACAAGTCATTTCTTTTAAAACAAAAGGGAGTAATATTAAATTGTAATTAAGATTGTATGTGTACTCTTTTTTTTTGTTAACCTGGGAGAACTGAATGACTTATTTAACTGTTATCAAAATCTGGCTTACATGCAACATATGTTTCGGAAACATATGTTGCATGTAAGCCAGATATAATATTATATAACTTGCAGAACATTTAAAGCAGAAGTAAGCGATCCGGTGGTTTTGGCTAACTTCCTGTCAGCCGATGGAGTTAGCAGTCCCCGCCCTCGTCCCTATGTCACCACATTCACGCGCATCCCTTGGCTGCACACACAGAGAGGACCGCTTTATGCCGTTCTCTCTCCTCATTGGATAAAGGTTGTAGGATACAAGGAAAGTTTTCTCCTCGGCTTACAGCAGAGCAGAGTGACTGACAGACCCGTGTTTCAGACCAAACACTATAGAAGTGATTGCTGTTGGAAGATAGAACTATTTAAGACTTATATTAACAAATATGTCAAATACAAAATGTTTATACATCGAAATATTTAAATTGTATTACCTTTTATAGAAACACTGGAGAAGTCCCATGCTTTAAGCATTAAAAAAAAAGAAAAGAAGGCAGAATACCTTCAACAGAGAAGTGTATGTGTGCCACTGTAAAAGCCATCAACACTGAATGGCTGTCAGGTCCTCCACATTCTTCCAACCTGACCTGCAGACAAAGAGGCCTCTGGTGCCAAAAAACAACAAAAACAACATCATCACTTAAACACAATCAAATGAAACTAAGGAGAAAAGAATCCAAGAAAAAAAAAAGCACTGATTTAAAAAATAAAATAAAATAAAGCCATTCCCCGTAGGACTGTCATGTCTTGACCAAGCTGTTCATCAGACGCTGCAGTGTTGGTGAACGTGACAGTACAGTGGGATGTCCTTCTCTCACAGGTAGTAAAGCACAGCGAGAGCTCATCAAGGACACAGACGCTGCGTTCGGCCTTGTTATGTCGGAGTCAGAAAATGGCTGTGAACCTCCGATGGCTGGATGAGTGCTGGGAAATCCACTTAAGGCTTAGCCAATCTCTTCTTTTTGCATAGCGCTGAAACATCACTTAACATTTCACCTCAACACTTCAACTTCACAGTGTTATAAAAGTGACACATATTGCCTACTAAAGGAAATGGGAGTATGAAATGGACCATAAATCATGAGAAGCACCGCTCTCTCCGGAAACATGCTGATGAGTTCTCCAACTTGGGTCTAAATATTATGACTCAGTGAGGATGTGTGTATGTGTGTGTGTGGGTGGGTGGAGGGGGTGCATGTGTGTGCAAACGTATGTGTGCGGTGCCAGTAATCAACCAAAGTGCAGATTGTTGGCTGTTTTACACAACAGTGTTGTTGTGACCGGACAACACATCGGACTCACTGGAAGAGGGGACAGAGAGGCTTCCTCCTGCTGACTCTATTTGCTTGAACAGGTGTTACAGTCAGGGAAGTAGAAAGTCAAACCAACAGAAGAGAGCTTGGATTAGATTTGATTGTTGTTTGCTGTTATTGTGTGGTATCCCCCACCCAATCAGGAACAAGGTATGCTATTATGTCATTAAAGTGAAGTTATTAGTCAGTATTGCAAGCACTTTTCTCTTGTTTTTGTTTTTCGTATAATATTTATAATTTCAAACATTAACATGCACAACTTCCTGATAATATTAGCTATAAAGCTTGCATTACTTAACTGAAAAGCACTGGCCAACTCATTTGGAGTAAAAGTGCCTCAATTTCTAAAATACTATTTGAGTATTCTCTGCTAATTTGTTATAATAACTACTAGAGCTGACCCAAAAAAATTTTTTCCTTTTTGACACCGGTTCTCATCGGCAATTGTTACATTGAAATGAGTCAGCTACTTGGCATCCTGGAAACCTGCCAGATTTGTTTGCCATTACTTTCATTATTTCCGCTATGAGAAACTACTACTTTTAATACATCAAGTATGCTAGTATCTTACTTCAGTAAGATCTCCAATGAAGGACTAAAGGAGGAAGATGTTATACATGTAGCCAAGTGAAGTCATACAAGCCAATGCATAATTGCCTGTATTGCAAACAAAGAGGATGACGAAAATAGCTCCATCTTTCTATCCTGATCAGCTACCTTAATCGAGATGGAAGACCATTGATGTAGAGGGCATTGGATCTTTGAAGTCATGGGGGTCACATTCTGGAAGAGCTCTAGATAGGTTCAAAGGGCCCAGACTTGTGAGGACTATGATGGACTCTTGTTGCTTTGGCAGCAGTAGGATTGGTCTAGAGACACAAGTGACCGACCTTTTCTGCAAAATGTCTGAATCTTTGGTGATTTGATGCTTCCTGCCATTATATACACAGTGCTTCAATGTGATTTTCAGCAGGTCTCATGTGTAATGGGTAGTGGTGTAGGACAACAGAGAAGCAGTTTATGAGCTTTATTGAATGAGATCAGGAAAAGGCAACAGGTAAGTACAGGCAGGGTTCAGGTAGATAATCAATAGATGGTAACAGAACAATAAATTGTGGAGTTTGTGGGGCAGTGGGGCAGTCTGGGTTCAGGGGTGGAGGACAGAACAACAGGCCAACAGGTGAGCAGAGAGAAGGGCAGACAGAGTTGGTGTTGGCACGCAGCACAGGAGCAGGGCAACGCCACACAGCCACAAGTTGGGTTTCCATCCACCTTTTCTTATGCGCATTTTGTGAAAATGCGCATAAATACTTGAATGGAAACGCCAGAAATTCGAATAAAGGCAGTAAATGCGCATAAAAGTTTATACGCTTGGAGGGGGTGGATTTGTCAGCATATCGAATAAAGGAAATGCGAGTTTTTGTGATGGAAACAGATTATGCGAATTGAGCCAGAGTTTGTGGGTGAAGTGCTGCTGGACTTCACCCAGCGACGTTCAAACAAATGGAGAACGACGCCCCGGTGTCCCAGCTCTCCTCTCTGCACCCCGTGACACAAACGCGCTCCGTAACCCATAATCTTTTGTTTATGACGGTTAAGACTAAACACACGCCGTAACATCGTTATGTAACGTTATCCACCGCTACATTTATTGATTTTTCACCGGCTTCGTATGTAAACAGATGCACATGGGTGAGAGGAGCGTAACCAAAACAGCGGAAAAGCGAGCGGACTTGGACAGTTCCTACTGTCTTTCTGTGTAAATATCTCATGTTACAACATGAAAACCTGCGTCTTCAAGTGCGGCCTATATAATATGTACAGTATTTTCTTTTAAAATTTAGCTGGTGCGGCTTATACAGGTGCGTCTATAGTCCGGAAAGTACGTAAATTGTCCATGATGTTGAGTGTCAGCTGAGTGTCAGCTGTTGGATACATTCACGGTCTCTTATGACGTAATCTCACGGCGCACTCCTCCTAATCGCAAAACAAGAATGAATGGAAACGGGCATAAATTCGCTTTGCTTTTTGCGCATTTTTACAAAATCCGCTTTTAAATTCGATACGACTTGGATGGAAACCCAGTGACTGGCAGTAAGAACCAGGAGATAGATGACACTCATCGTCAGGGGCGGAAGGCTGTGTCTTTTTTCTGGGGTGGTCAGAGACAAACTGAGTTGAAATTAGGGGATAGTGCTGGAAAGTCTGGCATGGGTGCAAAGACAGTCAGCTGATGATGTTGGCATCAATGTTTCTTCCCTAAAACCTGTATTTCAGATTTATGAGTAAAGAAAGACACTCAAAGAACATTTGGAACAACTCCACACTGATCATAGTGTCAGAGAAAAGGCCCAGAGACTTCTGCACAAAAGGTCACTTATACAGTTTTAATTAGTATTACCTAACGTTGGACACATTAAAGGAAACACCTCTGATGTGTCAAATTTGGCCTGAATGCTCTATTAAAGGGATAGTTCACCCATAATTCAAATTTCACTCATTATCTACTCACCCTCACGTCGACTAAGGGCTGGGAGAAGTTTCAGAGTTATCCGTGCTCCGTGCAGCACTGCATGTCCATTTGACGGTTGCGAACGGAGCTCACTTTTCTTCGTCCAAAAAGACACACCAAAAAACATCCATATACCTCCATAGGGCTCGTCTGTAATGTCCCTCTTGTATTGAAGCCCCAACATGAGAAATTGTTCCGAAAAAAATTTAATAAGTCTATATTTTAAGCTTGTTTGTAGCGGAAGCTCCCAGCACTGCTCTTCCTGGTCCGTCCAAATCTCAAGCGATTTGCACCACAAATGTTTTTTGGTGTGTCTTTTTGGACGAAGAAAAGTGAGCTCCATTCTCAACCGTCATATGGACATACAGTGCTGCACGGAGCCCTGCTGTAACTCAGAGAAGCCAGGGATAACTCTGAAACTTCTCCCAACCCTAGTCGACACGAGGGTGAGTAGATAATGAGTGAAATTTGAATTTTGGGTGAACTATCCCTTTAACTCATTATGTACAGTTGGTCTTCCTAATGCAAGTCAATAGGAGACAAAAACAAAGTGAGTGGTAACAGATTTTGGATAAATAGAACCAACCTTGCAATGACAACACTAGTGTTGTCCACGATGAAGAAAATGAAGTGATACATTCTTGCCACCAAGAGGAAAAGATACATGAATCCTGAAAGGTAGAGGGAGGTGTGCTAAGAGACCCAAACCCTCATCCCAGCTGAAGTGGATGGGATTAGAGTCTGTTGTTAGTTGAGGAATGAGAACCTGGGGTGTATTCCATCAACGTAGCTAAGAACATCCAGACTACAGTACACTGCTGCCATCCACAAGGCTGCTGCTTCCCCTCTTTTCCCCTGTAGGAGCCAAGTATATGCCTGGTTTGTCTCCTCTGACAGTGCACCCTGAGCACAGAAGTAACCAGGTGATGCTGTGAACAGTCTTGATGCGTTGGAGGTGAGTTGGTCCGTCACATAAAGTTTATTTTTTTAAATGTATTATTCTATACATTCTTCAAAATAAAAGCATTATGTCAATTTACAACTCAACAAATTTTGAAGTGAAACAGGCACTACAGGAAATGTTTGGCTTGTAAAAAGTGAAATGACATCAGAGAAAAGTCTTGACAGCCAGCTCTACTTTTTGAGCACAGACACCACAGGTTTTACAGCAGGGGATACAGCTGCAGGGAGGAGACCATCACAGGCTGGTCTTCCCACAAAAGCACAGAAGGAAAACTATTTTCCATTGAACTGGAACCACATGTCACAGCTTGGCTAAAGCAAACCAATCTAGGTTAATGCAAATACAAAAAAGGGAAACAATGCAGCCAGAAAGAGGAATTTAAAAAAGGAGCTGTCTGAAACTTCAGAGGAAGTAGACCTCAGCAGGGCGTGAGGGGAATCATTCTCCCAAATACCCAAAATCGAGAACAAAAAAAAAAAAAAAAGAAAGATAATTTTCCATTCTGTTGCATGATAGTTAAAGAGTAAGAAAATGACACAATAAATTCACCAGTGAATGAGAATCAGTGATAACGATAGAACACCAGAGGCTAATTGAAACTCATGGTCAAGGATGAAACTCATGGTCAAGGATAGAAGGGCTGTTGCAAATGCAGTAGCAGGGAGTTGGGAAAAGGCCGTCAGAGGCAAGCCAAGTCAAAACCAAGGAATTGGTCTGCGATTGAGTGCTAGAAGGTCTGACATGGGAGTAAAGGCAATCTAAGCAAGAGGGAGTGGGATGGGGCTGCTTATACTAGTCTGGGGCCGTTGACTTGCTGTTTTGGTAGGAAACGGATCCAGGGCGAGAGAGACAGACCTTTCCGTCAAAATAAAAGCACCAAGCTAATAAAATGCGGTAAAACTATTTAATTTAAGGAATATAATTTACAAGAAAGTCCCTGAGCCATTAAGTTAACCTTTTGCTTTTATTGTATTACAAGTTAATGTTTATTTTATGTTGGTGAACACTTTTATTTTTGTGAATTTGGTGATTTCGGTATCCACTACAGACAGGAACCAGAATGCAGACGAAATTCAGAGGTAACAGACACCAGGCTCTTCGCTTGTCTGGACACGAGGCTAGCTTATACACTGGCTCGATTGGAGATGAGGTGCAGGTGGGGACAACAGGTGGAAACTATGAGGCTGGTGAGGAGGTGTGGCAGGGTGGAGCATGGAGGCAGGAGGAACCTTCACAACTGCATATTCCATTATATCAATCACTATATATCTAGCTAAGCCAAATGCATGGCCCAATGTACATGATGGAAATTACATAAAGACAGGAAATGTGAGGAATTGCAAAGTCAAATTTTATCCAAGTTGTTTTTTCTCTATTTTGTAGTCAACACACAGGCACAATTCTTTTTTTTTTTTTTAAGTGTATTTTTTGGGCTTTTATGCCTTTATAGATAGTACAGTTGAGACAGACAGGAAATGGGGAGGCAGAGAGAGGGGGGATGACATGCAGCAAATGGCGCCCGACGCGGGACTCGAACCGGGGCCGACCGCAGCGAGGACTGTGCCTCTATACATGGGGTGCCCGCTCTAACCACTACGCCACGCGACGCCCCACACAGGCACAATTCTTAGAAGATATTAAAGCAAACAGGAGCCAGGAGAGGAAGGAAGGTAAGACAGGATAAACAGAATTATACTATAAGAAACTACTGTATAGGGAGGGAGACCGCTACAAAATGAAAAAATCTTCCTCCTCCTCCTTTGCCCCTCATTCAACGCTATAATTAGGAAGTTAGTAAAAGTAAAAAATAAACAGAGATGAAAAATTAAGTTTGAATCCCAGAACGCTACAGCACAGCTGCCTCTAAATGAAATTGTAACCACATTACTGAGACATAAAGGAAGATGAATATGTTCAGATTGTTAAGTGGGATATTAAAGGTCTTATGTGGCAGTGAGTGATGGAATCAAGTTGTATTGAGATGTTGGAGGTGGTGGGTAGAGTGGGGGGAAGTTAGGACATTAGTTAAGGGAGATCAGGAAAATTAGCCATGATGATGATGATGGTGATCTGGGTGAAGACACAGTATGGACATGTACACTGTAGCAGTTTGGGGGAAATTTGTAAATTTAGAGTAGCACAATATTTCCTCCATGTTATTCTTATACTCTGCTGTTAAAGGTATAGTATGTAGGAATTCCCCCCATCTAGCGGTGCGGTTGCATATCTGAACATATTCTTGATGTTGCATTCAGGTGAAATGGGGCAGATGTCAGACAGACAACAGACGCTGCATGTAACAGGGTAAACAAGTGTCTATGTAAACAAGTCGTCCGCCAGCACGAGGCAAAACAATACAGACATGACAATATGTTGTCATGGTGATGTGGTATTGTTTTACCGTCTTTCTCTGGTTTGCCGACGGCCGTCTGCCTGACTGCACCTGAATGCAACACCATTGCCTCCGTCTTTCCTCACACTACACAGTGGTGACAGTTTTAACAGGCCGAGCCGACAGCTCTGGTGAGTTTCTACGGTCACGCTGCCACTGAACGTAAAAAATGATGATGCAACATGGCAGCCAAGGTTCGGTGCCCCCCCCCTTTGTGTATTTGACTTGTAACAACTCATTCGAAGGTACGAGAAAGCTTTCATTTGTATGCGGGTGTGATTTGACTTCAGTGAAATATGTATTTATGAAAGACATATTTGATTCTTGCTAATAAAAAGCCAAATAAGTTACACACTGGGTCTTTAAGAGATTTCTAAAGTATTGCATATGGCAGAAAATATTGCAAGATGTGATATCACCAAATACTGACCCAATAATTTTTCTTTTTAATACTGTGGCGTCCCCAGTGGTGGGCTGGTGCCATAACGCTGGTCACTCCCTCCTGATTAAGGCCTGCCGGTGACACCTGGGCCCGGTGTCACCAGGTTATAAAGCCAGGCCTGCTGACTGCTCTCACTCTCTCTCCTTCTCCCCTCTCCTGCAGGTACCGGTGACGGCGATGCAGTGCCCTTAGTTAGGGTCCCGGCAGCTTACACTATTGTATTCCTAGGAATTCTTCTTCTTCTTCTTTCTTCTTCTTCCAAGGAAGTCATACTTCCCATGGGTGAAAACTCACCAAACTTCACAGAAACATCCAACCCCATGCCAGATTCACTCAACTCCAAGGACATGTGCCCCCCCCCTCCTAGGGGGGGCACAATAAGCGTTTAAATTTAAAAACTTTAAAAATTCCTACCAAACCAACGGTAGATACTACAGTGTTGAAACTTCACCACAATGTAGCCTCAATACTGCTGAAACTTTTGTCCACTTAAACTTATTACAAATTATGAAGTCCATCACTCTGTTTTTTTCAATAACTGTAAAACTTTTAAAATGTATCTCCTCCCACAATTTTTGCTCAATTGACACCAAACTTGCTACAGAGCATCTCCAGACTGTCCTCCACAAAACTTGTTTCTCGGATTTTTGATTAAGCAAAAATTGAGCCTACAGTGCATGAAAACGTTTGACTGTAAACACTACTGTAAACATATACCATCAAATTCTTGATAAATACATTTTCAATCTTCCTGAAAAAAAATGACAATATTCTGGAGTCATGGTTGATGAAGTTTGGCAAATATCAGAATTTTATCTCAAAAACTGAATTTTCTAGAACATTTTGAATTCTGCTCTCATGGGAACAACTGCAGTCAATGTGAGACTGGAATTTATAAACATCATATTTTCTCTTATGAAGCAAAACACTTATCATTAAAAACAAATCACCAACATTTCCATGCTGTCAAGATGCAATTTATGTATTATCAGATTTTTGTTTAGATGACTGAATTTCTGAAATTTTGACCATTTCATCACAACAGCTGCCCGGGCACTGGCTCACCTGAGTGGATAAATGAAGCTACACAGCAGCTGGTTCTTGGTGTCAGAGATTGTGAGTTTGAGACACAGCGAGGGTGATGATGATGATTACGGCTCAAAATGTCACATGTCCACAAGCTGTTTTGCTGTCTAGATGCAATTTATGTGTTAACTGATTTTTGTTTAATAGAATTTCTGACTTTCTTAAATCTGCCTTGACAACAGCTGCCCGGGCACTGACTCACCTGAGTGGATAAATGAAGCTACACAGCAGGTCTCACTACCAGCCAATTAGCTCAGTGAGTTAGGAGCTGGTTCTTGGTGTCAGAGGCTGTGGGTTCGAGACCCAGCAAGGGTGATGATGATGATGATGATGATGATGACAGATCAAAATGTCAGTTGTCCTCAACACGAAACACAAGACAGTTGTACTGATGGTGGCATCACAGCAAGCCTCTAAGTTTAAAAATCCAAATAGTTTGGACTGGACCATGTCCGAAGGCTCCTAACATCTTAGAGTCACAGTAGATGTTTAACAAATACATATCATTATTTTACCTCAAAACGGATTTTTCTTTTTACTGTGGTTTCAAATCTGCCTGCGCGACAGTGAATGGCTTACTCAATTTGTGAAGCCACTGTTAAATGCCACTTGGCAATTAGCTCAGTGTGATAAACAACGGTCTTTGGTTCTTGAGGTTGTGGGTTCAATCCTCAAATGATGCAAATTGGACATTATAAGGTCAACTGTCTTGTCTTCCTATTCTCCTGTTTGTTGCTCAGAATTGCCTAAATTTGCCCAAAAGTAGCCCGGACCCGACCCATTGCTGCGCAGCAGCTATAATTTACTTTGTTGCTCCTTTGTGTTATGCACCTTACAACACCCCACACACACACACGTCTCACACTCACACAACATGCTCTACACACCTATTTACTGACACTCACACCCCATGATCTGGTCCTTTGTTGCAGTATCTTATTATTTATTATTAAATAAACATTTGTTAATTGTTGCCACGGTGGTCTCTCCCTCTTTGTCATGGCTGTAAGAGCCAGGCTGTGACAAAAGTGGGGGCTCGTCCTAAGCTTATTTTGGTGATAGATTAAATTTGTTTGGTTTGTTTGTTGGGGCAGCGTGGCTGTGTAATCAGGTGAGTGGGCCCTTTTGTGTGGGTGGGGAGATCCGCCGTGCGCTGAGTGTCGTTGTTGCCCCGGTTGTTTTTTCTCCTCTCTTTTTTTTTGTTTGTTCTGTTGCTCATTCATGCGTTCCAAAGAGAAGGTAAGTGTTTCCGCCCCGTTGCACTGCAAAGTTTCCTGTCCTACCCTGTCCTGTCAGGTGAATGGCGTTTCCCCTTTGGGTTGCGTCAGTTTGTTTTTTTCTATAGTGTTGTGGCGACGTGGTTAGTGTTAATTGTCTTCGAGCAATTATCTCGGGGGCACCTCCGTGGGATATTGTGGGGTCGCCTGCGTGCAGGTTGCTTTCACAAACCCACTGGTTTTGCGTGCGTAAATTCCCACCGCAAGCCACATGAAGACTAGGGTTGAGGGATAGGCAAGTCTTGGTTAGGCAGGTAAGTGGAGAAAACTTCGGGGAGGTAAAGCTCGCCTCGATTGTGCATTTTGGGAGAGTAAACACTGTGCATTCTGTTTGGTTCACGCGCTGAGCCATGGCTTCGGTGGCAGAGTTTGTTGATGCGCCCTCAGAGGGGTTTCTTCACAGCTGTTCCTGGGAGCAGTTAGCGCAGATAGCTGAGCATTATGAGATGGATTTTACAGGGAATGAGTATAAAAGTGAGTTGAAAGAAATTGTTTTGTCCACGTTAGTAGGTAAAGGAATTGTGGGGAAGGGAGAGTCTCTTGCAGACTTGGCTGCGCCAGATGCGCCAAGTTCTGTGCCGGTGTCTGAGTCTGGGCTGACGTTTGAGCAGCGCAGGGAGTTAATGGCTTTGCAGTTAGAGCAGGAAAAGTTGAGGCTCCAGAGAACTGAGGCAGAAAGTCGAATTGAAATGGAGCGAATGAGATTTGAAGTTGAGAAAATGAAGCTTGAGCAGCAGAGATTGAGTTTGATCCGAGATGGGAAGCTTGTGCGTAATGGGTCAGCTGGGGGTTCCGCGTCACCTGAAGAGGGACAGTGTTTTTTTGATCTGGGCGCAAATTTGAGACTGATGCCTAGGTTTAATGAGAAGGACCCCGATACATTTTTCGCTTTGTTCGAGCGCGTTGCAGACGCGAGGCGGTGGCCAGATGCGGATAGAACTTTAATGCTCCAGTGCATCTTGACTGGGAGGGCCCAGGAGGCGTACTCCGCATTAAGTGCCGCTGATTGTTTGTCGTATGCAAAAGTGAAGTCGGCTGTTTTGAAAGCGTACGAATTAGTTCACATTTTTTATGTACTTAAGCTGGTCTATTGTAGTACTCAGCTTTAACAAAATGCACACTGTCATTTGCAAGGACATGTTTTCAGTGGCGTCAATTCAGCCAAAGCTAAGGTATGGCAAGGTTACTAATCACATGACTTAACTACAGTATCAATCAATACTGTCTACATGCCCAGCAAATAATCATAACAAAAGTGACGAGTCTGCTATATCTGTGTGGTTAGTAAAATTTGAACTTTTTCAAATGCAGTCTCACTCACATCCCGCTAACATAACTAGTATGGACACAAACACTTAACTACGCACGTCATTCAATCAATTCAGTCCGTTTTCAGCACCATGGATAGCAAGCGGCAGGGTTAGAGAGCAGTAACAGCCTTTCTGACAAACACAATTTCACTCATTCTGTTAACTTCATTCACTATGTAATTGCAACAATATCATGTGAACATACCAGGTCAACTTAAAACTGTTAAAGTCAAAATGTAAAGAGGGAGAGAGGGAGGGAGGGAGAAGAAAAGAGAAAGAGAAATTATATTTTTTTAAACAGATTAATAAGATGTTCGGGTATCTTACCTTAAGATGAACTTTCTTAAAGCAGAAGTAAGTGATATTTTTGTGTTAATATAAGTCTTAAATAGTTGTATCTTCCGACAGCAATCACTTACATAGAGTGTTTGGTCTGAAACACGGGTCTGTCAGTCACTCTGCTCTGCTCTGAGCCGAGGAGAAAACTTTTATCGTATCCTACAAGTTTTATCCAATGAGGAGAGAGAACGGCATAAAGGGCTGTGTGTAGGGACGAGGACCAATAGATCCATGACGAGGGCGGGGGCTGCTAACTCCATCGGCTGACAAGAAGTTATGGTGCGTTCAAGGCACTGTGAAGTCGTACCAGTTCGATCTGGTACGAGTTCACGGGTCAGAAGTTACGAGAGGCCGTTATAGTGACTTTCACAGGTAAAACAGGTCGGAGAAACACGGGTTGCGGGTTGCCTGGAACGCTACAAAGTTGTAAGTTGTGACTTGAAGCTATAATTTACGGTTTCAAAAACCGGCCTGGAACGCAGCATTAGCCAAAACGACCGGATCGCTTACTTCTGCTTTAATTATTCCGTAAGTGGATATCGCTGAGGCCTCAAACCGGCAAAGTCATTGACAAGTTCATCTGGGTCCAGTGATTTTACGACAGCAGGCCCAACAGCCATCAACATGAGGTTTGTGAGCCTGTCATCGCCCATGGTGGTCCGCAGGTAGGTTTTGACTCGTTTTAAAACGGAGAAGAATCTTTCGTTTGATGCAGTGGAAACTGGAATTGTTGCTGCGATCTGGAATAGTTTTATGACCTTTGAAAAGGCGACAGACATGGTGTTGAGTTGTGTCAGAGCCAATATTATGTTTTTCTCCTCCTCCACGTCCTTCATCTCAAGTTCAAGGAAAGCTTTTGCTGTGTGACACTAGGAACTGAGAAGGGTGGTGTCGATCAGTTTGTCATAGAGTTGTGCAAACTGCTCCATTTTAACTACATCCATGAAATGGGGAGATGGACAATCAAATGCCTGGATAGCATTAAGTAGCTCATCATTATCTGTAAATCGGCGATCTAACTCAGAGATGAAGCGGTCCAATGTTTCAAAGTATAGTCTTTTTTCTTGATCACCTCCTGTTTGTCTCTGTCCACTGGATGATGCAACAATAAACCCTGCCAAGGCTTTGGACACACTCGGTGCTCTTGCTGGTCGCAGAGGGGCAGTGTCGCTGCGGGTCCATGCCTATGTTCCCACAGCCTTATGTTCCCACAGCCCTATGTTCCCACAGCCTTATGTTCCCACAGCCCTATGTTCCCACAGCCTTATGTTCCCACAGCCCTATGATCCCACAGTTCTAAGATTTTTCTCAAAATTAGGCCCTGTGTTCCCACTGGACTGTCTCTACCTATCTGGACTCTATCTATCTGGCCTGTCTAGCCTCTACCGGGTCTTTTTACTAAACTTAACCAACTCTTTTCTTCATTGCCAATGGTGGGACCAAAGGGCTGTGGGAACATAGGGCCTAATTTTCAGTGACAACAAAAGTTAGAAATGTGGGAACACAAGGCTGTGGGAACATAGGAATGACCCCGTCGCTGCTTGGGAGGCTGAGCTCTGTGGAAAATGCCTTGGCTCTGCTCAGTGTGTCCTGGTACTCTTTATCTGACCTCATCTTTTCCAGCTGGGCCTTAGTACTCCGTATGAGATTGGAAGCCATCGTGATTGCAATGTCTTTTGTCTGTAGTTGTTCAGACAGTCCATAAGTGAGACTCAAGATTTTGTCTAGGGCATGAAGACGCACAACAAAAGTGACTGTCAGCATATTCGTCCGAAGTCCAGCTGCTTCAGTTGAACCCTCTGCATGAGCGTCAATAGTGGCATCTAACACAGCTAGCCTCGTAGCGCAGTTTGATCTTCTGTAGAGCCCTATACCAGTACAGCCACCGAGTGGGACAGGTGCGCTCCAAGTGCAGTACTTTGTTGTGCCCTAACTTCTTTTGAGCCTCAATGAAAAGCATGTGTCTGGTATTGCTATTTGCAATAAAAGTATATAGTGTTTGAACAACACTAAAAAACTCTGGCATGTCTGGTATTTCAGTTATCAAGCTCACAAGCACAAGATTTAGTCTATGTGCATGACAGTGTATATACGCTGTCATGCGGCACTTTTTCACATATTACAGCCTGCACTCCACGCACATTACCCCGCATAACACTTGCACCATCGTAGCATTGCGCAACACACAGCTGAATATCTAAACTCAATAATTCCTTTATTATTTGCTGGGCCAGGGATTCAGCTGTCAGGTCCTTCATGTGATATATTCCAATGGCTCTTTCCTTTATAATCCCGTCATGTGCATAACGGATCAAAATGGCCAGCTGCTCCTTCTTAGACAGGTCTTTCGTTTCATCCACTAAAACTGAAAAGTACCGTGCTTCTCCTACTTCACTTATGATTATATTTCTGATCTTTTCCCCAATAACTCTCACCATATCATTCTGGGCTTCTGGGGAAGAATAGTGCGCATACCTGCGTTCCTGTTTGCTTTTCACGCTCCTGTCATCTGTTGCAATAACGTCCAAAAGTTCAAGGAAATTTCCTTTATTTTCAGCCTCATCTCTCTCGTTGTGGCCACGGAGAGGGAGGGCCTGTCTTCCCAGAAATGATGTGATTTTGAACAAGGATTTGACGTGAGCCCGGTTCTCCTGCACCTCATCTGTCCTGTTTGCGTCAATCCGACTTGCGATGGATTCCTTATGTCCACTGATCACAGCCTTAAAGTTAGACCATGCTATTGCAGCACAATTGTGTCTACTGCTCCCTTGATGATCCTGGAGATTTTTATTCATGTTCTTCCAACATGTGTATCCAGTGTCTATGAACACACGCAGTCCATGCCTGTCACCTGTTAAAGTTGAGGCTCCTCCAAAATGACGGCATGCAAAGCAATAAACTGCATCTGCATCTTGCATAGAATATTCAACCCAGTCATATTCCTGATACACACTGACATTAAAGTGTCTTCCATTTCTAGTTGGGAAATGGGTCAAACGAGGACGCCTGAGTCCGTCTGTTTTACATCCACTAATATCCTTCTTCTCTGCTCCAGTTGACCCAGAGGCTGCTACTGCTGCTGCACCCGGGCCTTGACCTTCCTTATCGCTGTCCAAGTCTGATCCAGCTCTTTCAATCTGAGAAATTGGTGGGAACTCAGACTTGGATTCAATTTGAGAAGTCAGTGTGGACGAGTTCTCAGCCTCCATGCATGTAGTCTCTCCGTCTCCCTGTTAGCAACTGCATCCCCGGCGCAGGTGCTGGAGTGGCTAACAGCCTCGTTAACAGCTTGAATCCCACCTTCACTCATTGGTCCTCCTCCCTCCGCTGCTGGGGCAACAATGGAGCCATCACCTTCACCTGCCTTTTTTTTGATAAAGAAAGATTCTAAAGTCATCTGCTTTCTTTTCATTTTAGTTAATTAGCTTAGCCGAAAAAGAAAAAAAACGCGATAACAAATAATGACCCACTCTGACCTCCGTCGTCTTGTTAGGAGATACCACATTTCAAGATAGGGATGGGGGATACAAGTGTTGGGAAAGATAATATCTAGAGAAATAGATTGTGTTGTTCTGATTTTCATTTGTAGTTAATTTATATAAATAATAGAATAATCAATACAAATTGACGCAGAGTAATTCCATAAATTAAAAAAAAAAAAAAAAAAAACATTTACATTTTCCCCTGGAGCCAAGGTGTGGCAGCTGCCATACCTTGCATGTTTTGTTGTCTTACATACTGAATTATCTATGTGTATGTGGGACAAAACTTGACAAATACTCTGAAAGTAACTTCTCAGGATGAGGTGATCAGAGACTGAAGAGACCCAGGGTCACTGAAACCTGCTCAGTCAGCAGCTGCTGCAGGTAATGAGTCCCATCACTTGTGCTTTGTAAAAATAAAAAATAGAATGATAATGAACTTTTAATCTATATTTGATGGTGACTGTTTATGGCGACATAAGAATTCAATAGCACAACAAATTACAGTTTGACAGTGTGTCATGGCACACACCTGCGTAGATTGTTCCCCTCCTCAGCAGGTGGAGGCACTCAGACTGATAAGGGAGGTAATTAGGAAAGTCTTTAAAAGGGCTAGCAGAAGGTGTTAGCCTCTCATCAAACAGTTCACAGGGTTGTCTCTCTGGTTTTGGTGTGGAGACTTTTCTTGGTTTGGATTGAAGATTTTCTGGTGGTCTGGTTTTCAGTCTAGGTTTTATTTTTCCTTAAAGGTGTACAGAAATGGCTGTTTGTCCTGTTTGTTGCGCCGAGTTGTCACGAGCTGCAACACGAGTTTACCCGAGTAAGGAAAACGAATTTGATTGGTCGTTATCGAGCGGGCGGGATATTCAAAGCTTGGGGCGAGACCGAGCTCCGTGTGTGTGTGCGTGTCTCAGACGTTTGAATGACGGATGACGGATCCAATATCAGTGGCTGGTGAATCGTGTACAGGCTGACGTATAATCCGTGCGCCTGCATTATCCAATGCGGAAAAAAAAATACAGACTTTCATCCCGGATTTACTCAAAAGTAGAATTTTGCACAAAGTTTGGCCTACATCGTCTGAAAGATGAGTTATCACATTTATTTTATGATCCAGAGTGGGCTCAAATTCAGTTTTCTTTTCTGTACACCTTTAAAGGTAGGGATGGGGATCTTATTTTGTGGCATTTTTTTACGGAATTGTTTGAAATCCTCTCCACACCATGACTGCAACCAAGTAATTTAATGCTTTTTCAAAAAAATGTAAAAAGTCAGTCACCTGTGGAACGAACAAGCCTGGAAAAAACAACATCTAATCATATTGAACGTGACATTCTCGATGACTGGATCGTGATGTGTCAGTCAAACTGCCGTTTCTGTCTCTTCTCCTCTGCGCGTACCGCTCCTCCTGCACTAATGGCGTGAACCCAGCCTGTGCTCTGGAGGCGTGGCTTCAGAGAGACGTCTGAGGAAAGGGGCTTGGACTTTTGTCTGTGTATTTTCAAAATGTGGCCTGCTAGAACTGTTTTTCCAGGATCTCCAACCCTACCTGTTAGTTTGTGGGGACTTCTGGGTGCACCTGCCCATTACATGGCTGGTCCAGGACTTCTCACTTTATTAGTGGACCTCCATTCTTTTGTTTTGTTTATTACTTTCCTTTTTGGGGAGAGATACTGTATGCCAGGATCAGACTACACAAATTCAGGCCGATGATCACATGTTTTTGTTCTGACTGACACATTTCCAGCATTGGGCCTGGTTATGAACATTCGGAAGAACGAATTTCACATCAAATAATTGCAGACTAAAACATGAACAGAGGTAATTGCATTTTCTCTGGTTTATGTAATAATTACCAATCAATGGTTTGCATTTTACTGATCTACACTAATCACTGCTGACAATTCATTCATGAAACACGCTGTCCATAGCAACAGCATCAACCCCACTCCCGCTCCAGACAAGTTTCTCTTTGTTCCCTGTTGTAAGTGTTGCTGTCAGCAGCTCTGTGAAAGGGTCCTAAGAGGAAACACTTTTAGCTTTTAGCTTTCAGGGCCATTTAGGGAGACTCCTATTTCTGGTTCAAATCATCCCCCAGCTGACTCTATAATATCTTCCTTGAGAATTTTGCACAACCATCTAAAGGAGGCACTACAGAGGTTGAGATCAGAGTTTTTTTTGTTTTTTTTTTAATGGCAGTGATGCTATCGGAGATTATGTTTTCCTACAAAACTTTACTGTTGTGCTGCTGCTGACCTCACTACACAACATGATGTACTGCCTCCACTGTCAGTGGCTGCTCTGCAACTTGCGCTGGACACCACTGAATTTATGGTTCAGATGCTGAGCCCAGTCCAGCAGAGTTTTAACCTGAAAACTCGCTCAGTCCAACCAAAAAAGGCTTGGATTAAACTGAATAAACTTAAATTTGTGGATACCAGCGATTATGTGCAGATATTTTAATTTTAAATGACATGACTGGGTATTTAGGATGCAGATCTACTGATGCACATAGGTAAGTAGCGTGCTATATGTGACAGTCAGGGGAACGCAGAGCAAGTGCGAATCAAGATGCGAATGCACCATTGTTTTCTGTTGCTGTTCACATACCGACAATGGCCACGTTTCTCATATTGTTTGTGTTTCCCAGACGCGTTCTTAACTGCCTTCTTAGGAGAACCTTAAAGTGAAATTCCGGCGTAAGTGTAAACCATGGTCAAACACACCGTAACACCGAGTTAGACCCCCCCTCGAGAGATCAATTTGCCCGACCGCTACATTCACGAGATCCACCAACTTCAGCAAATACCGCAATATCGCCACACACGGCGCTCTCCAGATCCACTGTCTGACCGCAACCAAAACGCCACCATTTGCCCAAAATAATGCTCAGAACTGCACCAAATGTCATCAATAGTACACACAGGGTCCCAGCACGTAGTACGAGTTGTCAAACATCTGCTAGCTTTGCCTGGTTTCTTTAGCAAGGAGATGCAACTCAACTCACCTACTTCTCCTCCGGGAGCCGCTTGTTGGTGAGGAAGCCCTGACGAGTCGATCACCGAGTGCACCGGAGTTCCGCAGCTCAATCAACAATTACCTCATGGAAATACAATCAGAGTTTTTTTTTTTTTATCTTGCATATCACTTTATAACTATTATTATCGAGTGCTGGCCACGATATAGGCGCAAATGAGCATTTTTAAGAGCTGCGGAACTCCGGTGCACTCGGTGATCGACTCGTCAGGGCTTCCTCACCAACAAGCGGCTCCAGGAGGAGAAGTAGGTGAGTTGAGTTGCATCTCCTTGCTAAAGAAACCAGGCAAAGCTAGCAGATGTTTGACAACTCGTACTACGTGTGTACCCTCGTACCCTGTGTGTACTATTGATGACATTTGGTGCAGTTCTGAGCATTATTTTGGGCAAATGGTGGCGTTTTGGTTGCGGTCAGACAGTGGATCTGGAGAGCGCCGTGTGTGGCGATATTGCGGTATTTGCTGAAGTTGGTGGATCTCGTGAATGTAGCGGTCGGGCAAATTGATCTCTCGAGGGGGGGTCTAACTCGGTGTTACGGTGTGTTTGACCATGGTTTACACTTACGCCGGAATTTCACTTTAAGATCTCGACAAAGAAGCTTTGGTAACACTTTACTTGAATAGGTATTCATAAGATTGACATACATAACACTGTCATAACCATGACATAACAGCTGTCATAAACATCAATGAATACTTATGACAGCTGTCGTTAAGTGTCATTCGGTAAGTTATGTCACTTTTGATGCAAAGTTGACATTATTTGAGATGTCCTTGTTATGAGAACTTGACATAATTTTTAAAGTTTGGCAATTAGGTCTGCTATGACAGTTTAAATTGTCTTTATGTCAAGTTGTCAGAACAACGGGGGGGGGGGGGTGATAGAGTCTTGATAAACATATCGGACAGCTTTTATTTTGAAACGACACGCGGGAAGTTATCTGATGTATCGGTGGAACGCAGAAAACTATGATGACAGGCGCCTTGGATAAGCGTGTGTGTGTGCATCGGGGCCATTCAGCTGTAGCGTCTTTTGCTCACATACTTTCAATGCAGGCGCGAGTTATGCACGCGGCGCGCCGCACATTCGCCGTGCTTGTTTTTTCATGCACGTTCGCGGCACACAGCTCCATACCTGCTTCTACCGCTGGTGTTCTGTCAGACCGGTTCTGCTCCGTTTGAAAGGCGAAGGAAGAACGTATGTGGAAAGACGTGATACACACTCATTTTATGTGCTGTGATTTTCAACCCCCAGGCTACATACAATGCTGTGAAAAAGTATTTACCCCTTCCTGATTTCTTACTCAAACTTGTTATTTGTCATCAAACAACTTTTAATAGCCTAGACAAAGATGACCGAAGTACGGTAAATATAAAATGCACTTTTTAAATTATGATTTCATTTATTAAGGGGAAAAAAGCTATGCAAACCTACCTGATCCTATGTGAAAAAGTAATTGCCCCCTCTTGTTAAATCATGAACTAACTTTGATAAACCTTTTTATTTTTTTTGGAAAGCTGGTTCAATTTCACTCTTCACATCCAGGCTCCAGTGATCCATGGTGAGAGCCTTTATCCACTAATGGAGAAAGCTTGGAACAGTGGTGAAAACCTTACCAAGATGGCTGCCCCATCAAAATATTATACAAATAAATAAAAACATTGTGTGACAAATCTTCAAAAAAGTAAGAAATCAGGAAGGGGGCAAATACTTTTTCACAACACTGTATTTAATGGAGGGGGGACAATACCTGATATTCTCAGCTGTAAACAGTAGGCTAAATATAATCATAGAAAGCTGAAAGCCACAGGTCATGTGGTCATCCAAACTGATGCATAATTTTTAGTCAAATAATGTGAACATTTTCTGCAGCTGACCCCACCTGATTGAGGTGTACTTATTCTCTTAAAGCTGTCTTTTTAATGAGAGATTTGCTCTCTGTTTAACTGGGAACGCTCCAAAAAGCATAACTTGCATATTAAAATCACAAACATTTTCTCCCGGGGGGGGGGGGGTTGGTTTGGTTTTTCGGACCTTGTCACCTTTTTTACTCTCTGGAGTTTGCAGGTCTGATCAAAAGTGACATAACTTACGACAGCTGTCATAAGTATTCATTGATGTTTATGACAGCTGTTATGTCATGGTTATGACAGTGCTATGTCAATCTTATGAATACCTATTCAAGTAAAGTGTTACCAAAGCTTCTTAAGAAGCTCTTAACGGGAGCTGTCCACCACCACGATACTGAAACGAAATCAATCGATGCCAGGCAAATCGATTCTTATATCACCCACAACTTTATAAGCACATACATGTAAGTCACACACCGTGACAAGCGCAGCCCCTCCGACGAGCAATGAACACACCGTAAAGGGGATTTCCTCTTGCCAAACATGGGGCTAACACAGGTCCCGGTGTCTGTGGGCCTGATTAGAAACTTGTCAGCTGTTGTTGCCGCGTTGGTCACGGGAAGTGACGGACTGGCCATAGATGCCACAGCACAGCCCATAATGATGCGGCCGAGGCAGCTGCGTGAAGATGCGACCGTGTTGATGTGGCTGCAAAAAAAGAAATAAAGTCGTGGGCTTTACGGCCGGCCAGCTCTGAAAAGAGTGAAGACACAATAGCCTACTTTATCAGATGAGCTATTTGCTGCCCTTGTATTGTTGGGTCCATGGCACTGGTCCGACCTCCCATTAGTCCGACCTCCCATTGGTTCGAACTCCCATTGGTCCGACAATCGGAGTAATGAGAGTTCGAACTAATGGGAGGTCCTCATTAGTTCGAACTGGACTAGTTATTAGTCCAACTCTCCATTCTTACCGTTCACTATGCATTTATATAATTATTCATATATGCTCCACCTGTCAATAAGACACACGTGGAAGAAGAGGTGCAGTTTATTGTGTTTCACCAACGAGGAGCTGTCATTACGCACGACTTTTACGCACTGCTGCGCGCTCATTAGTGTCCGTAATTAAACCTTGACACTCATATCAAATCAAACTTACATTACAGACAGGTGGATTGGGTTCTCTGTCTCTCTCTCCCACTCCGAACAGACAGACGGACGCAATCAGAAAGGAAACGGAGGCTGCGCATTGATCCTTTTTTCCTTTCTGGGATCAAACGGATCATGTGCAAAACAAGCACTTCATATTAATAACATATAACGCTCATTATGCTTCCAGCCTGTCTAGCCTCTACCTGGTGTTTTTACTAAACTTAACCAACTCCTTTCTTCATTGCCTGAACCTAACCAAAGCGAAATTTACTTAGAGAGAGAGAAAGCTGCATGCTCATATCAATGGAAGAGCTTGTCACAAAGTAGCGATGACAGTTCGAACTAACGGGACCACGGGATTGGTTCGACCTCCTATTGGTCCGACTTGTGGTTGATTTTGTCGGAGTAACGGGAGGTCGAACCAATGGGAGGTCGGACCAATGGGCAGTTCCCGTATTGTTAGAGTAGCCCACTGCAACCAGAGGCACTGTTGCTGTCTGGGTTTGAATCCTCCCAACAGAAAAATCTCTTACTGCTAAGAGCTTCTTAACAAATCTGGGAAACGCGGCCAATGTATAATTGGTGACATTCAAGTTTGACGTGAGGATGAAATATTGCTTAGCTCCTTAAAATGTCAGCATTAAACAAAGAGGTGGCTCCAATGGCAGGAAAGGAAATAAACCTGAGGGACCGGTGGCTGGCCACAGAGCCAGCCTCTCTGTCTGTTCTGTTGCTGTGTAAACTCCAGTGGCTGGAGGAAGAGATGGATCCACACCGCCGTGGTCTCCGAGGAAACCCTCATTGCCATGGAGCTCAGCCTCTCTGAGATACCTGATCTGAATCCAATCACGACAGCCGTCTGTGTGTGCTCTCCGCGAACACCAGCTGCCCAGGAGACCGGCTGCTGCTGGCCTCTCTGTCGACATGAATCTAATGCAGATCCATCTCGGCCCTCTGCTGCGAGCCCTCTCCCACAGCTGAATGACACATGAGTAGGTCTTTTTCACCAGCATTTGGAATAAGGTTTTTGCTAGTAACTTAGCTCTAATCCAAAAGTAACTGGATCCAACAAAGCACTTCTACAATTCACCAATTGGCACATGATTTTCCTACTTATTTAAAAGGTCTCATATTTTACACTTTCCCTGTGTGTTTTACAGTATTTGACGTTTTTATCCATGAGAAGATCCCAATATAGTTTTACAGCTCCTCTCTCAGGCTTTTCTCTGAAACAAGAAGCTCAGGGTGTCTTTTACTGATTGACTGAAGATAAGCATGAACCAAGAAGTAATCTGGCTATGCTCACCTGCTGGTATGAGAGCCTTGTAGCAAGAAGGCAAATAATGTCTGAAATGTCACAGAGAGTTTATCATTTTCAACGTCGGGCTGATACATGGAATTAGAAGAATTTGTTTCCATTACAATAACACAACAAGAATAAAATCCTATCCTATATTGCAATGACTGTGATGGAGAGACAACAACAAAAACAAAACAACTGACAAAGTTAAAAAAAAGTATGATCTGACCTTCAAGAACATCAAAACAATCAGACAAATAGTTGACACATGGCTGCTTGACTGGTTTTAGCTTCTAACTGCACTTAACCTTTATTGTAAATGAATTCCTGTCTGGACTTAATAGGATTTCAGTTGGCCATGTGCTCCAGAGTTGACTGACTCTGTGGAGAAATCTGGATCTACATCATCCACATCCGTTGGTCAAACTGTATTTTACCATTGAATAGATCTGAGGAGAGACTCAGGCTAATCCGTTACATCTGTAATCTTTGGAGAAAGCAGAGATGAGTACAGCTCCACTGTGACCTTCTTGTGCATTTGATAGGTTTGTGTTTGTGTCAGTGATGAAGATGATAGGCTACTTCATCACATCACTTCCCCTGCTGCTGTTTATTTATCGACATGATCTCCGAGTCTGTGTACGGCATGTAAAACCTTTGTGCACGGGGGATGGCGGGGCTTTGTAATCTCGCTCTGCAATGTGTCATCACTGGCAATGTGCTGTTATTGCCTCTATTAAGGAGATGAATGAAGAAAGGAAATGGGCCTGAGGGAAAGTTATCGGGCCTCAGTTGTTCATATCTCTGTCAGAGGCCAGATGAGATGCACCGAATGAAAACCCAGCTCCAATATTTCTCTATGATCTGCAAAAACCTTCGGGTGTGCTCGTATTCCCGCAATTGAGAGATTAATATGTCTGTCATCATTATCATTAACTGTGTGAGAGGGGTGGGAGGTAGGGGGGGTTGAGAGAGTCTGGGTGTGGGCTGTGGTTCATCTTATCCTGCACATTATGTTGAGTTGTTGTTTTTTTTCCCCCAAGATGATAAAACAAACAGAGCGTGAGTCTGATTTCATGTGAACAGCAGGGGAATTATAAACACTGATGACAAAGTTTGCAAAGATGACAGTAAATACCATTTGTCTTGGTAGGCGCAGGTAAAAAATGAAGTGCGGCTAAGGGCGATGAGGCTCGGCAGAATACACAAACATCTCCTCTAGCATCATAAACACTTTGCACTCAACCGTTTCTCAGCTCAAAGTTCATATAGATTTATTTTAAACCGTGAATATGAGGAACCTGATCATTATAAAGCACTGTGTCTGTTTCTCTGCACACTATAATATTGAAGTGGCACCGGATGATTAATGCAGCACTCAGCTTCTTGCCTGCTCAGACCAGATTGGAATAAAAAAAAAAGAAAAAATCCTCTTTCTGAATCCAGTTTGCGTTGGATCAGCCAGACACAGTGATGGATTGCTCCTCTGTGTGAATGCAAGGTGGCGCACATTAACATTTGTTCTGTTTCTAAAAACATGCAGCGATATTTCCATAAATGCAATCACACCGCAAACCGCAGACGCTCGCCATGGTGTCCAGGTTTTGCCGGAGTCAGCATGTCTACCCGTCTCGCGCTTCGTCACATTCTGGTGCCTTTCACACTCCGTCTTGAGGAAAATCTGTGATAATCTGATGGTGGTTTTACATTAGCAAGCACAGAGGCTGTCACAGTCATGTGTGTTTCTGGTGTACTCATACAGTAGTTGGGAAGTGTAGTAAAGACTCTTGAAATACAGTTACCACACAATGAGTGTGACAGTATCATACTACTTTGGTCATAATCATAATCTGTGCTTTCATACTGTTTGTCAAAAATTAGAACTGCTGCCTCGATGCTGTCTTTCTCTCAGATCACATCTGTTTTTATCCAGAGTTAAATGAAACATGAACCACTGAATGAAATGTTGTCACATCGTCTGTGTGATTTTTTTTTTTTTTTTAAGGTTTAAAAATGGTTTTGTGGGGCCACGAAGACACAGACGATTGACAACTAATCAGTTCATTCCTGAGTCCCAGTGAGTGAATTCTGCCAGGGCATTACTGACATATTCTGTCCATAATTATGAGATGGACAGGACAGAAAACTGTAAAATAAAATATCCCCAGCTTTGGCTGTTCTGAGTATGGGAGCAAAAAAAAAAAGAGGTGAATATAAAGTTAAAAGACACTGGAGACTGTTCATGTTCATAGAATTTCCAAAATATGAATACAAAGAACATGAAAACCTACTGCACATACAGTAAATAACTTTAAACATAAATAACCTGCAGAATAAAGGAGACATTCCTAATTTAAAAAAAAGAAAAGAAAAAGAAAAAGCCCATTGGTTGTCTGTGGTGGATAGATGAGTCAACAAAAACGCAGGATGACTGGACACAGGTAAAACATATTAGGGCAGGACAGACAATCACAACGGAGAAAAACTGGACCAGGAAAGACAGAAAAAAAGTAGAATAAGTCCAAAGAGTCCAGAGTTCAGTTCAGACCCTGACGATTAGAAAATGTAGCGCCCTCTAGACGTCAGGTCTATTTACTGAGGTGCGCTCCCCAAGTTCCTTTAGTTAAGAAATCGCTTTCTTTTTTAGGTTAACTAATGCAGGTAGGTAACTACACTGTAATACCTTATTTATGAACTGTTCTATTTATTCTCTGACTGTAACTACTGTTATTAACCTCAAAGTGTGTTATTACTACTGTTTTTAGCTTGTATTTATCACTCCTGTAAATAAATGAACTAAAACTGAAATTTGTTTTTCTTACCCTAGGTACCCTTTAAGTTTCTGGAATGTCCCCACAAAACACTCTACAGGCTTATCCTACAGTAACCCCACACACAGTAGTAAATATGCACAATAAACAAATAAAAAGGCAAATGATCAGTATTAATTATTTACTTTAGTAAATATTAATAATCAATGAATAATGAAAAATAAAAAATACAAAAATAGTCACATTCAATTGTTTCAAATGTAATTTCAGTCAATAATGTCCCAAAATAAATGTTTCTGTGACTTTCAAATAGTCTTTTCAATGTTTCAAAAATCAACAAATATCAAACAGTCACTTAATAAAACACTTCTGACCTAAAGCCGGCACTCTTTTTTAATGAATGAAAATAAAATGGGTACCCTTTAATCAGAAATCGTTGCAGGCCTGAGACGTGGCTTGTGTACGTGGGAGCCTTAAAACATCATGGCTGCTTCGCGCTTGGCGCAGAAATAAAACACACACTCACTGCACTGGAATCCTCCTGGTCCTCCCGGTTCACCAGCGGTCTGCTTGAACGTGGGCCTCCGACGACGATTCAGCTCCAGCTCCAGGTGTCCTGCTCCAAGTGTTGTCTGCGCTAGACACACACCCCCCGCACGGCATCTCCTGCTGCTCCGTTACCACGGCGGCAAAACGTCTTCACCGATGGGATGCTGGGTTAGCTTCTCTGTGGCGACGTGCTTCAGGCTAGTTAGCATGAGCTAGGCTAACATTAGCTGTGCTGTTCGACGACCTTTCCCTCCGGCGTCCGTCTCATTTCAACTTTCGACACGGGTTAAACTCACTGCACACTCACTCCGAGATGCTCTGTCCGATATCTCTGTGGTGCTTCTTCATTAACCATAGTCCTTTTCACAGTCTTTTCTGGCCGTCGCTCCGCTCCGCCATGCAGCCTCTTCTCACCTCTGCACGTTGCCTCTTCCTTCTCTTCCGGTCTCCACCTCTTCCGAATCCGGTCGACCTGTAACCTCGATACTGATTGGATTTCTCCCCACGGTAAGTAAACTCAACAAAAAATATATTTTCACTTCGAAATATTATTTTTTACATTCTTTATCACAAAAATATATCTTTATTACACAAAATAAGAAAATAACACAGAAATAAAAAATAAATAAAATGAGTGCTTTTTCCTTCAAATTATTTATCTCTTTCTATTTTTTTTTTTTTCACAGGGTTACATCCCCCCCTTACTAACCGTCTAGATGTCCTCATCAGACAACCTTTTAATAAACTTTAACTATGACTGAAACTATGAACTGTGTCCTACTCTTTATAGGTACTTTTATGAACTACTTTTGACCCAGTTTAATGATGATACCTCTATGAACTATTGTGATTGGCTGCTCACTAGCCTTGCCTGGTTCATCATAAGTGAGTCTCAACACTGGTTTTACTTGTCTCTTTTCAGTAGATCTAGGTCTCAGTACCCTGTCTGGTTTTTGTTTAGAGCTTGGTTTAGTTTTTGTTGCTCTGACTGGACCTCTGCTAACCTCTAGGTCTGTTTCTGAGTCAGAATCTGTCTCAACCTGACTTTCTGGATCATCCCTGCCTGTCTCACTCTCATCAGCTGAGCGTTCTGGACTAAAGTCCCTGACAACTTCTTCATCTGAACTTACAAACTCTCTTTCTACAGTGGCATACTGTCTTTTCAATAAAGAGTCTATACAGTCTCTGTAATTTCTACGAGGTCTGTCGCTCTCAACGTCTGACGACGACTCTGTTACTGCACAGATCTGTTCTTTTGGTTTCGGTTTCAGTTGTCTGTTTCCTGTTCTTGTTGATCGTGTTTTAGGCCTATTAGGAACTTCTTCCTCACTCTGACCCTTAGGTATCCTGACTGACTGCCCTATAGGTAAGAGATGGTCACGATGGATTGTCCTGACACGCCCTTTTCTTCCCTCAGGTCCCACCCTGAAGACAGGTAAGTTTGGCAGTTTACTCACAACGACATGAGGTGTAGAACCCCATCGGCTCTCAAGCTTGTGTTTCCCCTTCAACCCCAAGTTTTTCAAGAGAACACAATCCCCCTCTTGAATGTTTTGCAAACTGACTTTTTGATCATACGCTCTCTTGTTGCGCAGGTGACTCTTCTCTGCGGACTGAGTAGCTAGCTGGTAAGCTCTTTGCAGATCACGCTTCAAGCTATCCACATACTGGTAATGACTCTTCTCATCACTTTCATCATCTGATGCTCTGAAACACAGGTCTACAGGGAGTCTGGCCTCCCTACCGAACATGAGGTAATAGGGAGAGAACCCTGTTGCATCGCTTTTTGTACTGTTGTAGGCGTGCACTAACGAAGCCACATGTTGACTCCATGACCTTTTCTTCTCTTGACCCAAGGTGCCCAACATGGAGAGCAAGGTACGGTTAAACCGTTCGGGCTGCGGGTCCCCTTGGGGATGATACGGGGTTGTTCTCGATTTCCGTATTCCCAAAGTTGTCAGTAACTCTTTTATCAACCTGGATTCGAAATCCCTACCCTGGTCAGAATGAATCCTTGCTGGTAACCCATAGTGCACAAAATACTTCTCAACTAGGATCTTTGCTACTGTCAAAGCTTTCTGATTTTTAGCTGGAAAAGCTTGAGCATACCTAGTGAAGTGGTCTGTCACAACCAAAACATTACCAATGCCTCGGGAATCAGTCTCCATGGACAAAAAATCAATACACACCAGATCCATAGGACCACTGCTGACAATGTGATGCAAGGGAGCGGCTTTCTTGCAAGGTGTTTTGCGCGTCACACAGAATCCACAATTTCGGACATAATCCTCAACATCATTGGCCATTCTGGGCCAGTAACACCGTGCTCGGAGAAGGTCGGTGACCCTCTCAACGCCAAGATGGCCCATGTCATCATGTAACGCAAACAAAACCTTTCCCCGAAATTCACCAGGCAGCACGAGCTGTACTGTTTCCTCATTGGATTTCTTGCCAACACGACAAAGAAGTCCATCTCTGATCACCAATCTGCCTGACTCTCTTTTGAACAACACCATCTCAGGACTTATACCTTTGCTGCTAGGCCAAACGCCATGCTTCACAGCCTCCAGCACAGGCTTAAGTACATCATCTCTCTTCTGGGCTTCGAGCAAGTCAGCCTTTGAAAACTGCTCCAGAGAACTTAAGTGCAACTGAGATGGAAAGGCATACACGTCAGGGATACACGCTGGTGATGCACCCAACTGTTCCACATACCTGGGGGACTCATCTGGAGTTTCACCAACCTGTACACGCTGACATACAGACTTAACAGCATTGGGAGACATGCTTTCCCATTCAACACTCTCTGCTGGGTCTGCTATGTTGCGCGACAACAAATCAGCGTCTATATTGGCTTTCCCCGGCCTGTACTTTACATCAAAATCGTAGGTGGCCAATGCGGCCAGCCACCGATGACCGGTTGCACTGAGTTTAGCGGTAGTGAGCACGTAGGTTAAGGGGTTATTATCAGTGCGCACCGTGAACTTGGCCCCGTAGAGATAGTCGTGAAATTTATCAACGACGGCCCACTTCAGCGCAAGGAACTCAAGTTGATGGACAGGATATCTTTGTTCTGGTGAGCTCAACTTTCTGCTGGCAAAGGCCACAGGTCTTAACCCTTCAGGATGTTCCTGGTAAAGCACAGCACCTACCCCTTTAAAGCTCGCATCCGTATGCAGGACATACGGTTTTTCTGGATCTGCAAACGCCAACACGGGTGCGTTTATCAGACACTGAATGATGCTCTGAAAAGCATCGGTACAAGACTGGTCCCATCTTTCGTTGAAAGGCTCCGACTCCTTCAGGTAAGTCTTGTTCTTGTCCACACTCGGCTTTCTTCCACGCTGGGTGGGTGCATAGCCCTTTGTCAGTTCTGTGAGAGGCCTAACAATGGATGAATAGTTCGCTATAAAGCGACGATAATACCCGCAGAACCCTAAGAACGAGCGCAAAGACTTTAGGTCTGTGGGCTTAGGCCACTTGGCGACCGCCTGTATCTTGTCTGGGTCAGTTGCGACGCCATCAGCGGACACGATGTGCCCAACATACTTCACTCTTGGCTGACAGAAATGACACTTGTCAAGGGAGAGCTTCAACCCTACTTCCTCAAGCCTGTCTAACACCCGCAAGAGACGCTCTTCATGCTCCTCCAATGAACGGCCAAAGACTATGAGATCGTCCAGGTAGACCAGTACCTGAAGAAGGTTCATGTCGCCAACCGCTTTTTCCATAAGTCTTTGGAACGTTGCGGGCGCTCCAGTAATGCCCTGGGGCATTCTTTCGAACTGGTAAAAACCCAAAGGACATATGAATGCGGTTTTTTCTTTGTCCTCATCTGCCATGGCAATCTGATAATATCCACTTCGTAAGTCAAGGACAGAAAACCACTTACTCCCTGAAAGACAATCAAGCGCATCATCGATGCGGGGAGTAGTGTACTGGTCGGGAGTTGTACGCCGATTCAAGGTCCGATAGTCAATGCACATTCTGATACGCCCATTTTTCTTTCTGGCGATCACAATTGGTGATGCGTACTGGCTCCGAGACTCCTTAATGATACCGGCCTGCAGCAACTCCTGCAGATGCTTACGCACGTCATCAATGTCGGCTGGAGCCAAGCGCCTCGAATGCTCTCTGAACGGCCTCGGGTCAGTTAAGCGAATGTGATGCTCGACATCTCGTGCCAGACCAACGTCCCATTCATGCAAAGAAAACACACTAGCTCGCTCACACAACTTTTGGCGAAGACGATCCTTCCACTGCTGAGGTATCGGTGACTCACCAAACTGAATAAGCTGAGGATCTAACTGTGTGGGTAGAGTCTCAGTCTCAGCTTCGACCAGTTGAGATGGAACGACTGGGTCAGCTGGACAAAGTTGACCTATCACAGTCCCGACTGGGATGACTGTGTCTCTCAGCGACTCATTGTGGATCAACACAGTGAAGTGATTGACATCCACAGCGGCACCTGGAACGACCATGGACTGCAGCAGTACTCCAGATGGCAACGGAGTAACTGGTGAAGCTTCCACCATCAGCATGTCTTTACCCACAGGCCTCCTCAACTCGACTTCACAGATGGCACAACACTCACCACCAGGAGGTAAGTTAAGAGACCCAGGACCCATCCATTTTACACAACCTACCTCATCTTCTTCTCCATCAAGAGATGACTGGTCCGGAAGAGAGGCGGGGGTCTTTGCTTTTATGCCCAAAGTCTGACCAATGTCCACTCCGGCTGTGTCCCTGCACAGTTTGGCTAACCGCTGGAACAGGTTGGCATTGGTGCCAAGGATGACAGGAGTCTGCTCAGGACTTTGCGGGCTCGGACAAATCAGAGCCAAGACAGAGATGGTCTCACTCACACCGGTAACGGCCTCGGAAAACTCCATATCCACCACCACGTAGCCCAGGTAGGGATAACTTGTGTCACTCAACCCCCATATAGCTAACCCGGACACTGGCTGGATCGGCACATGAGGTAAGTGGAGCTTGTACCATTGTTCAAAGATGATTGTTACCTGTGACCCGCTATCAAGAAGTGCGTCACACTGTTCACCATTGATCTTAATGGGAACGACTGAAGAAGGACCAATCAGCCCCTGAGGAATGTCCCGTCTCAAAGTGGTCACTTCGCTTTTCTTAGCAGCGCAGACGGTGTGGTCATGTTCTGTCTGTGGTGCAGACGACTCACCCTGTTTAGCTTTTCTCAAGGATCTGATCAGCTTTTGAATGACTTTGCTCTGATTCTCAGGATTTCTACATTTTGAAGAAAAGTGGCCAGTCTCGCCACAGCGATAACAGAAATTTCCATCTGAATCGCTAAAAGTTTGCTGTCTGACCCCACTCTGAGCTTGTCGGATTGGTTCTATTTTTAAAGCTACAGCAGGGGCATCAGAAGCTCTGGACTTTTTAGTTGTTATCTGGTTTTGCAGCTTTTTAACCTGTTTTTTCAGGGCAGCTACTTCTGTGTCAACACATGTCTCAGTGACAGGTACTTTTGTCATTGGCTCAGGTTCTTGGTTCTTAGCTGGGGCTTGGCTATTTGTAGCCGTCATAGCCGTGAACATCGCTTTCAGCTCTTTAATGTCAGATTTCAAGCTTTGAATCTCCCCCTCTCTGCTATCTGCGTCCGCATTTGCCTGAACCCGCCGCACAGATGAGTTCAGTTTCATCCGGGAAGACTCGTACCCTTCTTCGCTGCGAATTTCGCTCAAGAGCTCCAAGAAAGATGGTGGACGTTCCCTCCGTTCTCGTAACTTGAGCTGAACCAGCATCAAGTCTGAGTGGACAGCACCTCTGAGAAGTTGTTCGACACGAGCACGATCCGCTCGGTCACAAGGAAGACCTCTTCGCTGAACCACTCTGGTTAAAGACAACTCTAACCGTCTCAAGAAGTCAGATAGTTTTTCCTTGGGTTGCTGCTGAAGCAACCGAAAAGAGAAATACAGATCTTCGCCTGTCTCGGCAGAACCAAATGCACTCTCAATAGCTTCCAAACACTGTACTGGACTTACCTCAGGATCAGCGTTCCGGACAGCTTTCACCACGCCCAAAGCTGGACCTTTAAGACTCTCCATTATGCGTCGTCTTTTCTCCTTGGCAGAGCAATCACTCTCCTCTACCATAAGGCGCGCATGTTCTAGCCAGTGCTCTAATGCCTCTTCCCCAGCCGGGGTCGGCAAAGTTCCAGAAAACAGTCGCAAGCGGCGGTAACTGCTGTTTTCACCAGATGGTTTCTCCATCTTGGTTAGCAAATCACCCACTGCACGGATAATGGATGCTGGAGAACCACCAAAGTCTGCATTTCCAACACCCTCTGTTGGAGAACCCTGTGTGTCTTCAAACACCTCGTTTTCCTCAGACATCGCGACCACGTCCCATGGTTTGGTTTCGCCCTCGGGTAACACGTCAGAAGGGATCTTACCTGGCTCCACTTCCTCTCTGCACTCAACGAGAACCGACACAAGATTGAGCTTTTGGTTGAAGTTTCGCCCTCTTACGCGAACCCTACCCAAAGCTTTGATGCTTTCCATGGTCGCCTCAATCTGAGCTACGTCCACCCCCTCTGGAACCAAGACCATCAAGGAGTGCGACTCATCTAGTCCTTCCCCGCGACACCACTGTTTGAGCTCACTAGCTAGTTCTGGCCTGCTAGCGCGAGTCTCCATGTTTGCGTTCTTTAGATTTCTTAAGCAACTGTGCTAGCTTTTTTTTTTTTTTCAGTAGCTAAATGGTTCACAGACAAAAGAAACTTACAGTCACTAATCACCTATTTTTTTTTTTTAGCATTAACTAACCAAAAATCCCGGACGAGCCCCCATTTTATGTAGCGCCCTCTAGACGTCAGGTCTATTTACTGAGGTGCGCTCCCCAAGTTCCTTTAGTTAAGAAATCGCTTTCTTTTTTAGGTTAACTAATGCAGGTAGGTAACTACACTGTAATACCTTATTTATGAACTGTTCTATTTATTCTCTGACTGTAACTACTGTTATTAACCTCAAAGTGTGTTATTACTACTGTTTTTAGCTTGTATTTATCACTCCTGTAAATAAATGAACTAAAACTGAAATTTGTTTTTCTTACCCTAGGTACCCTTTAAGTTTCTGGAATGTCCCCACAAAACACTCTACAGGCTTATCCTACAGTAACCCCACACACAGTAGTAAATATGCACAATAAACAAATAAAAAGGCAAATGATCAGTATTAATTATTTACTTTAGTAAATATTAATAATCAATGAATAATGAAAAATAAAAAATACAAAAATAGTCACATTCAATTGTTTCAAATGTAATTTCAGTCAATAATGTCCCAAAATAAATGTTTCTGTGACTTTCAAATAGTCTTTTCAATGTTTCAAAAATCAACAAATATCAAACAGTCACTTAATAAAACACTTCTGACCTAAAGCCGGCACTCTTTTTTAATGAATGAAAATAAAATGGGTACCCTTTAATCAGAAATCGTTGCAGGCCTGAGACGTGGCTTGTGTACGTGGGAGCCTTAAAACATCATGGCTGCTTCGCGCTTGGCGCAGAAATAAAACACACACTCACTGCACTGGAATCCTCCTGGTCCTCCCGGTTCACCAGCGGTCTGCTTGAACGTGGGCCTCCGACGACGATTCAGCTCCAGCTCCAGGTGTCCTGCTCCAAGTGTTGTCTGCGCTAGACACACACCCCCCGCACGGCATCTCCTGCTGCTCCGTTACCACGGCGGCAAAACGTCTTCACCGATGGGATGCTGGGTTAGCTTCTCTGTGGCGACGTGCTTCAGGCTAGTTAGCATGAGCTAGGCTAACATTAGCTGTGCTGTTCGACGACCTTTCCCTCCGGCGTCCGTCTCATTTCAACTTTCGACACGGGTTAAACTCACTGCACACTCACTCCGAGATGCTCTGTCCGATATCTCTGTGGTGCTTCTTCATTAACCATAGTCCTTTTCACAGTCTTTTCTGGCCGTCGCTCCGCTCCGCCATGCAGCCTCTTCTCACCTCTGCACGTTGCCTCTTCCTTCTCTTCCGGTCTCCACCTCTTCCGAATCCGGTCGACCTGTAACCTCGATACTGATTGGATTTCTCCCCACGGTAAGTAAACTCAACAAAAAATATATTTTCACTTCGAAATATTATTTTTTACATTCTTTATCACAAAAATATATCTTTATTACACAAAATAAGAAAATAACACAGAAATAAAAAATAAATAAAATGAGTGCTTTTTCCTTCAAATTATTTATCTCTTTCTATTTTTTTTTTTTTCACAGGGTTACAAAAATACTACACTTTGAAAGTTTGTGTCAAAGATGCATGTCAAGTTAATTGTTTAAAAATGATAGTAAATAAAGCAAGTAAAGACTTTCATGTTGCATGGTGACAGATTAGATGTTACAGTTGTGGTCATGTCATGTGTTACGCTGTGTGGACTTGATGGACAAAGGGGAAAACATTCATTTGTTTCAGTGTTGGCAGGGAAACGCCGCCTGTCATTCAAGTGGTGCCATGGGAAATGCCCACAGAAAAAACAGCTTTCACTCTCTTTTGAAAAGTGATTGTCACACATTCAGTCAGTCATCAAAGTACATAGAGCAGCTGTAATAAAATGGCATGTAAAAACATCAGGATTTTGTGGTTACGTTCCGGTATCAGTGTGCTCTAATTGAAATGAGATTCCTTTCATCCGACAATTATCTTCTCTGTAAGAGCACAGTAATAAATCATCATGGTATTTAGAGGCAAATGTCCTGCTTTGCTTTATTAAAACCTCTATTACCTGCCTCAGTGTGGGCTGCAGGGGGCTGAGCAGCCATCTGTGGCCTGACTAGTCTGCTCCCTGCTTTCTGCTGTTAATCTGGACTGAGGCAGCGACCGAGAGGGGGATTAGTAAACGGGCAAAGAGAGACGAAAACGGAGAAGATGGAGGAGTAAAGCTGCTAATATTCAACAGTGCACACTGCTGCCCGTAGTGCAGAGTCTGCTTTTTGAGGCCTACTGACATTATCAAATGGATTGACATTTCAAATATTTGCAGAGCTCAGCGGGTCCAAATGTGGTCTAAGTGAACCATGGACCTCCTCCAGCACACCATGCATGGCCATTTCATTACAAGTGCAGAAATGAGATCCAACAGCCTCTGCTTCCCAGACCTTTACAGTGCACACAATGCAATCTGAAGAGCAGGTGCTTTCCTTCAAACAAGCCATTGGCTCGCACCGACTGTAATAGCTTAAGTGCAAGAGATGCATTTTGAAGCATTGACCACTGAATGATTAATTTAGGTCAGAGTGCTGGAGCTGTGTGTGTGTGTGTGAGTGTGCTCCTTTACTCATATGCACCCAACACCTGTTTGAGGTGGCGATGATTTACAAAACTTTCATAAAGAGCTTTGGTAACGGCAGCAAAGTCTTTGGTGAACTTCCTGTCTGAAAAAAAAACCCTCTGCTGTCAGAAGCATCACACTGGTGCTGTGAAACTCATCTTGCCAAAACAGATTAAGCGCGATGAGCGAATATGCGCCAGTTCACCAGCATGAAAAGACTTCTTGTCACAGCAGAAGTATTAAAAGAATGCTCGAAATCCAGATGAGAGCGAGACAAGCGTCTCGACTCAAACAAAAGAGGATGCCTCACTGATTGAGGCATCCAGAGTCAAACTGGTTTTGTTCTAAAGTTAGCTCAGTGCTGCGTCTGTTGTCAGACAGCATGAGAGAAAAATGTCGCTGTTGGCTGCAGCCGCTGCACCACATCTTACCAGCTGTTTTTATTCCACAAACTTCACATTTTAAATTTGTCTCTGCAGCTCTGTGTGCTGACATGTTTCTATGTTTTTTTTCATCCTCACTCACTTTGTTTCTTGTACAAATGTAACAGTGCACTGTGATAAAAAGGTACTGTATTGTGAAAGAAAACCCTTCTCTCAAAGCAATGTCAGCACATGGCTCCACTGCATTTGAACAATTGGTAATTGGTTTTGTGTAAGTCTAATGTCATTTGCACCCTGAGTCCTGCAGTAAGTCAGGTATCTACATAACCCACAAAAATGGAATATGTCTGTTTAAAGGTCTATATTTTCTATTTCCTTCATGTTTTTTTTATTTCACGTGCTTGGTTTTAAGAACCAAAAATCTTCTGAATTACTAATCTTTCGGTCTTCTCTCTGAAGCTCTATAGCAACAAGGAGATGAGGCCTTGACTCTCTTGTGATTGACTGATATTGTCTAGTGATCAAATACAGACACAGCAAATGTTCAATGGTGGGGTTGCAGAAGTCATTTTTTTTACACAAGCAGTGTGTATCTTGGACTGAGGCTTTGATAATTGCAGATTATGAAAATAAGTTCTGGACTTGCTTTATAATCAAAGAAGACATGCACATTGATCTTATAATTTAGGACCTTGATGTTTCTGTACTGAACGTAAGTAATTGTTGTCATCTTTTACAGTAATGTCTAACCCCTGCATCATTTTATTTTCCACCCAGATCACTGAGGTCCTACACTAGTTTTCTTACCACTATCACATATTATGAGGGGATGTGGATTTGCAAAAGGCTGTTGGAGCCTTTGGTCATTTTGTCCACTTTATACTTATCTTCAAATGAGAGCCATAGAGGAAAGATAGATACTGTAGATAGATAGATAGATAGATAGATAGATAGATAGATAGATAGATAGATAGATAGACAGACAGACAGACAGACAGACAGACAGACAGACAGACAATTCAGGGAAGCCAATTGAGTGCTCTCGTTCAACAGTGACGTTCATGAGACCAAATCAAGCCGGCCACACCATTATGAAAATCTGCAGACTCATTAGTCAGCCCACTATACAGTATTTGATGTCCTTTTCAGCTCTACCAGTTCACCTTCCACAGCAGTGTGATTAGAAGGTCAATGTTATGCGCTAATTAGACACCATACATCCACTCAGAAGTTTTCAGTGCAGTTGAAATTCTCCTTGTGCTCATTTGCATCACTTTATTTCACAGTCTCTTCTCAGCTTTTTTCTAAACCTCGACAAATCCTCTGAGGCTGAAATGATGCTGCAGCGACGGGACAGCTCGGACTTCTGAGAAGTTAAAGTTAATGTCTCTCCCTTGAAGCTGTAAGTTCAGAGAGTTCGGTTGACTGATAATGTCAGCATCAGAGGGGCCAGCCCTATGATTTGGGTTTCCTCTTCCTGGGGAAGTTCGGAGAAATGTCCCAGTGATTTCCCACAAGACAACCATCTGACCTCACTATACACCATCAACATCCAGAGTCTTAGATAAGTCAGTGTTCTGCAAACAATTAATTCACCACATCAATCCCTTTGTCATCATCATGTTTTGAATTGCGTTGTTTCTGATCCGCTCCTCTTGTAATGAGGCCAACGCAACTTTTTTCCTCATATACTTGGAGTGTTATACTGTACATGCAGAGAGCTGCAAGACTTTTTCCATCCAAAAAGGCCAGAGGTGCATTGAGAACCTTCTCACCTCATTTGGATATGAGCACAGCATTTCTCCTCGAAGAGACAAGCTTTAACTCTTGAACTTCAAACATTATCTGACCCACCGGCAGTGCAACAAAGGTCTATGCACCTGTGTATCTGCTTGCTAGTGTGTGTGTGTGTGTGTGTGTGTGTGTGCGCGTGCTGCACAGGTAGTTTAGGGTTTGTCAGGGCTTTTTGTTGTAACTGGGAGAATGATAACAGTGATGGTGATACTTGGTTGCATACTAATACCAGGAATTTCAATGTACATTTCAATGCAGCCATTTTTTTAAGCGGACTGTTTGTGTTAACTCATTGAGTGCCGCGCTCCTTTCCAAAGATTTAGTCAAGTGTACCGGCAATTCAGACCATTTTTAACGATTTTTGTAGAGCCACAGTGTATTCTATATTATGGCCACCAACACATACTGTGGCTCATTTGAAAGGCGAAACTTTATGCTTCAAATGGCCACAAACCGTTTGTTTCTACGTGCCTCTGTTCCTGAGAAAAGTCAAGCTAAACATGGCTGGGTTTCACCAAAAGCTTTTTTTCTAGAAAAGGAGATAGAGCGTCTTTTCTGAAAGGTGCTCTGTTTGTGTCTGTCGCTCTTCTGACACTCGCATTTCTGGATCAAAGGGCTCGTGTAAGATAAATACAACAATTGTTGTTCTATTCACAAAACCACCATCGGGGGCAGGGGGGCGCCACTAAACAACAATAACACAGACGCACCGTGCCGTGGCACAGCCTCTCGCCGCGGAATGTGATGGTCTCTCGGCCACAGCAGGTCGGGAACACCCTGGGGAATATCGTCTTTGATTTTCAAACACAAAAACAGAGAAATGGAAAACTGAGCACATTAAGCTTTACTTCCTCATTCAGAAATCTGGACCATGACTTGTGTCATCACCACCTGCTAGCTCAGGTTGACATGTGTAAGAGGGTTAGAGGAGGAAACATCAGAAAGACTCAGCCACATCTGAGAGCAGTTAGCACAGTTTGCAGCTTGTAACTGGCTGTCAGTGACAAGTGTTGTGGTTGTGCTAATGCTTACTCAGTCTCTCTGTACTCAAAAGTTCAGGTTTATTTGGCTCCATCCCCTCTGTCCCCATCAGTTGAAAGGATTGGTTTACTGTGTTTGTGACATATGAAACTCTGTCTGTGTTTATCTGGTTCACTGCAGCTGATTATTTCACTCATTACCAGGTTGTAAACCTGAAATCTCGTCTTCAAAAAAGTGTATTTTAAATAAAAGTGCCAATTCCATAAAGTGTGATTGTGTGGTAACAGTATACGGCTTTCCCTTTTTTTTCTATTCTGTACAATTATCAAGCCTCAGGTGACAGAGCAGTTTGTCTCTGTGCAAAGATCAGACACATTTCACCACCGTGTGCTGATTTAATTTCCTATTGATTTGAGTTCAGAGAAGCTCTTGTGCACAGCTGTGAGAGGTTTTCATCTTTTGTGGTCCGGCCTTGCAGTTGATTCATTGTAATCTCCCCGTGGACTACAGACTGGACTGGAGAGAGAAACAGAGAGAAGTATGTGTGAGTGAAATAGCACTCTAGTCATCAGGACAGTGACTCACACTCACATTATTACACTATGTTCCAATGAATAAATCAAGACGTAGCCTGGTCCGAAAACAATGGAGTGCAGAGAAATTCCTCTGTATTAGTCCTTCACATCAGCCATTATGTTCTGGTGCTGCTCGCTGAAAAGAAGTTTTACACAATGAATGTGACAATGTGAAATTAAACATCTTTTGCTCTAAGTACTCGTCTTTGACTAATGCATAAATTGGCATTTTGGTGCTGAATGAGACCCAGAGGTGTAATGGCTTAGATGGGGTTGATGACAGAGATTAGTCTTAACAGCAGGCAGGCATGGCCGGATCAGACCTGTTCAAGGAGAAGCTCATCGTTAAATGCCGCCTCTGGTTTTCAAATGCCCTGCATTGTACATTTAAATGCTCTTAATGAGGATCCTTAAAGAGTGAGATGGTGTTATCTCCTCCCTCAGAGGCACTGCTGTCTCATTGTTCTCCATTCCCGGCGTGAAAGAAATCCATCAAATCTCCTGCCCCCCGGGCTACAGTATACAATTAAAATACTCCAACACTCCACATGTGATTTATTCAGGAAGTAGATGAGCCATGTGCACCAACACCTGAAAACAATTACAGCCAATATCGAGAATGTAGTCATTTCTGTGCAATTGCAAGGTGGGGCGCTGAAATTTACCCGGGAGCACTGCTTCCTTTTTATTAATTTCCCACCTTCATTTTTTGCTACTTCTGGGTTCATGAAGTATGATTAAGATATCACAGGAGGCTGTAATCTGCATGGAAGCTGCTGTGACTCCTGCCTGTGTTCATCATCATCCTCATCATCATCAGTGCTCATCTTCTGATGGATGGATGGATGGATGGATGGATGGATGGATGGATGGATGGGACTGATGGCAGTGGAGATAGAGGATGTCCTGAAACTGACCATTAAACCAGCTGTCAGAAGTTGTGTAACTTTGTGATGTCACAGAATTGTTACAGAATTCCCATGTAATTTATACACCTTCACATTATTACCTGCTTCTAATTAATGTCAGTTTAATGGCAGATTGTAATTTTAAGCTACAGTACACAAATGAAATATTATATAATCACCATTATCACCACATCCTGCCCCTTCACCTTTTTAAGAATTTTTAGACATTTTACATTTACACCTTATACAAGTAAATGTTTCTTCTATGTTACAGTGCTTCAATTTGAATTTATTTTCTATTGCCCTCAGTCTCTAATCATCATAATGCTAGACTGTAAGCCTTTGCTAGTTTCATACTGCTACCAAAGTGTGTGCTATATGCTCTACATTGACATCATAATGACTGAACTACTTGTGTTTTCGTCGTGCTGCATGCCTGGACTCAGCCCCCCGCCAATCCAACAATCAGGTAAAAGCCAGTACCATGAAATTAAAGTGTTTCATTAAAGCAGATATCAGTGGCACGGCCGTTTCGGCTAATGCTGTGTTCAAGGCAGGCTTTTGAAACCGTAGTTACAGCTTCAAGTCACAACTACGACTTGGTAGCGTTCCAGGTAACCCGTAGCTCGTGTTTTTACCGTCCTGTTGTCTGTGAAAGTTCCCTATAACAGCCACTCGTAACTTCCGACCCGTGAACTCGTACCAGATCGAACTGGTATGACTTCACAGGAAGGAAAAACACAAAGTACGAGTTTCCTTGAACGCACCATGAGTTAGCAGCCCCCGCCCTTGTCAGGCATCAATTGGTCCTCGTGCTACGTCACCACATTCACGCGCATCCCTTGGCTGCACACACAGCCCTTCATGCCGTTCTCTCCCCTCATTGGATAACACTTGTATCCCACAAGGAAAATTTTCTCCTCGGGTTACAGCAGAGCAGAGTGACGGAGAGACTCGTGTTTAGGCTGAAATACTTCATGTAAGTGATTGCTGACGGAAAATAGGACTATTTAGGACTTATATTAACAAAAACATTCCACTGATATCTGCTTTAAACTCAAGCTGGCTTTTTACTGATGATTTCCTGATTTGCTCCACATAAACAAAGCCCTCCAACAACGACTTTAGCGCTAGACTAGAAGGTCCAGCAACGGTCAACTGGAAGCGCCTCATCCGAGAACAACTGACTTTGCAGCCAGTCGGACAGGAAGCTGGCAGATTAGTCCGTTGATCCGGGGGTAAGCGATGAGGTGGCTCGAGGAAAAACTAGGAGAGTGTCTCCTCCATGATTAAAGAGCAGAGCCCCTGACATGCATGATAGCCCCGCGACTCCTGAGACCCCAGCCGAGGGGAGATAAAGTGATGGCTCTCCTTCTTCTTCTCTGCCATGTCCTCGGCTGCAGCTGTAATTCACCGGTCTCTGGTGAAATCTTTTTAACTTCCCTGTGGCTTCTGCACCCTGTCGTATACCTGCACTGCTAACAGGGCTGGAGAGATGAGCAGACTGCAATATGAGGAGGTAAAAAGAGAAACAAAAGAAGTAGAGCTTTTGTATCGTAGTGAAAAAGATGCAGATTCAAAGACAGCTCTGCTCAGAGGATATTTACTATCATTTTTAACTCCCACATGGAAGTGCAAAAGGTTTACGTCTGCTACATCAGAGGGCTTATTGTGTACATAGTAATGCCTCAGTCATATCTGTCCAGGCATGCCATTAATTCAGATGTAGTCCAGAAAATAAATTGCACTGTAAATGTTGATCAACACAATCGGCCATTGTCTCAGGGAGGTCAGAAGTAACCCATTTATCATCTGTGCCTCTGTCACCCACTCCACTAATCAGTTCTGCATCTGGACTGGAGCTGAATCCATTTAGCTTTCTATATCATACACTGACAAGTAGTATATCATGTGGTGTTTTATAAATTGTGAAAACATTTTTTTAACATGAAGCTTTCGAACTGAACACATCTTTCTGTTGCAGACGGTGAGACTATTTAGTGTACATCACAATACTGCAGTAAACAAAACTGGTGATTATGATGGCCTGATGCTACTTTCATACCAAATGTTGAATAATAAATCATCGGTGCTTCACAATTTATTCCACATTCACCCAGTCACACACTCGTACACCTGGGATTGAAACACTGACCTTCTGATTAGTGGATGACCTCTGCCTCCTGAGCACAATGCATATAATTTGCACAAGGCAGAATGTAGGATTAAGAGTATTACATAAAGCGTTGTACTTCTATCTCCCACAAAGCGGCTAATGAGGGTCTAGGGACCAAATCAGAGTAAAATACTTTTTTCTAATCTGATCTCCCTACACTCTTAAATTTTCTGCCATGTTTGGGATTTTTTTTTTAACCCAGGTCCTAGAAGAATCCGGAGCTGAGGAAGTCAGACGCACAAAATTAACTCCCTTCCATTCTTCTGTACTGTGTCATTTACCCTGTCATTACTTTTATCTTGTGCCAGAATGTCAGGTCAGCAAATCTGGGGGTCTACGTTTAATTCAGTTCAACTTTGGCTACAAAAAGCTGGTGGAAAATCAGGGTAAGCTGCACAGCTCCAAGACTGGCAGCAACTCAGGAGAGCACAGCCCCACTCTCTACTGAAAGTAATGGCCTCCTCACTATGTGCAGTGTTGCACTTGTACACTTGCTGTGAAAGCATGCGGGGGCAAAGCTCAAATATTAAAGTTAATTGAGTTTTATTTCCTGTTGGGAGCTGGATGGTCAGTCATTGAAACCATTTCAATTTTGACTTGACCACAAGTTTTGTCCTGTAGAGGCACTGAAATGTAGAGTAGAGTAGAGTAGAGAATACTTTATTCATCCCGAGGAGGGAAATTCATATTAGTGTAGTAGCTCACACGACAATGACACAAAAAAGAAAGAAAGATGGAGCAGGGTCGCCGGATGGAGCAGGGCCGCCGGATGGAGCAGGAACCGCCGGGTCGAGCAGGAACCGCCGGGTGGAACAGGAACCGCCGGATGGAGCAGGAACCGCCGGATGGAGCAGGAACCGCCGGATGGAGCAGGAACCGCCGGGTGGAGCAGGGCCCCCGGGTGGAGCAGGAACCGCTGGGTGGAGCAGGGCCGCCGGGTGGAGCAGGACCGATGGTGAAGAGGCAGCTGGGTGGATCAGGATCATTGGTGGAGGGGCCAAATCATTTTGCTTATCTGCCCCACTACTATATTCCTCCATCTTGCAGCAAGGAGAGAGAAGCCGTCCACCACCGCTACTTTCCTGGTCAGTCAAGGTGCCATGAAGTGGATGATCCAGGCCGTCTAGAATTGCCTCCTCCTTCTTCAGTGCTCTAGTGCCTCAGGATGTTTAGTCTGTATCCTAGCAACAACTTCATGGAGAACTTCAGATGGAACTTAAGCAGTTGCCATTAGGTGGGATGTACACAAGTGTTGTTATGATTCGAAAAAATAAAATAAATGTCTACTTTCTGAGTCTTCACCAATATCTCCAGCTCTTCATCACTCTTGTTGGGCAGAGAGTTGATATTTCCAATGATGACTGACCTCAGAAAGGACTGATAGGACATCTCCACCTCCAAGCCTTTAACTTTGCACCAGCAGCAGCAGCACAACAACCACCACAAAAGCACCTCTTCAGATCATCTGAGGACAGGATGGTGGTGTCCTCCAGATCTGTCCTATGTAATGATGCCTGTGCCCAGATTACACCGGTCAACTTCTTTTTCCAGGCAAAAAAAAAAAGAATCCAGATCACAGGTGTGTGCTTCAGTGTCATGCTGGAAAAGAAATAATATAATTTCCTTCTCAAATGAGATAACATAAATATAAGTTGCATTAAATGAAAAGTAAGGTATCCGTGCCGGGAGTAAATTGCTCCATTTATTTACTTACAACTGCAAATTCCATTACTCAGACTCAAGGATGCAAACACATTAATTCCTGAGTGAAAAACAACGGTGGCGTCTGTTCTGCAAGCCAATATTAAAGGAAGCTATAAGCTATGCAAGTCCGCTCGCTTTTCCGCTGTTTTGGTTACGCTCCTCTCGCCCATGTGCATCTGTTTACAACAAAGCCGGTGAAAAATCAATAAATGGAGCAGTGGAAAACGTTACATAACATATACGATGTTACGGAGTGTGTTGTGTCGTGGTGCGCAGAGATGAGAGCTGGAACTCCGGGGCGGCGGCCAGGTACTACACTGATGTTACAAGGTTGGTTTTCAGCCATGAGACGCCAGGTGAAGACAGAGAGCCTCTGTTCTCACTCATAACAAGTCACAAGTCATGTAGTTAACGATCACAATTACTCCAGAGCTTTTTAATTAAGGTAAAAATGTAGCATAGCCATGGGAGAAATCCTGCTTAGTTCATCTTTAAAAGGATAAAAGAGCAACTGACCCAACAGCTACATAACAAAAAAAACAATGAAATACACAAAACTCTATTTGATATTTCAGTCTCTATGGTAAATAATCCTCCTCACTTTTCATGACTTGGCACCAGTTGTTGGGTTTCCATCCACCTTTTCTTATGCGCATTTTGTGAAAATGCGCATAAATACTTGAATGGAAACGCCAGAAATTCGAATAAAGGCAGCAAATGCGCATAAAAGTTTATACGCTTGGAGGGGGTGGATTTGTCAGCGTATCGAATAAAGGAAATGCGAGTTTTTGTGATGGAAACAGATTATGCGAATTGAGGCAGAGTTTGTGGGTGAAGCTGCTGGACTTCACCCAGCGACGTTCAAACAAATGGAGAACGACGCCCCGGTCTCCCAGCTCTCCTCTCTGCACCCCGCGACACAAACGCACTCCATAACCCATAATCTTTTGTTTATGACGGTTAAGACGACACAAACACACGCCGTAACATCGTTATGTAACGTTATCCACCGCTACATTTATTGATTTTTCACCGGCTTCGTATGTAAACAGATGCACATGGGCGAGAGGAGCATAACCAAAACAGCTGAAAAGTGAGCGGACTTGCACAGTTTCCTACTGTCTTTCTGTGTGAATATCTCATGTTAGGCTACAACATGAAAACCTGCGTCTTCAAGTGCGGCCTATATAATATGTACAGTATTTTCTTTTAAAATGTAGCTGGTGCAGCTTATACAGGTGCGTCTATAGTCCGGAAAGTACGTAAATTGTCCATAATGTTGAGTGTCAGCTGAGTGTCAACTGTCAGCTGAGTGTCAACTGTTGGATACAGTCACGCTCTCTTATGACCTAATCTCACGGTGCACTCCTCCTAATCGCAAAACACTAATGAATGGAAACGGGCATAAATTCGCTTTGCTTTTTGCGCATTTTTACAAAATCCGCTTTTAAATTCGATACGACTTGGATGGAAACCCAGCTGAGTGTCTACTATACTATTACTTTATTACATTTGTATTTGAGTTAACATGCTTGTGTGGCATTTGTTTAGTATTTGCTCCATAATATGCAGACACATCCTATCCTGGGTTTGGTTTGAGTTTGCATTATATTATATTTAAGTACAGATCATTTACACCAAATTTTCTGGATAAAATCATACACAGAAAGTCATGTTCAAATTAAGTTTATTAGTTCAATCACATTTATTGGTTAATTATGTATTTTTTCAGATAAGTTGTTTCATACTCACCCTGGGGTCCAGAGACAAAATGAGGAATTGTTTTTTACTTCCTGCTTTTGTAACCTTGATGACATCATCATTGAGGTCATCAGGTGGTACCATCTATGGGGGGATATAGATAGTGTTGGAGTGTGAAATGTTGTTGACATTATGTGATGTATTTGATATGACAGATGTGTGTGTGAGAGAGAGAAGATTAAGTGAATTTCCAGTGTGTGATTAGGGGAAAATTACAAATACTTTACTGTTCTCAGAGGAAATGGGGATCTTCCCTGCTGCTTGGTCGAGGCCAGGTGGATTCCTGTCTTGCTCCCAGTTGGCAGGGGGAAGCAGTTCAGTGTGTAGCGTCAGAGAGAGAGAGGAGAGTGCACCTTGAGTTATTTTATGTTAATGTTGAGTTTAGTTTTTCTCAGTTAAGTCGTGTTAACTGTTGTTTTCTTTACTTTTTGTGTAGACACTTTCTTTTTGGGTTCAATGTACATTTTGGGCAACACTCTCTTTGTGAGAATAAAACCACTATTTTTGATACTATCTTGCATTCTGGGTCTGTCTGTTTTTGTATGTGTTTGCGACACTTGAAGCTGTCAGTAAGAAAGGCCTTAGTGCACAGGGGAAGAAAGTCTACAGACATTTAAAATGCATAAAAAAGAACTCAGCTATAGTAAAAAAAAAAAAGGTATCGAATATAGTGAGCTTTCAGAAGCCTGAGTCCTGTGCCCTGCCAGAATACTTATGGTGGTAATCTTGCTGGCATCCAAGCTGAGATGATGGAATAATGCATTATATATATATATATATATATATTTTTTTTTTTTTTTGGTGAGAGGGTAGACAGGTCTGCATACGCTGACAAGTAGAAGAAGCACATTAAAGGAGAGTGGAATACACAAGAAGGTGAAGCTTGTAGCTATCAGTTCACACACTCTTCCCATGCGGTGCACCAAGGCCCATAATTCCCCAGGAAATCAAGGCCAGAGGAAGCAAGGAAATGGATCACATCAATGTTGTTTGCTCATTAGACAAGAGGGAAATTCAGCACAATGTTAACAACCACATCACCTTGCTCCTGTGTTTTTTTTTTTTTAAGACTTGTTTATGCAGCAGACATTTATTTTGGGGAGGATGATCAATCACAGGCTGCAGTTAATAAAATTACAGTTCACACTGGCTCGTACATCCCCTTGATTCATCACCTGCTGCCAACAGCTTCCTGCCACACCCTATCAGTCTTGGCTGCTGAAAACCTCCCTTCTGAGAGAGACTTTGGGGAAATCAAAGGAAGAAAAAAAAAAAAAACAGCAATGGGATTTTTATTAGCGAAACACTTTGTGGTGGCAATGCTTGCCCCCTTATGTGTGACAGCTGCAAATGAGCGGCCATCTCCTGGCAACGGGGCGGGCACAAGGAGCGTGGTGGTGGACTTGGCTGCCACCGTCACAGGAGGGCAGGGCGGGGCGGGGGGGTGATGGTGGGTTAGGAGCAGCGAGGAAACACAGGCAGCTGCTGCAGCCTGGGGGGTGGGGTGGGGTGGGGGGGTGACCTACAGGGGGGGAAAAGCACATCTGTAACAGCTGACAGGCCAATAAGGGCCTGACGTCCCATTATTACCAGCAGCAGGAGGATGCATCGCGGTGGGACGTCTGCACACAATCACACCCGGGATGCACTGGGTCTCATGCCATGACCAGCGGGGCAAAAAATTGTGCATTTGGCAATAACTTCACCTACAGGTCCTCGCCAAACCTGCTTTTATTCCACTAATAAATATACTCCGTGCATTATTAGTAATTATTGTTAGTGAAATCAGGAGCAAAGAGCAACGATTAGCAACAAAATAAAGCAAAATAAAACTGCTATTAATTCCCCCCCCCCCAGGGCAGATGTGCTGTAATTTATAGAACAGTTTGATAATAATGTGCACGAACATGGGAGGTTTTAAATACTATAATGACAACAGCAGCAATGGTGATGAGCAATTATGGCAGTAATTGTCTGACATGAAAATTAGATGTGTAAATCAAAAATAAACAACAAAATGATGGCGGAGAATGGTTATTCAGCTTCACTCGGCATAATCATCAGCACAACATTGATCAATGACCATTTCTGTGTTAAGTTGGGGAATTGAACCTGATACACTATAAAGTTCAATATTGTTGTAGTCTGAGCCTGGGGGGAATCTGTCAAATAAACCCTTCAACAATACAATTTACAGATGCCCCCTGAATGGCTCACATGCAGATTGTGGATGTAGCAACAGACAGACACTGTTGTTCATAATGTGTCCTTGTGGTTTATAGGAGCTACAGTCAAGGCAAAATGATGGTACATTTCAGGTCAAAAAACATTCAAACATTTTTTTAAACAAATCATTTTACTAAAAAATTCTCAATTCATGTTTGTCATAAAATGTGTCTGCATAAACTCAACTGACTCTTTGAAATAATATTTTCATCTTATTCATCACATTTCAATATCAGCATTGGACTTTGTGTTGGAAAAAGAGCTTTTGAGTAGTTTTGTAATCCCAATGCAAGATCTGTGACTCACTCATATTTATGGTTTTTTGTATCTTTTCTCCACAGCTTATCAAATGAAAGAAAGGCCATAATACCCAGACTCCGAGGTTCATTTTTAAATTACTAAATTATTAATTTGTACTTTTGCAAGGAGGAAATTTAACTCAGACTGCATGCATGGTGTTTATAAACACGTTCATTTGTTTGTTTTTGCTTCTTTTTTGATGATGGATGAATTTGTGTTTTTTGTGACTTCGCTGCCAATGTAACTGATAGTTTCTGTCTGTAGATCTATGGTGGATGTGTGTGACTGATGAACCTGCCCCTCATTTGTTCTCTCTTTAGTCTGGAGCTGGTATAAAAAATCAGCAACACACAGGCCCTGTCAACAGGGTGTGATGCAACTGTAGCATTAATCTGTGAAACAGAATAATTATTCAACAAAATAGCTAGAAAACAATGTGAGCAAGCCAGCAAGTGTGAAGCTAAAGCTATCTGGGGTAGTGGCTGATAGACTATCCACAAAAAACTGCCCATCATTTGTTCAGCAGCTTCACTGACCTTCAGTATAGATCTGTCTATAATATATACATAAGGCTTTAATCTCTCTATGTTATGTTATTTAAAGCAGAAGTCAGCGATCCGGTGGTTTTGTCTAACTTCTTGTCAGCAGATGGAGTTAGCAGTCCCCGCCCTCGTCCCTACGTCACCACATTCACGCGCATCCCTTGGCTGCACACACAGAGAGGACCGCCCCTTTATGCCGTTCTCTCTCCTCATTGGATAAAGGTTGTAGGATACAAGGGAAAGTTTTCTCCTCGGCTTACAGCAGAGCAGAGTGACTGACAGACCCGTGTTTCAGACCAAACACTCTATAGAAGTGATTGCTGTCAGAAGATAGAACTATTTAAGACTTATATTAACGCAAACATTCCGCTTCCTTCCGCTTTAAAGTGAAGCCGGTCGTTTTTCTCTGTAATGTGATCACAATGCATTACTTACAACCTGCAGTGGGAGGGATGAAGCAGCAGCACCTCTGTGGTCTGTTATCACACTGAAATTCTCCCGTTAGACGACAGTATCAGAAAACACAGGACAAAAATGGAAACATAATTTTAAAGTATCAAATGCCAAGACTGTGTCCAACTAGGTCAGAAAAGGGTAAGGAAACATATCACATATAAAGCACATAAGATAATATATATTGATCCCAGACTAGAGATTGTTATCTTTTTCAAATTTTATAAAATTCTCTTTTCTGAAAGTTGTTTTTAAGTGTGTCAGTGGACTAGCCCCACAAGCGATGTCACAGATTTTTACTAAGTCAGACAACTGTGGGACAACGACAAGGAGCATGAGCAAGCAAAACTGTAAAATTCGAAGATGCAGGACAAAATTCGGTCAATCATCCCTTTCAGTGCTGGGTACACACCTATGGAATTCTTTACCACCAGATATCAAATCCCAAACAGAATTAAAGATGTTTAGTGCTAAAGCTAAACATTGGCTAAGCAGCAGCAGAAATGTGAACATTAACTTCTCTCAAGTCACTGTCAATACAGCATTCTACTAATGTTTAATGTATTTAATTTGTGCAATTTCTTAATGTAAATTTTGTAGCTGTGTTTATTTATTCATGATAACTATTCACTGTATTATTCACTGTATTTGTATTATTGCACTTATTGTAACGGTATTCAGTATCTTTTATCCTTCTTTAGCCTGACCAGGGACAAAGACTGCAAATTAGCTGAAGCTAGACGTCTTGTATGCATCGCATTTTTCATTCTTTGTGGCAATGTTGTATGTATCGTCCCTGCAAAATAAACATTAAAATAAAAAAATAAAAAACATTATAAGCCTTTTGTATCAAATTTGATACATGAAAATACATGAGTTTTTCAAACCTCTACATCCTCACTGATTTTTTCCCCCTGAAAAACCTATTGTATATAATCAGATACATGCAATGATCAGACAAACCACCAGGGTGCAGTTATTTATGCACCAGCAGGCCTTCACTGTGACATCCAATATGGCGGCTGTCAGTCAGTGACCCAAATGTGTTTGCTCATGGATATCATTGCCAATTTTGAAAAAGATAACATAAGAAAAACTTAATTTTTTTTTACTGAAACTTCAATAGGAATAGTTACTGCATTGATGCAAAGTAAAACTACTTAATATTTCATAACTTATTTTATTGTAGAACTGTGTTGAAAATGTGTGTATCAAATTAGATACAGCAGGTATGTAAGGCCATTTTCTATGCAAATCTCATATTAAAAAAACAAACTTATTATTATTTCATGGTTCAGGCTTTACAGGGTTAAATAAAATACCATTACTGAGTGTAGGCTACTGCACCCTTGAGCCAGGTACACAATAGCACAATGTTGAAGTTGTGTCAGAGCCACTGATATCCACAATGGCATGGCCATACCACTAGCCTCTGGTCATGATAAAACAGAGCTTTATTTCTAACTCTGTTGCTCCAGCACATAACACTTACTGACAAACCGAGCATCACTTTAATCCACAGAGCTGCAGAGGACATTAGCAGGCTATGGTTAAGGTGTTATTAGTGCTAGCAGGAGAAGGTGTGACCAGTAATGTTGGGACAGACAGTGCGATTGCACCATATCCGCAGGTCAACCAGCTGTCGTGTTTTTACTGCATCTGCAGTTCTTGATAAAGTTGAAGTCTATACAGGACAAGCTACCGCCTTGATCTTGAGATATAAGAGAAGTTTGTTTAAGGGCGTATTCACACCAGGAAAGTCCGATAGTTCACTTGCTTTGCTGCGGACTAAATTTTTTTTACTTGGTGCGGTTTGTATTCACATTGCATTTTTTCACAAGCGGATCAACTTTGTAAACAAAAGCACGTGTGTCCCACAGTCGCTCAGTCATTGGATAAAAATTATCAGCGTACTCAGACCAGGGTTTTTTCTGCATTATAAATTTTGAGGCGGCCGCCTGTCTGCGTTTGTACGGAGAGATCAGCTGATCCGCTGCTGTTTACTTTCTCTCCGAGCGTCTCCGCCTGCAGATGTTCAGATGAGGGAATACCTACGCTCCTCGCGTCAGGAGCAAGTTGATAACCAGCTTCGTAACCTAGGCTACCGTGTTAACTCGGGCCGGGGCTTGAGGTTTTGTTAAGCTGGAACATGAACACAAAGCCTGGCGATGTTGAGCCTCCTTCGCAGTACAGGCTGGAGGAGTCTGTGTTTTGTTTTTTTCCCCCGGCCTTTATTTTGAAAGGACAGCTGGAGAGAGACGGGTAGGCTACGTGGAGATAAAGTGAGGGGGGACTGACACGCAGTCCATTATTATCTGAAGCTTTCAGGCAACATTATCACCCCTAAAAATACTATAGCCTATATATTGGTGAGAAATGAACGAGGAGGAGGGGGGAAAAAGACGTGTAAACGGCTTATGATTTGTACCCGTTTACATGTGTAGATGTTGACACCTAGTCTGGTGCGCTAAAAAAAAAAGAAAAAAAGGACGGCACAGCAAAAAACAAACAAAAAAACATAATCATTCTCTCAGGATGAAGAAGTTAAAAAAAAATAAAAAAAAAGATCCTTAACAGCGACGGGTGCGTCCTCTCCAGCATCTGATAAATGTTTTCCACTGACCAGATGTCAAGGAGGCAGCGTGTCTATCTGTGCTCCATGTTGACCCACGGCTCATTGTTGATAATTTCCACATTTTCTGACAACAACGGAAGCCTGTTGAATCCAAAAAGGCGCTTGGATTTTGCATTTGGTTCGGGAAAGGTTCGGTTTGCATTCACACTGTACGCGAACCGCACCAGGGTTCGTTTGGGACTCTGGTGCGGATCAAACAAGTGGACCGAGTCCCAGCTGCAGAGGTGGTCTCGGTCCACTTGTTTGATCCGCACCAGAGTCCGCTGGTTTGTATTCACACCTCCCCAAAAAGTCCGCACCAGAGGAAAAGTCCGTTTTAAGCGGACCAAACGGGCCTGGTGTGAATACGCCCTAAGAGGAGGTGAATGAACGAAGTAGGGGATGAGGAGCCCTGCAGCTCCATTTACAGTCTCATTACTGGGAGCGACTCTCAGAGATGGCTGGAAATGGCTCCCAGCATCCTGCACTCACGGTGCACTGAGGCGCGATGGAACGGCCGACTGCCAGCGTCGGGACGTGTTGACGCAGATGAATAGAAAACGCTTTGTTCGCTCCGTGTGTGAAGTTTTGTTTGCCACACAGAGAAAGAGGAGGAGTGTACTGTATGAGAGCTAAAGTGGGCTTACAATGCAAGGCTGAGTATTGCCAGGCTGTTTCCTGTACTGTTAATGATCAGTAACAGTACTACACTGCTGAAAGAAAAGAGGAGTAGAGGGTAGGGGGGGGTGAGACAGCCACCACAAATCAATATGAGGAAAGCAGATGAATAGATTTCCAGTTCAAACACTCCCACATTAGCTCTGCTAATGACCTGCAGGGCTGCAATCCGAGGTGTCCGACATGGGAATGCACTCACAGGGGAAGGTGCTATGATCAAATCATAGCCCAGATGTCCTCCTCTCTCACTCCGCTCACATTCTTCAGAAACATTTTAAACAACCATTTATCTCAATCTTCACGCCTGACACGCCAGTTCTTCCTCACCCTCGCTCACTCCGCTCGCAGCAATAACTGCCTTTTTGTTTTACTGGGAGGATGATTTGGTTTCATTCTTTGGGTGATATTAAACAAAACAAACATTTCTCTGAGGGAACCTCGTCTTACCCATCCACCTCTTCGTCCTGCTGTGGTGCAACAACGTCACACTTCTCTTTTTTTGGAACAAAACACTGCAATTAATTAAATGCATAATGGAATTGCAAATGACCTTTTTTTGTGTGAATTTCCTGGTGAAATAACAATTACAAGACGGGTTGCTGTTCAGCTGTGAGCTTGAAGAGCAAGGACTAGCATGAACAAACTGGGTTCTAAGCTAAATCTAATCTGACTTTCAGATACCAAGTTCATGTCCCTTGTAATAAATCAGTGGTGTCAAATGCAGCACTACGGTGTTGCAGTAGATGAGTCTATTGTCTGAGGCCATGAGAGGGTCATCTTTTAACTTTAAAGTTCTTACATGTAGCTTTTCCACATTCATAAATGATCAGACCTATGCTGTATCTGTTGGTGAGTTGTGCTCTTTGTATCCATCAATTCACAAATCAGAGAAAGTTTTACAAAACAAGAGCAGGTTGGCTATGGGTCTGTTGATTTCTTTTGTTTTTGAGAGAGAGTCATACAAGAAACATGGAAATGCATATTTACACATGAATGAGTGTTGTAGTTATGCAGCCACCAGTATATAACCATAATAAAGTATATCATATATATAATGATAAAGGTAAATTGATCCATTTTTCCAAGTGTAAAAGTAAAGTAAAGTATCACTGAACAGCCTTGTTAGCTCATGGTCCAGAGGATGAGACAAGTCAGTAAACCTTCCCCAATAAAGAACCCTGTTCATCTGGAGACAATGTGCAAGTACATCCTAGCTGGGTTAATCACTTTATAATTTCCATTGGAAACACTTGTGTTGTCTGTTTTACCTCCATGTTTGTGCAACAGGTCTTTGTCTATTTGCACATGTTTTTCCAAAGTGCAGCATTAAGCTCTCACTGCCAGGGTATGGCTGAAACCTGTTTTCTTTTCTGTATCAAAGTAGTTTCACACTGCTTCCTGCACAGTGTAGCTTTAATACAAACTGAATGAGAGGCTCCTTTTTCCTGGAGAAGAGGAAAAGATCCTGAGGAGAATAAAGCCACTGCAGCCAGCTGAGATTTTCCACAATAACCTTCTTCTTCCACCTTTTCTGTTCCCTCATCTAATAATTTCCCGGCTGCTGTGCTCCTGGCCAGCTCCTCTCAGCTCCTCTCAGCTCGGCTGCTCTGCCTGGTTGTCAGCTCTCTGCTCTCCAGACCAGTGAATTGTTCACTACAAGCAGAGAACAGGGAGTTCAAGAAGTATGTGAACCAGGAAACTAAATTATCTAAAGTCTCTGCACAAGGACACAAACTCAAATAGAAAAAATGTCCATATTGGACGAACCGGGAAGAGGAGCTTCCGCTACAAACAAGCTTGAAATATAGACTGATTTAATTTTTTTCGGGACGATTTCGCATTTCGGGGCTTCAATACAAGAGGGACATTACATACGAGCAGCATGGAGGTATTTGGATGTTTTTTGGTGTGTCTTTTTGTTACGAAGACAGTTAGTATCCATTTGCAACCGTTATATGGACATGCACTGCTACGCCGAGACCCCCTGTAACTCAGAGAAGCCACGGAGGACTCTGAAACTTCTCCCAGCCCTTAGTCCACATGAGGGGGAGGAGATAATGAAATTTCAATTTTGGGTGAAATATCCCTTTAACTGTTGTTAACAAGTTGACATCCTCTTGGTTCCCAACACAAAAAGAAAACAGGGTTTTGTGTTGGCTTTTGAATTTTAAACTTGTAACAAATACCGGTTTAAGCAAACAACCTCTGTCATCACATTTACTGCTTGATGGTTGCCAAATCTTTTTAAAGACATAAAAGCTTAAATAACTCAAGCACCGAGGTATTTACTGACACATTTTATGTTGCAGAATAAATGTGAAATGTCTTGAGCTTTATTAACCTCAAACCGTATTTCAGTCATCAGACCAAAAAACCCATTCAAAAAATACAGAGACCTGCATGAGGGAACTGGGGTTGTTGCAGCTCTCTGTGTATCAGGAGGTGCTGTATTACAGTGCTCATGATTCATTGTCAAGTTACAGTAGGTCCTGTTGGACACTGAAATAATGTCACGACGATGCCATTCATATGTAAATATACAGATCTGGGTTCTTCCATTCATGCACATTAACCTTAGACTTATCTAAATCAATCTAGTCTATCCAAATCTCTTTATCCCAAGATTTGTTGTTACTTCAATGTCTCCCATTCCCTGCACTCAATGTCTTGCACTTTATATTTTATACACACCAGTTTTGCTTTCATTATATTGTATAATCACACATAATGTTCTCATTTCAAGAAGAATGAGTTAATAAAATTGTCTGAAATTATACGATTATAAGAGTTAGTTTATTACCATTTGGATTTTATTTTCATAATTTCATCCCTAGGTTCTTCTGGTTACAGTCACATTGTAAAGTGCAGAGCTGTGGGATCACCGTAGCTTCCAGTGCAGCCATAATACACTGTGAACATTGTGGCACCAAGATAACTGAAATCTATAATTCTGAAATAAGCCTGGTAGAGGTAAATCCGCCCTCTTGAGTTATATAAAAACAAGCTGAGCACCTTGTGAGGTCTGTTCACTGTGACCTCATGAGACCTGAAGTGGCAGAGTGCTTCCTCTCAGATAATATCTCATTTTATTCATACATTCTCTCAGTTCATGCATCTTTCAAATGGAAGGGGCACCTGCATATAATCCACGGGCCCTTTGGCATCGGCATCAAAGTCCAAGAGAAACGAGTCAGATGCTCAGGTTGTGGAAAAACCACAGTGTTCGGTTCTTATCGGAACTGTTTGTCACATTTATCACCAGCACTGATCCTGGTTTCATGTGTTGAATCAGGACTGTATTAAGATTAAACCCAGAGGCAGTGAAGGATAGAAACACCCCTACACAAACTCATCATGAGGCTTTTTACTCATCTTCATTCTCATTGAACAGTTTGATACAAGCTTTGACTCACAGTTTTTTTTAAATGGGAATAGGAACATAAATAAGTAAAGTAGGCTATTTGTGCTTATATAAATAGGCTAATAATAAGCCCTAAAACCTGCATATTAGTTTGCAATGCAGCTCTTCTGGTTCTCTTGTCCTGAAATGTCTAGGGTTAATAAAGGTCAAGATAATTTTGTATTTTAATGTGATATAAAATTAGTAAGTACTCCGATTCGGATTTCTTTAAAACGTTGTGTGTCTTCAGAAAGGCTGGTTGCCTGTTAACATGTCACAACCTCTATAGTCTCAGTTAGACATGCCATTACATGAGAATAATCTAATGAATCTGCTGTTCAGTCCATCTTTGTTGTTTTTATGCCCATGTTTTTGCAAACTGTTACTAAATGTGCAGAAGGAGTTAATTCACAGACTAACATTAGCTTTGTACTTCTGCTGGTTGAAGCGTCAAATATCATAAAGTGAGTTAGTGAAAATGATTCTGCTTTTCATCCATCCAGCCCTTGGAGATGCCAAGGCTGTGTGTGTGTGTGTGTGTGTGTGTGTGTGTGTGTGTGTGTGTGTGTGTGTGTGTGTGTGTGTGTGGTGTGCATGTGTTTGTTCTACTGTGAAGCCGAGTATGTTCAGCCTGTGTAATGATGTCTCAATGTTCTCTAATGTAACAGCTAATACTCCTGATGTTGTTGTTGTTAATGAAAATCATAGAGAGGTGCTCATTCTGGAGGTCGGCTGTACTTTTGACTACAGCCTAGAGGAGGCCTTTCTGACCAAAGTGCTGAAATACCAGCAGCTGAAGCAGACCATCTCCCAGCTGGGCTACAGATGTAAACTTCTAGTCTTTATATTTGGTAGTCTGGGGCATGCGCATAAGTTGGTTGTGAGGGGCCTTCAGATACTGCTCAGTCTCAGTTATTATTGGTAGCCGCTCAATCTGGAGGAAACGTTGTTTTTTGTATCCTTAAATGTCTGTTTTCTATCTGACCTGTAGGTCATTTTGTATGTAACTGTGTTCAGCTGCCCAGGCGCTTTGTGTCTGACCGTCTTCCATTGTCAACTGCATTGGCAGTGTTTATGTCCCTTGTGCAAGAACCCTTGTACTTCTTTATATGTGGGCATAAATAAATATTTAAAATGTGTGTGTGTGTGTGTGTGTGTGTGTGTGTGTGTGTGTGTGTGTGTGTGTGGTGTGCATGTGTTTGTGTTTGTGTATGTGCACATCAAAGTGATATTAAGAGAAAAAATAATTGAACAATTTCTTTGAACACCTAAATGAGTATGAGGAGTATGACTAAGAAGATGACATTAAGCAGTAAATTAACCTTGGTTCTTTTAGGATAAATGCTTACTGTATCTCTATCATTATGTTCATCTCTGATACTGTAGATGACCTGCCACTGAGGAAAAAGCAAAGCACGGAAACTAATCATCATCTTAGCAAATTAAAACATGTGAAAAGCTCTTGGACTTAAAATTGCCTCTAAATTCCCAGGAGACCTTCTACATGGTTGAAATGAAAGCTTTGGTGAGAGTGACCTCCACAGCTGCAGCACAGGCCAGTCACAGAGAGAAGGCCTGTCTGTATGTGACAAGATGGATCAGCTTGATGCATGGTGATCATTTTGGTTATATCCCAAGATTGATTCCACATAAGCATCATGTCCTGAGCTCTCACTACATACACGTGATGAAAGTGACAGATTATATCAGACTGGCAAAGATTAGACAATCAAAAGGTGGAATGCAAAGACTTAATCCTGAGTGAGTTTACTCACTGCAAATAGAAGAGCCTTTTGTGGAAATGTGGAAAGCACTGCTAATGCACCAATGCACTATAATATCCCATAACATCATCCAAAAAACACAAAGGATCTTATTTAGTTTTTTTAAGAGATTAAGAGAGTTACTTTTTTTAATATAGCTACTTAAAAAAAAAAAAAAACATTATCCATTTTTACAAGACAACTCACATTTTACGCACCTTTGGGTTAAATCTAAATGTCCTCTCCTTGGACAATTCTGCACACAAACAGGAAATAGGCTACTTATTACAATCTGAACCACAAGGACTATACAGGGAGTGACTGTAGCAGGTTGCAGTGATGACAGTAAAACTCCTGTCCTAGAATAACAATTTTATTGATAAATAATAAAGTCTGGAAGTTTAAAAAAGGATTTATTTCCCACCTTTACATTTGAAAATAGTAACTGTGCTTGACATTATGTAAAACTTTGATAATATACAAGTAACTCTAATCATGGAGCTAAAACTTTAAATATTCAAAGGTTAGTATGTCACGTTTCTGGCAGCAAAGGTTTACTGGTGATTTAGCACACCTGTACACACTGTGACATTTACTATTTATGCAGAACACAATCATTGCTTGCCAAGATGCAATCCCTGGAGCATTATTAAATTGGCCCTGGGTAGCATGGCATATTTATTCCCTCACAGGTTGTGAAGGCTGTCACAGGTAGGGTTATTTAGGTTATGATTTAGAGGCGTTCCAGGCTCCTTGGCACTGACAGCGATGAATGTGTGAAAACCCCTTCACCACTGAGGCAAAAGCACAAAGAAACAAAGACTCAGAGACAGGTGAACGTCCTGCTCCATTTGGCTGGGCTGTATACTGGTGCTTCAGCAACCTTGACCTTTTTGTTGACACCCTCTAATTTGGCCTGAAAGGTAATTGGGTGGATGATGGATGTCTTGCTCTTTTATTATGTTGATTCCGCCACTGGATTTCAAACTGTCAAGCTTTCTTCTCATAACGCTCTATCATGGGCACTTTGAGTATAGCAATACTCTTTATTAATGGTTTTAATCGATGCCTGGGAGAAGCTGTGAAGTCATATTGTTTTAGACATTTGTGATATTTATCACCAGCGTGCACGTTGACTGCTTTTAACTCATTGAGTGCCAGACCTTTTATAAAATGGTCAGTGCCATGTGCCAGCGTTTTGGGGCATTTTGAGTAATATGTCAAGACCCAGAGAGTATTTTGTACTATGACTCTGAAAACACAAAATAGCTCAAAGGAAAGAGGAGACTCTCTATTTAACTAGGGAAAAACCATTTGTTTGTACCTTGTTCCATTCTTGATTTATCTTAAGTTGAATAGAGCCTGGTTGCACCAAAAAGACCACTTTTTTTTCTAGAAAGCTGAGAAAAATGCATTTTTGTGAAAGAGAGTCTCTCAAGAAAAATAGTGATTTATCCGTTTTAATTTTGGCTTCAAAAATATGTAAGACATCTGAAAATTTCATTTCACATGGTTTTTTAAACCCCCCCCCCCCCCCCCCCCCCCAAAAAAAAAAAAAAAAAAGACTAAACAAAAAACAAAACAACAACAACTAAAATACAACAAGTACGAGCAGTTGCTGCCTCTCCTACGCCCCCCTCCCCCTCCACTCCCTCCCCTCCCCTCTCCTACTTCTCCTCCTGCTGCTTCCCCTCGTCTCTGAAGGAGGGAGGGAGACGTCGTGGCGTCTTCAGCCTCTCTGCTGGACGCGGCCGCGGCAGCGACGCACCGCGCTGATCTCTCGGTTCGTCGTCACGTCGGACAGCAACTGGTGAAACTGACTCCGCGATCCGCTTTCGCTTCGGCATTTCGGTGCTGATCATCTAGATGAGTTTACCTTTCCTGCCTCCTCTGATCACTTCATGCTGGAGCTGCTAATAGCACCGTGGCTAAGCTTTCCTCCAGCTCCACGTTACACTTGTTCCAGGCTCTGCCCGTCGTTTTCCTCTAGAAATAGAAACTTTTTCCGACTTTTTTATCTCTGTACCGATCGCGCTCGTCTTCTCCTTCCTCTTCACTTCTTGCTCTGATCTACAGTCTCCTTCGTTCTACACACCCCAGAAGCCCCAAAATTACTCACAGTGTGCGCGAGAGCGTCCCCATTTACCAGCCGCAGAAAAGTGCATTTGACGTCTATGGACGTCAATGGCACTCAAGCGTTGGATTTTGATTGACGTCCATAGACGTCAATGGCACTCAATGAGTTAAAAGGCAGATATTCATCACTCATGGATGCTTTTGTGTTTTAGAAAATAGAGTAAAAATAGATGCTGTGTGTTTCTTTCCACACTGGTCAACACAGCAAAAAATTTGAAGGACATAAGTCAGGGGGTTGGATGAAAGTTGAGTTTACAATGATTTTATGTATTAATCACTCACTTTCATATCATTTAAAAGACTTTGGTCAAATCTGCACTGGTGGTTATAAAAGTCCTTTAAATGTTCATACAAATTGGCTCCAGCAGTACCACGATCTGTGCTGTTTGATTGCCAGCACTACACACCCAACCTAGTCAGGTCCATTTATGCCGGTGCCATTTCTCCTCAGGTGCTGCTGTGAAACACAGTTCACCTTCTCATGGTTTTTAGGGGCTGGCATGCAGGGGTTTTTTATGATTTGTCACCACATATGCCACAAAATAGATATACTCTATTCACTGTTCACCAAAAAATGAACCCCCTCAAAGAAGTGTGCTCAATCGTGTGTTTATGCACAACATTTGGGAAGGATACTATTTGCAGTTCATTTCAGTACAGTTCAATTAATATCTTTTACCTTCGTCTTGTGTCAGCTTTCTACTACCGTCTATGGTGTTCGGGTCAGTTTTGACCCGTGGTTTTAATCAGCTGTAAAATACACTAAAAACATTTTTTTCATCCAATTTGTTTTTCTTCTCTTGGTTCCATTGTTAGGCTTCCTTATCCATGAAAATATTGGTTTTAATATTTTTGGGTGTGGGCCCCTGGGCCTTTTTTGTCAGTATGACCCTTGGCTTCAAATGAACCTTCTTCTTGTCAGCTTTCTGCTGTCATCTATGGTGTTAGGGTCAGTTTTGACCGGAGTCTTCAATCAGCTGTAAAACACACTAAAACAATTATTTATCATTCTATTTGTTTCTCATCTCTTGGTTACATTGTTAGGCTTCCTTATCCATGAAAAGTTTGGTTTTGCACTTATGATTTCAGTTTTAACTCTAATTATTGTTCTTATCATGAACAACACAAATGTCATAATTTTAACCACAGCATCTTAGAAATTTGTGATTTTTTTTTGTTTGTTTTATTTCGTTTAAATAGAGGTTCCTGACAAAGTCAAAAAGTCTTGATGTTATAAACAAATGTAGCCTATGTGGTACTTCTATGCATTTAAAACCTGAAAACGGGTCACTGGTGACCTGAACACCAGAGGAAGGTTAAAGCCCTCCATAAAATATGAGTGAGCAAACAAGAAGAGAGGGACCAGTGATTGAAGCAACCAAGACCCATGACAACTGAAGGACTTCCAGCTCCAGAGCTTGGATGACTGGAGAGACTTTATGTACCCTGGCCCACTGAGGAGCATCCGGATGACAGCATGTTTTTCAGCTATGAGCTTAAAAAAAAAAAAAAAGATAAGCCAACCCAGGAATTGGTTCAAAGCAGGAGATGTCAGTACAGTTGAGAATTTGTGGCTGGACTTGAAAAGTTCACTCACTGCAGCAGCCTGACAGAGCTCCAACAGCCTTGTGAAACAGAATAGAGAGAAAGCCGGCAGAGACCTTTTACAATCAATTTGTAGAGATCTGTTTTCATTTCTTTTTCTGTTGATCAATGTCAAAAAGTGACGTTAAATCAACTTTGATTCACGGCTGTAAGATGGTAAGACCTCCAGGGTGGGCAGAATTAGTTTTCATAGGCACTGAAGATGTCTGTCTGTTTTAAGGCACATTGCTTCAACGCAACAAATGGAATAAAAATGGATCAATGAGAGATTTAATTTGCAAACAGCACATTTCTGGACCAGTATAATCCTGTTTCTAACAGAAAAGGCTGTGTTCACTTTCCTGTACTGAGATAGGCTGGCTGTGCAGCCCCGAGACTTAGTAACAGATGACAGTGTCCAGTTCCCAGTAGTGTGGAAAATGAAGGCTGCCTGTGGAAGTGAGAGAAATCTGCTGGCTGTCCCCTGAGCACTCTGAAGCAGGCGGGGAGGGTGTCACTGTGGCGTTTGGAGCCACCGCTGCATGAGCATAGCAACAGGTTCCTCCAGTTTGCCTCCCTGTCTGTCTCTCTGTCAGTCTGCGTCTGTCCGACTCCTCTGGGATGGCAGGTCAAGGTCTAACCCATGGCCGGACATGCAAAGATGGAGCTGACAGACATGACTCCATGGAGGGGTGGAGGTTGTTTTCTTTTTTTTCCACAGGTTTCTGAAATGTCACCAAGATGCATGGTTGTGCCAGCTTCTGTGATTTAGAGCCCATCTCTGCCTTCCTGTGTAAATAAGCTGAATTCATTTATTTCTCACTCTGACTTATGTATCATTTCAAAGATGGACAGCCAAATGACCCCCTGCATAAACTCTCCAAAGAGGAGGGAGGGCAGTGTCACTGGAGAGGAGGGGGGGCGCCGTCAAGGTCAAACACTATCTTCCATCTTGTCTGCCAGAGTTCAGGCGCATTATTTTTTTCTGTCCTTAATAAGTCTGAAATAGCTCAAGTGTCCTCCTCTGATGGTGGGCTCAAATGAGCGAGGGGGGGTGTAATAGGTGGCTCTTTCATTGCTTAGTGTCAGTACATCTCCCTCTCTGACATTTAACTCATGGAGACGTGATTAAATGGAGTAGGCAGATAGAAGGGATGAATCATAGATGGATGTCCAGAGGCCCAAAAGGTCTAAGATCTTATTGTGAAGTGTCTGGTCAGAGTAGACGATGACCCTCAAACACCCCTAAAGTTGGTCACACCATGTGTTAATCTTGACATTTGCCAGTAACTGTAGTTTTACATTTACAGTTTAGCTAACTAATGTCTGCCAGTTTCTTAAGGTAGATAGTTTATGCATCATCCACAGAATATTCATTTGTCTAGCAGCTCATTTTGAGACTAATAATGATGATAATGCTTAAGAAATGAGTCCATTCATGAGCTGCTTCCTATGGCTTGGGGTGATGTAAAGTCTGATGGCAGTGGGGTCAAAGGAGCTCCTGAAACTCTCGGTCCTATTCAGACATTGGCTGCTGCTGTTGTTATCACACCTGTCACCAGAGGATGATTTAAGTACAGTGAAGCTAACTAATGTAAGTGGGCTAATATTTTATCATATTTTATTTATTTTCTATTGTATAGTGGTTTAGACTACACTCTAATACCATGTTATGTACACATGCAATCCACATGCAAACTCAGTAGCTCAGTCTCATGTTTCATGTCTTTATTTTCATGTATATTAAAAAGCAGACCGTTTCTTCACAGTTGTAGCCCAAAAGCTGCTCTACAGTAAATTACCTTTCATTGTTTTTTTTCAAACAGGAACAATTGTAGCAAACACAGAGAAGATGAACTCCTGCTGAAGACGTCAACTTGACTCTGAGAAGTGACATCTGATGTTGAAATGACTGCAGCAAAATTTCATAGCACTTCACTCAACATTTTTACCTCGTGTAAAACCATTTTAACACATTGAATGGTGTGAATAAACAGAACCAATGTTGTCTATGAATGTCAAATTAATTATTGTAATCTATTTTTGCAAAAATATATTTTTTAAGAAGACTATGGGGTCCTTTCTTTATCATCACTGAATCAGTGGATCTCTCACAGTGATTCAGGAGTTTTATGTCACTTTAACTTACACTCAACTATGTCAGAGGGAAATATTTTACTCTCCACCACGCTACATTTGTTTGACCTCTGTGGGGACACACCTGTAAGGAGTGTGACTCTTCCCCTGAGAAAAGGTTTGTCCTCTCCCACCAGTTTATAATTCACGCTCAACCACAGATATTTGAAGAATCACAATGCAGGCTCTTTAAGTCGCAGGGGTCGACTTCCTATATCTGTGTCTCTGTCCTTTGGTTTTGTAATCTGTCAACAGGGATAAACCAGGAATGAAGCAGACTCATTGTTGCACACAATTATGTCTGGTCTGTTCCATAATAAGGCAACAAGCACCAGACAGGAGCAAACTAGTGAATCTATCCTCCACCCATCTGCCACCTCCACTTGCCTGGCCCCTGGCACCACCTCCCCACTGGTTCCAATGTGTCAATCAAACCAAAATATGAAGTCGAAGAATCCTGCTTTCCATAGCCATACAATCCCGCCCTGTCCCCCAGATGCCTAATTACAGTGGTTTCTGTTAACATATGGCTCTGTCAGGAAGGATTTTTCCCCATGTCTGTTCTCCACATGTGTGAGTGGAGAACAGCGTTCCTCTGCCAGGTCAGAGACCCATGTCGCATCTGTATGCAGGTTTAAACCACACTTTTCCCAACACAGAGGAAGATGCTGTTTTAGATGAGTCTCAACACTGTAGGGTGAAGGCAAGGTCGGAGGGGTCAGTCGTTTAGTAGCTGAAATGTAAAATATTTGTTAGTCTAGTAACATGCTCCTTACCAACGCTTCACTTACAATTTATATCAATCTGCTAATTTGAATGAATGAATAGTTTATTTCCATCATACAATACAAATAACAAAGGTTTGTGTGGATAAACAACCAACAACACATCAGCATAATGATTACACCTATAATTTACACAGTAAAATTTACACAGAAAAAAAGGAATGGGCTGAAGGCCAAGGTGTTGTTTCAAACACACACGTACATGTTTCAAAGAGACATAACCCTCTCAGATTATGATTTGCTTCTTTTGATTTGAATAACTGAAGAATACAGACAGGGAGGCTGTTATTCCTGGCTCAAAACAAGTATTACAATGTTATTAAATACACAATACCTAAGAATTTTAATGTGCAGGACCTTAGTGGGTTCCTTCATGGTAGCAAGCTGTATCTATTATTCTAATTGCTCTTTTAGGCTCTATATTTGATTTATACACATTTCACCAGATCTCAACACAGTATTGACACATATGTCAATAAGTAAAAGAATGTTATGTCAAAATGTAAAAAAGCAAAAACAAAAGAAAAAGATTATGATATGATCGGATTATGAAAAAGATTTTATTCTGTGGGTAATGGGGGCGGGACTAGATAAGCTTTTGCTTCTCCCGCTTTCCCTTTCGGCCATGTGTATTGTATTATTTGAACCTAGATGAAGTGTGATGATGATTATTTAAATTGACATGCCCGAAATAAACAAATTGATTGATTGATTGATGGAAATATGTGGAAACAATATAGAATAAGCAGACTTTTCTTATTCCCTTGTTTTATGGAGAATCGCAACAAATTTAATATATTAGATGATTCAATTTAATTTTGCAGTACATTTGTAGCACTGCTTATATTAGTCTGGTATCTATTCTCAGCTTTTAGGCTACAGTTGTTGTTTTTTTCTCCTGTGACCATATGCAGTGTTCCTGTTGCACGCTCTGACTCGTCATTTATCTCACTTGTTGCTCTACCTTGCGTCAGGTTTGCCACTATGATTAGAAATCGATCCAGCCTCATCACACGTGTGCCAAATGTTGGAAAGCATGAGACCCCACTGTTAACTGAACTAAAAATGCTTTGGCATGAGTGAGTAGAGTTGTCAGATTAATGACAGACTTAGCTTAATGTCTTTCATTCAGCGGCAAAGAATATAACAACACCTGGAGCTGAGAGTGTGCACAACACAGATAGCAACAGTTTTAGTCTCAAAAGGAACTACAACCTTAAAATGCATGAAAAAAAAGAAACCTTGTCCTCAGTTTGGGAGGAAATAAATCAAACATTTCCTGAACATAAAAGCCACGAATTAGCATATACACACACATAATGTTTAGGGACAGGAGGCTGCATATGATTAAATTAGAGCTTTTCAGACAGCATGGTGACAGACAAATCAGTTTTTTCTTTTTTTTCACATCTCAGTTTGAGATTGAATGGGACACTTCAGATTCCACACTGTCAATTCAGCCTGATAATATAATTTAAAAAAGTGAGTTAACACCTCTGTGTGCTTTCAGCCTGCCAGCAGCTTTTGAATGGATAAAATATTCGTCTGGCATTTACATCATAATATGAAGAAGTGAAGTCAGCACGCCTTATCGACTCCTCAGGCCTGAGCCAAATGGACCATCAGTTGTAGTGGCAGTAGCCCAGTGCTCTCGGACACTCCAGCCTGTTCACTGTCCACACACACACACACACACACACACACACCCTGCTAAAGATATTGCACACTTCAGCTGGCTGACTAATGAGAGAGCAATTTGACTGACTTGGCCAGAAGAGACCGAGTGAGTTCCGAGTGTGAGACAGGAGGAGGTCTGGAGTTTGAGGGTTTCTGCAGTAGTGGACCAGCAACAAAAAGCAGTCTGCAAATATCCTATCGAGTTGCTCCAGTTTGATATATTAGCATTAAATTAACACAATACATCCACAAATCATTAAAGCAGAAGTAAGCGGAATATTTGTGTTAATATAAGTCTTAGATATCTTCCAACAGCAATCACTTACATAGAGTGTTTGGTCTGAAGCACGGGTCTGTCAGTCACTCTGCTCTGCTGTAAGCCGAGGAGAAAACTTTCCTTGTATCTTACAACCTTTATCCAATGAAGAGAGAGAACAGCATAAAGGGGCGGTCCTCTCTGTGTGTGCAGCCAAGGGATGCGCGTGAATGTGGTGACGTAGGGACGAGGGCGGGGACTGCTAACTCCATCGGCTGACAGGAAGTTAGCCAAAACCACCGGATCGCTTACTTCTGCTTTAATTCAAGAAAAACAATATATTCATTTATAGTTTGTCTTTGGCTAATATATTATAAGAAGAAGCAATTGGTTTTCCTCCCCATCTTTTAACTGAGACTGTTGTGTAAAAGCCAAGCCCATAGGTCATCTGTTCAGCGGCTTATGACCCAGTTTTATTGTTAGGGAACATCTAGTGGTTGTAGTTATCATGAAAAGAGCAAAAAAGAGGAGAAAAAATAAGAACAAAGTCCATGTCAGGAAGAGGGTGTGGTGGATGGGTCAATAAAGCACTGATGAGGTTTATTATTGTAACCATGCCAACAAATAGCCTATCATCTGAGGAAGTTCAGCATGCGTCTTGTGTAAAGAGACTGTTCTCTGGGTTATATTAAACGGTTGAACAAAATAACCTAGGCTATGATTGATCATGCTGAAGGAGTTGTGAAAATTCAGTGACACCCGATGTGGTTCAGTAACCTGCTTTCACTATCGACATTATTCAAATTGCTGCAAACCAGTCAACAGCAGCACTATGTATTTACAATATATCTACATAAAACATATTTCTATATATTTCATTTCGTATTATGTCAGACATCCAACCATGAACATCACAGAGCAGTTGAACAGCTGGACACAGATGTTGCCACATGTGGCTCAGCGTGGTTACTCATCGTGCCGTGGAAGATGGATTTGTTCTGTCCGTGTGTTTTCTATGGTATAGGACATAAGCACACACCCACACACACACAAACAAAGCTTTCATTCTTGTCTGACTCACTCATCGATGCCCATCTTCTCAAGACCAAAACAATCAATAGTTAAACGGTGAAAGACAATGTGTTTGTTTATTGGCTGTGACATATGTTTTCTGATACTGATTTTGAAACTGCTCACATCAAACTTTGAGGCAAGCTCTTTTCTTTTTCGTGCTCCTCTGCTCAACCAGCCACAATGTTATTAATATAAATAATAATAATTGTTGTTATTATGATGATGATAATAGCTCTGATTTATATAGCGCCTTTCAGAAAATCAAAGGTTGCTTTACAAGTGAACAAACAAAAAAGTCTTAAAGGTATAGTTCACCCAAAATTCAAATTTCACTCATTATCTACTCCCCCTCATGTCAACTAAGAGCTGTGAAAATTTTCAGAGTCCTCCGTTCCTTCTCTGAGTTACGGTGGGGTCCGTGCAGCAGTATTTGTCCATATAATGGTTGTCAATGGATACCAACTTTCTTCGTCCAAAAAGTCCCTCTTGTATTGAAGCCCCGACATGAGAAATTGTTCCGAAAAAAATTAAATAAGTCTATATTTTAAGCTTGTTTGTAGCGGAAGCTCACAGTGTCTCAGTTCACTGCTCTTCCTGTGTCAGTGCACTGACCGGCGGAACAATTTCTCATGTCAGGGCTTCAATACAAGAGGGACATTACAGACGAGCACTATGGAGGTATTTGGATGTTTTTTGGTGTGTCTTTTTGGACGAAGAAAGTTGGTATCCATTCACAACCATTATATGGACTAATACTGCTGCGCGGACCCCCCCCCGTAACTCAGAGAAGGCACGGAGGACTCTGAAAATTCTCACAGCTCTTAGTTGACATGAGGGTGAGTAGATAATGAGATGAGAAATTTGAATTTTGGGTGAACTATCTCTTTAAGAGCTGATTTAAAAGTGTCCAGGGTTGGGGTGTGACTGATTTTAGGAGGGAGAGAGTTCCAGAGAGTGGGTCTACCTCACTGAAGGTCCATAGTCTGGTACCGGGGATGGAGACTAGACCAGTGTCAGAGGAACACAGGGTCCAGGATGAAGTGTAGGTGGAGAAGGTCAGACTGCCGGGGTGAGGACATGAAGGGATTTGCACTGTACGTAAAGACAAGGAGGAGTTTTCTAAAAGATGCAGAACTGGACCAGGAGCTAGTGGAGGTGCATGGATGAGGGCGGGGGGCGATGTGCTGCCAGATCTTGGTGTGTGTAAGAACCCTTGCAGCTGAGTATTTTACTCTTTATTCAGTGTACTTGTTGTAGACACCTGGGCAAATAAGACCCTGTTGTTTCTACATGACGACATGTCACATGCTTCTTCATTCTACTCTCCCTCTCTTTTTGTTGAATTGAATTAACCCATAGACTGTAAAAGAAAAAAAACATGGACGCATCCGTGACGTCACCCATTGGTTTTGGGGAGTCGTTTTTGTGACTCAAATATGGCGGCCTGAACAGCGCCATGTTGGATTTACCGGCCGAGAGCCCGCTCACTGGCCTTGAAGCAGCGGTCTCCGGACCTGTCACTCAACGTTCCCAATTGGCCAGAATTTTAACCTAATAACAGTACCACCCCCCTCAGAGTGTGTGCAGGGGTAGAAACTATCGGTTGAGACCAAAAAACGTTCTGACACCAGGCTTTGATCATGTTTATTGAGGATGTAAAGTCGGTGATTTTAACATGGGGGTCTATGGAGAATGCTCCCTTCCGGTACCAGCCCCCAGAGGAAGCCGGGCGGATTGCAGTTTGTTGAACGCGGAAGTGAGCTTCACTTCTCAGACCGACAACTGCCCCCTTGAATTAACCACACACTTCTACAGCACTGAAATCTTTACATTTAGGTTCCACCTTAGCTATCAGTTTCAGAGATGCCACCTTCCTCCTCCTCCTCCTCCTCCTCCTGCTTGTGGCATTAACAGCAGTTTGTCTGCTGCCAGCAGTTGGACACTCTCATCCCCCCAGACAATCAACACTTGACCAGATGGACTTTAGAGAGGCTGCTGCATCACTACCACAGACTGGACAAATAATGGAGCACAGCACAGCGTTGTTGTAACCTCAGTCTTATTTGTATTCCGGTGCTGTTACTGATTTTTTTTTTCTTCTCTTAAAATATATAAACATTTGTGATTCTGCATCCTGTGAGAAACACAGCATGGTGACATCTTGTGATCATTACTCTCACTGATGTGTAAAGAAAGCCATGGGTTGAAGAAATCCCTTTCACTTGAAGTAAATAAAAGTAGCCTACCTTGCAGGCAATTTGCATTCCGCTTTTCAAGTAATGAATCATACCCTGGAAGATCCTTTTTTTATTGTCAATAGCCTTTGAGATATTACTATAGGGTGTGAGAATGTTATTTATTCCTGTGGTATTGTCAGTGTCTCTCCCCTCCACCGATCTCCAGCTGAATGGGGCTTGTAAGAAAAGCTTTTTCAGGCAGAACAAAGCGGGGCATTAATCATTCAGAAACGGCTTGCCGCTGTCCTCGGGGATCCGACGGGGCTCAATGCGAAATCTGTTAAAAGAAATAGTTTTGGAGATCCCCCTCCCCTCCAACTTCCCCAAAGGTCAAGTAGATGGATTAAGTGATAAAAGTCTGATGAGATAGAAGTCAACTACACAAAAGCAATATACCTGCGGTGGAGGCCTTGTCTCTTTGCGACCTTTTCTAGAATCCCTCAAGGAGGACAGACAGACGCCCAAATGAGCCCAATCCAGTGTGACCTTAACCAAAGTATCCTGCTACTCCCAGCTTATCAGTGGCAAACTAGATCATCTCATAGGTCAGCTGATAAGACTTGAGATTCAGCGAGAGAGGCGTTGAAAGTATCTACGAATAACAATCTCCTTCACTGAAGGGCGGTGAGCGGCTGCAGGTGAGGAGCCGCTGTGGACTCTCACTGATGAGATCGAGAGCTTTTAAGAGCTTCCTCCACCACGAGTGCTGCTTAAAGACAGTCAGTTTGCCAATAAGAGCCAATATTTCCTCGGTGGAGCCAGTTTTCTTTTTCTTTGGGGTGGGTGAAAGTGGTTTTGCTGGTTCAGAATGTTCAACACTATAAAATTACTGTTTATTTTTTGTTAATTTAGTTTTTTTTTCTCTTTTTTTATATGTAAGACTCTGTTAAAAGGCTCAGTTTAAAGGTCTTTTACTACCACAAAGAAGTGATGAGATTCTTTGTACATAAAATAAGCTTATATTCATGTTGTAAAGAAGCAAACATTGGCATTGATTCCTTTATGGTTTAAACATGCTCTTTATTATTTGCGATCCATCAGTATGGGGCTAGAACAGAGCAGTATAGTGATGCTAGAAAAGTAGATCAGAAAATTGACAATAAAAGACACATCATGATAGAAAAAATATCAAAGTCAGCCATGTGCATAGCACGGTTCCCGGGACATTTTGATTGTATGTGTACAATCAGCAACAGCCTTGAGGGTTTTTATCAAACTAAGTTGCTAACAATGGCAAGCAGTGGCTAACGGCTCATTGTATGTTTTTGTTGTAAGTTTGTAAGGTTTTTAAAAAGCGTTACATAGCCTATTGTTTGCATCTGAAATCTACAAGTTTGAAATCATTGTATTATCATTTAGCTCGGTCTTAGGGTTAGTCGATTTTTTCGTGTCCATTTTTCTGACTTGGGTGTTAGTTTTTCAAATGGAGAGTGGTCTACTTAGATGTGGCGTCATTCCGAGCTTGGACTTCCAATGTAAATGCAACGCACCATAATGGAAATAACATTAAATGTGATGGGACACAGTGTGATAGAACGTAGCTCCCGTTTTTCCTCCACCCTCCTCCTGTTTTCTGCTCTTGCATACTACCAAACAGCTTATCTTACTTTACTGCACTGTTACAACAGTCTGTTTTTTTTTGTCTTTAGCAATAGAAACGTCAGCCAACACTTAAAAAATAAGATGCAAGCTGTGATCAGGAACTTATTGTTGATTTATTGGCTCAATGCAGCAATACGAGGCATCTCTGTGGAAAATCCATTAATCACTGATGATCTGCACTGTCCTGTATGTCTCCCTGCATTTCACCAAGTGCATGCTGCGATATGGCTCAGATCTACAGAACCATACTGCTGATATCACCTGTGAATTTTAAGGGTGGAGGACTGATTTGAATTCTGCACAATCCTCTCAGACTCATTTCAGCTTGCACGAGAGTGTGGGCGCGGATGAGCCGGGGCTCCCTCCCTCAGCGCTCCCTGCGTCCCACTCTTGTCTGCTAATGAATACCGGTGGAATGAGGAGCTCTAATGGAATTACACTTTAATGATGTTTGCTGTTTTTACGACGGTAATTAATTAGATCAGTGTAATCTCCTTCTCCCAAAAATCTTCCTACACGAAAACCATAAGCAGTGAACAGCATCCCACTGCCCCCCAGCACATCATAAACAGCAGTAATGACGTACTCCCCGGACAGAGCTCTCTGCCTAAATGAAGGCAGAGCAGAGACGGGGGCAGAGTCTCTTCGCTGTTGGTGATGTTCACACACAAATTATCAGATGTCTACATATGCATTATAATCCCAGTTCTCTACACGGAGCTGCACACTCACCCTGTTTAATGCATCCCAGAGCACCGCTTGAGTTTGAACACTGCACACAAATCCACACTCTTAAACTATAGCTACATGTCGGTATTGTTACTGTAACACATGAAGAGACACTTTTATGAAATAATGATTAGATTCTAATAAGAAAATAGTTACTGATTTTGTAAGACAAAAAAAAAAAACATCATATTTTAAAGGGATAGTTCACCCAAAATTCAAATTTCATATTCTACTCACCCTCATGTGGACTAAGGGCTGGGAGAAGTTTCAGAGTCCTCCGTGGCTTCTCTGAGTTACAGCAGGGCTCCGTGCAGCGCTGCATGTCCATATGACGGTTGCAAACGGGGCTCACTTTTCTTCGTCCAAAAAGACACACCAAAAAACATCCAAATACCTCCATACTGCTCATCTGTAATGTTCCTCTTGTACTGAAGCCCCGACATGAGAAACTGTTCTGTAAGACAGTCAGACACCCACCCTGAAATGTTGTCTAAGTTTTCTCTAGACTGAATGTCACCATTCTCTGCCTTTTTGATTATCTGTAAACTAATCAACCACCTAGGCTCAAACCTCATCATTTGGGAACTGTTTCTCATCACTCTAAAATGTAACACCTTCTGTTTACTTGATTCACTCTGTTGGTCTCAGTGCGAGAAGTGAAAGGATCTAGGTGACTTATTGTCAAGACCCCTGATGATCAAAGGTCTCCAGATGCGAATGGTGTCTCTATGCAAAGTCCCAATTGTTATGTGAATTAGAAGTGTTTCTGTTCTGGTTGGGTATTTAAGGGAAAGAGCAAGAACCTCACTTCGAGTTGATCTGCTTACCAGAGCTCCCACACATCGAGTGTGTTGCATTATCTGTTTCTTAAGTATTGTTACTATTTGCTATAGTTTGTTCATTTTGTACATCACAATAAACTGGAATGTTAACCCTTCATTTCTGATATTGCCTTATTGAGACTTTGTTCTAAATAATTAAGAATCTGTTATTGGATATTTATTTGGTCTTTAGTTATATGGTAAGTTTCATTTGGTAACATTCATACCCTTAACCTCTGAGTTGAATAGAAAAGATTGAGTATCATGTCCTTTAACCATTGAGTTATATTTTATGACCTCTGAATATCTCAACCTAGGTGTCTGGGCTGTTCTTCTATGTTAAGAAGGTCACTGAATAGTTTAAGTCTATATCTGCCATCCCTGAACTAAGTTAGTCTAAAAAGATCTTAGTTATATGGTAAGTTTCACTGGACACTATTCACACCCTTAACCTCTGAGTTGGACAGACAAGATTGAGTATCATGTTCTTATACCTCTGAATACTTCAACCCAGGCATCAAGGCTATTCTTCTATGTTAAGAAGGTCACTGAGTGGTTTTAATAATCCATCACTGAACTAAGATTGATTCCTGTTTTCTTAACAATAGAATTGATTCTTAAAGTGTTTATATTTTAAATGATTGATTAACTTTTAATTCCACCAATATTTAAGAGTAAAGTTATTTTTAAATGGAGTCAGATTAAACGAGTATTTACTTTACTTTATTTTGAAAACCTCATCTTAACACCGGAAAGACAAGACACGTATTGGGGAGATATTGTTAAATATTGATGAATATTTCCTCCCCTACAGTTTGGTGACCCCGACGTGATCTCGTGATTGCAGCAAGCAGAAAGGCGAGAAAAAATCAAGTCCGGCGGATCAAACAATGAGGTTTGAATTCCTTTGTGTCTACAGACAGCTTCTGTGGTAAGTGCAAATTTACAGCTGTGACAAAAGATTCAGGGAAAGTTTGAATTCACATCACATATAGACACATGGTATAGAACGGATCGACATATCCACTGATAGATCGGAGACCGTAGAAATCCGATGGGGGGAAAGGTTTCAACTCACAACTCACTAGGACAGGGATGTTCGAGTGTAGAAATAGATGAACAGATAATGGACACAGTTGGTTTGCAAGTCTATGAGACTTTAGTCCGTCTGCGCGATCTTGGCGTAAGTTTAAAATGGGAAAACAGTGAAATTCTTCACTGGTATTCAACAAAAGGCGTTGCATTAAAATCTAAAAGTAAATTTCGCGATCTCCCTGCAGCGATTTTATATTTGCTCCGACGCAATGATTTAAAGATGATAGCAGAGGGAGAACGTACTTTGGAGAACATCCAAAGTTCAAAAAGACTTCAATCAGAAGAAATAAAAAACCTAAGAGCAAAAATTGACGCATTCCATTATGAAAAAATCAGCTGGGCAAGACAGAGCGAAACAATGGAGGCAGAAATTAAACGGCTAAAACAAAAATTAAACTTAGACAAATGCTACACTTCCACACTGGAAGACTACTGTGGCGATGTTGGTTTTCCAGTGGCAGCTATTAAAGAGGCTGTCATTAGCTCCAAAGGCATAGAGTACTATGATCAAGACGACGGCCCTCTTTGTAATGCTAAGTTTAAACACTTTAGCTCCACTCAAAGCCAAATGAAGACTTGTCTCAAAACAGACAAAATTCCCAAGAAATCTGTCAAAATATCTGTAATGAAAACAGTAAGAAACGCAAACAATGACATCACTACCATTACTCGAGCATTATCATGCGAAGAATGTTCAAGACACAAAGAAGTAGTCGGCATCATGCCTCGCCGCGGGCCCTTTCAAAGTTATTGGGACAAACTAATGCTTCAGGCTTCTGTTTACAACCTAGAACCCCGAGATGTGTGGCAAATAGTCTTGCTCACCATTCCAGACGAGTTGCATTCTAAAATCCCCCAAGAACTCAGATCTGGAACAATTCTTGAGAGACAGCTCGGAGAAACCAATAACGACATCTATGGCCGTCTAAAAGAGGTTTTACTTCAGATGAGAGGACCACCACAGGCCGAGTGGCACAGAATCCTTGAACTTAAACAATCAAATAAAGAAACATTTGAGGCATTTGCAGAGCGTATGTGGGTAGCCTTCAGAGAATACAGTGGGGTGGAAGATTGCAACCGTAACCATGAAATCCTCTTACAAATGCTGCGCAACAATGCTGGACCACACGTTCAGAATGCGTTAGCTCTGGGTGGGGACCCACCCCACAACACATTCAACGCACTCGTTGAATGGGCCACAAAAATAGAACAGAGGTCAGAAACTCTAAAACTGTGCCCCGTAGCCGCAACTCAATGGGTAGCTGAAGGAGAAAATAATGTCATCATTTGTGACTATTGTCGTCGTCCAGGCCATAAAATAGAACGTTGTTTCAAACTACATGGTGCCCCACAGTCAAGACCCAAATTCAGAAAAGTAACTGGTACATCTCTGCGAGATCACACAGAAACTACTAACATGAGAGACACAGATGTGAGTGGCCCTTACGCAGACGTCCTAGCTGCTCTAGAAAAAATGAAGGAACAAAAATAGGGATGCGTGGCCTCCATTGGGAGCATTGTTTCGAGTGGTAACCGTGTAAAAGTAAAATCTAATCTTGGAGGCCGATTAGTTGACATTTTAATTGACACCGGTGCTGCTTGCTCCTGCACAAACATCCCACTACCTCTCACAAATGAAACCATTCAAATCAAAGGAATAGGTGACACTTTAATGACAGCGACACTTACAAAACCAGTCCGACTTGATTTAGGCGCAGTAGTGTTAACCGAGCCGTTCTGGTATTTACCTGGAAACAGCGAGGGTACAGTTTTGGGCATGGACATAATGGAAAAGCATGGCTTTGTCATCAACTGTTTGGAAAAACAGATTGAGATCATCACAGAGAAAACAGCTAAGAAAAATTCTGTCAGAAACTGTGCAAGCATTATGTCCATCACCACCCCTGACCCAGCACAACAGCTAATTGATAAACACAGTGACATGTGGGTCAATCATGAACATGATTGTGACCTTCCTGACTTTGAAGTGAGTATTGAGGGAAATCCACCACCCCAAGTTTTGACTGAAGATTCGTGCAAATGTATTACAGGCATGTCCAAATCTCACATGCTAAACTCGCTTCAAAAAGTGAAAGGAACTTCGAACTATCTCCACGAGTGGATCCCACACTTTGCCAGTACTGTAACACCCCTGGGTACATTGTCAAAAGGCACGTTAAAGTCCTCTGACATCAAAGACTGGACTAATGAGAATAAAAAAGCGTCCACTGAACCTAAAGGACGTGTTTGTACCACACCAGTCTTACAGATGCCTAAACCACCCAAAAACCAAAGAAATGTCACAGATGGATTTCAATGGTCCACTCACCAGTGCCAAAAGGGGGGTACAAAATGGGTTGATGCCAAGCCAGCTTGCAAGAATTGTGGCACTGGTCTCAGGGAACCAAATTATCCCTCTGTTTGGAGCACCCTTCTAAATATGATCAGACCGAAACAACCATCTCACACATTTTCCATTGCCATCCCAGGGACTCCTGATGTCAGGAAACTATTCAGAACAACCTGCACACAACTAGGCCATCAAGTCCCACTTATTCACAACTGCACAGGAGATGGATATGGAAATGTTCTAAGGGGCCATGTACATCCAACATCACACTTCTTCCAAAACAATCACAAACATGACCCCCCGGATTAGCACCGGAACCAAATGATAAATTTCAACATTCACTGTAGAGAGAGATCTACCCATCTCCCCACTCATAACAGAGCCAGTTATATGAGTTATTTTCCAAATCTCCATAATCTCACACACAGTTTGTTTTTCATTTAACTTTAATTTCTTTCCAAAAGACTAACCTGTCTGTAAAGACCCCTAGGCATGTCCTAAACAATTTAATTGATAAAGATATCAATTATTCAGAACTGTTCTCTACTTTAATGATGTATAATAACAATGAATGTACTGTATGTTTTGGGTTCTTTGTCACTTTTCCACTTATTCACCCAGAACAGGTTTTTTCCAAATTCCACCACCATATGCGCAATAGGCAGTGTGGTGAAGAATCAGATAATACAATGGGACCACATCATGGGGTATATGACATTAAGAAACATTGAGACCTTGTTTACTTCTCGCACATGTTGTCATGAAATACAGTTATATAATCTGTACTTGTAACACCCTCAAACCTTTCAAATGATTCCAAGCTCATCAACGTCCCGTCTCTACATGGATACTCAGAAGCCATCCAGATGTCATACACACAGTGGTGTGTTACCAGTAAAATGAACTCTTCCCTACGGGGTTTGACCTGTCCAGATCATCTACACGCTCAGCACAGTATGCATACACTTGGTGGATTGGGTGTTCAAAGGATGTGTAATTGCCAGCTCAATCATATTCATTGCCACTCTAATCCAGTGTTGCTACATCCGATGCGCCCTCCGTTCCCTCCGCAAAGCAACGCACTCTGCTTTCGTACTCAGCCCCTTGCAACTGCCAGATTTACAAAGACTGAAATAATAGAATTATGGGTGTGGGTATGAACTGTCAATTTTCAAGTTGACCCCTATCGTTTTGTTCTGTGTTTATTTTTTATTTTGTTTGCATTTCCCAGATGGCTCTCAGGGGCCAAAGGGGGGAAACTGTAAGACAGTCAGACACCCACCCTGAAATGTTGTCTAAGTTTTCTCTAGACTGAATGTCACCATTCTCTGCCTTTTTGATTATCTGTAAACTAATCAACCACCTAGGCTCAAACCTCATCATTTGGGAACTGTTTCTCATCACTCTAAAATGTAACACCTTCTGTTTACTTGATTCACTCTGTTGGTCTCAGTGCGAGAAGTGAAAGGATCTAGGTGACTTATTGTCAAGACCCCTGATGATCAAAGGTCTCCAGATGCGAATGGTGTCTCTATGCAAAGTCCCAATTGTTATGTGAATTAGAAGTGTTTCTGTTCTGGTTGGGTATTTAAGGGAAAGAGCAAGAACCTCACTTCGAGTTGATCTGCTTACCAGAGCTCCCACACATCGAGTGTGTTGCATTATCTGTTTCTTAATTATTGTTACTATTTGCTATAGTTTGTTCATTTTGTACATCACAATAAACTGGAATGTTAACCCTTCATTTCTGATATTGCCTTATTGAGACTTTGTTCTAAATAATTAAGAATCTGTTATTGGATATTTATTTGGTCTTTAGTTATATGGTAAGTTTCATTTGGTAACATTCATACCCTTAACCTCTGAGTTGAATAGAAAAGATTGAGTATCATGTCCTTTAACCATTGAGTTATATTTTATGACCTCTGAATATCTCAACCTAGGTGTCTGGGCTGTTCTTCTATGTTAAGAAGGTCACTGAATAGTTTAAGTCTATATCTGCCATCCCTGAACTAAGTTAGTCTAAAAAGATCTTAGTTATATGGTAAGTTTCACTGGACACTATTCACACCCTTAACCTCTGAGTTGGACAGACAAGATTGAGTATCATGTTCTTATACCTCTGAATACTTCAACCCAGGCATCAAGGCTATTCTTCTATGTTAAGAAGGTCACTGAGTGGTTTTAATAATCCATCACTGAACTAAGATTGATTCCTGTTTTCTTAACAATAGAATTGATTCTTAAAGTGTTTATATTTTAAATGATTGATTAACTTTTAATTCCACCAATATTTAAGAGTAAAGTTATTTTTAAATGGAGTCAGATTAAACGAGTATTTACTTTACTTTATTTTGAAAACCTCATCTTAACACCGGAAAGACAAGACACGTATTGGGGAGATATTGTTAAATATTGATGAATATTTCCTCCCCTACAGTTCCGAAAAAAAGTCGTGAACTGGGTGTCAGTGCAAATCTCCCAGCCCTTAGTCCACATGAGGGTGAGTAGATAATGAGTGAAATTTGAATTTTGGGTGAACTATCCCAGATACTGACAAAAGTGTAAAATCTAAACGTTATCATGTTGTCATTGTGAGCATGTTGGTGTTAGCATTTAGCATAAAGCACTATCTTTGACAAAAAGTCTCTCAATAAGGAATAACTTACTCACAGATGGGATAATGAGCAAACAGGCAACAGGAAAAAAACAAACAAGACATGTGAAAACACCCAATAAAACAGGCCTGAGAGCAGAGATATACACAAAGGAGTTCACATGGAGCAAAGTAAGACCTGGTTCATGTATATGCAGAGGAGCTGGTAAGGGACATGGGAACAGGTGTGTAGGTAAGTGAGGCATGTCTGTGGGGAGTCCTGTGGCTGAGACAGGAGGGACAGTCTCGTCTGGTGGATATGGAAAAATGGCAGCAGATGGATAGAATGGCCAAAATGAACAGGACTGGGACAGTCATGACAGATATGAATGTTGCATGTAGTAGTATAGTATGGCTTTGTATCACGAAATTTGTCAGTCTGAATCCATTGCTTGAGACTGTCAGTGGACTTTCATTAGGAACATATTCAGTTATTGCATTGAACCTTATTTGCTAATAATAGCCTACTGTAATACCGTGTTATAACAAACACCATATAATTCCATACTCTCAGTGGGGTACAGGAAATCTGAAACACTGTTGCTTCATTCAGAGGTCACATACAGTATAGAAAGGCAGATGTAGCCTATGTGTTGTTGGTGTTCTAACCCCACAGAGAAATGCACACAGCCTATACAGGAACTGGGCCTTAAATCAAGCTGGCAGGACTTCTGTAACCTTGTGATGTCACAACAAAGCAGTCACTGTGTAGTGATCCACTGTATTTTACCTGGCCATAGTCTATTGGAGCCGGGGTAGGTGATTTGCTCCCCAGGTTTTGTTTCATTGTGTATTAGGCTGGGAAGGTTATCAATTATCCTTGTTGTTTGCGCACGGGGACGTGCGGACCTGTAATGAATGAATGAATGTTTTCTTTTGCTGTAAGTGGCGTGCGTAATGCGCACAGGTGCATTAAGTGGAACCGAGGGTTTAAATGGGGAAGTGACGTTGGGAGAGGAGGAGAGAGAGAGACACACAGTCGGCGTTTGGACGGCTGGCGTGGCGGAAATTCCGAAGCGGCACATTGGATTTACTTTTCCTTGTGGATTAACCGGTGGATTGTAAAGGCCCGTTTGGACACCGCACGGCCGGGCCCGTTTTCAGCCAAGCGGGACGAGGGAGAGGATTGGCGTGATCACCTCGGCGGAGCCGCGGCGTCTCTCCCGTGTGGACAGTAGGACAAACAAACTCTCTCTCACTCACCCTCACCACGTGCCAACACACACACACCCCCACACACACCTGCACGAACATTGACTGTGCGCTCGCGCACCCCCCCACACACACGCATACACGCCGGCACGGACAGTGACTGTGCGCTCGCGCACTCACACACACATACACACCGCACGCACACACTCAATCCCACAGCTGGGACTCGGACTTAATGGACAGCGGGAGGGGGGAGGGCTTGCGGGTTTTGTTGATCTGATCTGTGTGTAATTGTTTATTATAGGCCGCCCCACGTTGGGTGCGTTTTGAGTTCAGTGAAATACAGAGACTAAGACTAAGTAGCGACTTTGTTCATTGTTTCCTTATTGTTTCCCCTGACGCACCAGTAGCGCAAACCTAGGTCCGCCTGCAGCAGTGAGGCGTTTGTGCCAGTTCCCCTTATCCTTATTAAAAGGGAAATTGTTACAGAGTGGTGGCCCGTACGGGGAACTGGATTGTTTAAATACAGGTTTTGTGGTTATATGTACGTTTGGTGCAAAAGGGATTTATTTTGTTTTCCTTATCTGAATGTGTGATTTACCTGTATTGCTGTGAGCAATTACTGAGTTCAGCTGTGCTACCTTGTGCATAGTTTTTGTTTCTCACCTGTGGTAATAATAACAGGTATTATTGGGGATTAATATTATCATTGATAGGAATTATTACTGTTACTGGTTGAACGCTGTAGCATTTTAGTATTCCGCCACTGCTGTCACTTCCACGCATACACACTAATTCACATACAATACAGCCTTACACATACTTCACCTTCATTCCACTGTCGCTCCAGGGGGCAGTATGTCCTTAATAAGCCAGCAGGGGTCCACAGGGAGCAGCGAGGAGCAAGTGGCGGAGGTCCCCCCACTCGAGGAGTTACTTCCTGAACCGGCGCCACCCGCTACAGACGATGCACCCCCTGGCCGCCATGTCACCATCAGGGGGGACAGGAGTGCGGTCTCAGAACTGACAAGTCTGTTGGACTCCCTGTATCTGGAGCCTCAGGCGGAGGACCGTTGTCCTGCAGAGGCTGCAGCAGATGCGGAGGATGCCGCCGCGACCGGCCTGGCACAGCTAGTGCAGGAATTGCAGCTGTGTGTGGATGCTCTGGATATAAGACTCAGAGAGGCGGTGGACAGCACCCTTAACCGAGAGGAGGGCCTCAGAACGGCGATCCAGTCGGTGGGGAAGGAGATGAAGGAGCATATTGACTTAAAGCTGCAGGAGCACGACCAGATTGTGGCGGACTGTCTGCGGCGGAGGGACAAGCGCTGGGACGAAGAGCTCACGCGGAGGGTCCAGGACGCGGGCCGGTTTCCGTGGAGGCCAACAGGGTTCTCCACCCCGGCGGCCCAGGCCGTCCCAAGTCTCCTGGCCCCCGAGGCGGATGCGTCATTCCCTACCATGCAGGCATCAGCGAAGCTCCCGATCCGGCTGGAGTTTCCCCAGTTCGGGGATTCACGGGATTCCGCCGATGTCACAGACTTCGTGGAGCAGTGTGAAAACTTCCTCACGCTCCGGCCACTAAGTGATGTGGAGCTCCTCGGCACCCTTAATGCAGTTCTGAGGGGGCCTGCTCGGAGCTGGTGGCTGGCAACGCGCCGCAACATACGGAACTGGACGACCTTTAAAAAGGCTTTCCTGGAAGCTTTCCTCCCCACCGACTACCAGTCGGAAATCGAGGAGCAGCTCCGGTCGAACATCCAAGCACCCTCACAGTGTCTACGGGACTTCGCTTACGACCATAGGGCGCTCTGCCTAAAGTGGAGACCCGACATGACTGAGGAAGAGATGGTTCGGCGGATTCTCAGCGCATGCAACCCTAGACTGGCTAGTGGGCTTCGCGGAGTGGTGTCGACAGTGGAGCAACTCGTGAAGGTGGGGTCTCTCATCGAAAAGGACTGGAGTAATTCTAAGGATTACTGGAGCCGGATGCAACAAGGTGGCCACACCGACCGTAATCCCCGGAAAGCAGCCAAGAAATCAGAGCCAGGCTGGGGCCGGGGGCAGGGCGATGTGGCAGCCATGGTGGCGGTCCCCTCTCTCCTGGTGGTGCCGGTAGGGATCCGGGGCTCCCGGGGGGATGCCGTCCTCGACACAGGGAGCACGTACTCATTGATGAGCTTCACCCTGTGGAGGGGTATCAAGCAGGAGAGAGAGACACTCAGCCCCAGCGAGATACCAAAGTTCACGATGGCAAATGGACAAGGATGTAAGGCCAGGGGCAGGACCACCTTACTCCTTTCCCTCCAGGGAACCCATGTCAGCGTGTGCATTCACGTGCTAGACGATGACCAGCTGTGCATGCCTCTGTTACTGGGCCTCGACTTCATGTGTGCGGGCCAGATCGTCCTGAAGCCCCACACCGGTCATTATGTGGTGGCAGGCGGCAAGGAGTTCAGGTTCCTGCAGAAGACCCGGGATGCTCTGCAGTGGGGGCCGGCCGGCGCAGCAGTTCATTTCTATGTGGCGGAGCTGGGGCCAACAGCCGTACCCCTCTTGGAGGATCAGCCGGAGGTGGTCAGACCACTGCTGCAGAAGTGGTCTACGGTTTGGACAGAGGCAAAAGGGTCCACCAGCGTCATCAAGCATAAGATACTGACGACCGATGAACTGCCAGTGAGGAGGAGAGCGTACAGAGTGTCCCCACAAAAGCAAGCCGTTATTGAGGAGCAGGTCCAGACGATGCTCAACGACGGAGTGATTGAGCCATCTACATCAGCCTGGGCGTCCCCCGTGGTGTTGGTCCCGAGGAAGGACCAAACTCCCCGCTTTTGTGTGGACTATCGGGGACTTAACGCCAAAACACACCACGACGCGTATCCCATGCCCCTGGTGCATGAGATCCTCGAGTCCCTTGAAGGTGCCCGGTACTTCAGCTCATTGGATCTTAAAAGCGGGTACTGGCAAGTGACCATGGATGAGGAAAGCAAACAAAAGACAGCCATGATCACACACATGGGCCTCTTCCAGTTCCGGGTTATGCCATTCGGGTTGAGGAACGCCGGAGCCACCTTCCAGCGGTTGATGGAGAGGGTCCTGGGGGAGCTAAAGGGCAGGATCTGCTTCGTCTATATAGACGACATTATCGTCTTTTCCAGGACCCAGGAGCAACATCTGCAGGACCTGGAGGCGGTGCTCCAGAAGTTGCACCAGGCCAACCTGACTCTCAATGTCAAAAAATGCCACTTGCTCCAGGGTCAACTCACCTTCCTGGGGCACATAGTCACCGGAGAAGGGGTGAAGGTGGACCCGGAGAAAGTCACGGCCATAACAGCATACCCCGTCCCCACAGATCTGAAGAGCCTCCAAAGATTCCTGGGCATGGTAGGGTGGTATCACAAGTTCATACCCAGGCTGGCTGACCTCGTTGCCCCACTTAACAACCTCAAGAAGAAGGGAGTGCCCTGGGAGTGGTCGTCCCAATGTCAGTGTGCTTTCGACCATCTCAAAGTTGTGCTGCTCTCGCCGCCTGTCTTAGCTCAGCCGCGACCACACCTGGGATTTCAGGTGCACTGTGACTCCAGTGACATCGGCCTGGGGGCGGTCCTGGCACAGACCGAGGATGGTGAGGAACGAGTCATAGCCTTTGCCTCTCGGGCTCTCCATGGTGCGGAGCTAAGGTACTCAACCTCGGAGAAGGAATGCCTGGCGGTGGTATGGGCCGTAGAGAAGTGGCGCCACTACCTGGAGGGAGAAACGTTTGATGTGTACACTGACCACAGCGCATTGGCTTGGGCCTTCAATTGTCCAAAGACATCATCCCGTCTTACAAGATGGACCCTGAGACTACAGGCCTTCACCTTTCGGGTGCACTACAAGAAGGGCTGCTGCAATGTTGTCCCGGACGCCCTGTCCCGGGCACCACCGGTAGAGGAGGGCAGCGTTTGTGTGGCGGTCGCTAAGACCTATTGGGCCGATCTCCCCAGTTCCCTCCAGGACATTGCAGCAGCGCAGCTGTCAGATGCCCAATGCCAAGAACTGGAACAGCCTGACAGCCAGCCCAGCCCTGGACGGACACACTTCCAGCGCCAGCAGGGGGTGCTATATCGGGGCGTTCCTTCAAGGCATGGGGGATTCAACTACCAGCTGGTCGTTCCGGCGGCTATGGTGGCGAGGTTCCTCACCTACTTCCACGACAGTCCATTTGGAGGTCACTTGGGGAGAATGAAGACCCTGCTGAAGATCCTGGAGGTGGCCTGGTGGCCCGGCGTGCGTGCAGATGTCTGGAGTCATGTCCGCGGCTGTCACACCTGCCAGCAGTATAAAGGCTCCAACACCAAGCCGGCTGGGCTCCTCCAGACCCCGGACGTCACCGCGCCGGGGGAGATGATAGGGGTGGACTTTATGGGCCCTTTCCCTTTCAGCAGAGCCCGGAATTCGGTGCTGATGGTGGTAGTGGACTATTACACCAAGTGGGTCGAACTCTTTGCGCTACGGGACGCTAAGACACCCAAGGTCTGCCAGATTCTCCGGAATGACATTTTCACCCGCTGGGGGGTCCCCACCTATCTGGTGTCGGACCGAGGCCCGCAGTTCACCAGCCGACTGTTGTCAGGTTTGTGTGACGCATGGGGGGTGACTCAGAAACTCACAACAGCCTACCATCCTCAGACCAACCTCACGGAAAGGGTCAATCGGACGCTGAAGACGATGATCGCCTCATACGTGGGGGACCACCATCAGGATTGGGACCGGTGGCTGCCAGAGTTCCGGTTGGCTATCAACACGGCAGTGCACGAGACCACGGGCGTGACCCCTGCTGTGTTAGCCCTGGGACGCAGCCTTAAAGGGCCCCTGGAGCGGCTGGTACACAATGCACCTGCACCCAACACACCTGCATACCATACACTACACTCACATACATGCTTGTTGAGAGAGGTGGAAAGACATGTCGGTAAGGCCAAAGCCAGACAAGCCAGGTACTACAATGCTCGGCGCAAAGAGGTACACTTTGCTGCCGGGGACCTGGTTTGGATTAGGTCACATCCACTGTCTAAAGCCTCCGCCAAGTTCTCTGCCAAGCTGGCACCCCGCTGGGTCGGACCCGTCAGGGTAGAGAAAAGGCTGGGTCCTGTGAACTACCGTGTGAAATGGGTAACTGATAAAGATAAGGTGGACACCATAAATGTTGTTGACATGAAGCCCTACTATGGCCCCGGTAAGCCGCTGGCTGGGGGGGGGGGGAATGTAGTGATCCACTGTATTTTACCTGGCCATAGTCTATTGGAGCCGGGGTAGGTGATTTGCTCCCCAGGTTTTGTTTCATTGTGTATTAGGCTGGGAAGGTTATCAATTATCCTTGTTGTTTGCGCACGGGGACGTGCGGACCTGTAATGAATGAATGAATGTTTTCTTTTGCTGTAAGTGGCGTGCGTAATGCGCACAGGTGCATTAAGTGGAACCGAGGGTTTAAATGGGGAAGTGACGTTGGGAGAGGAGGAGAGAGAGAGACACACAGTCGGCGTTTGGACGGCTGGCGTGGCGGAAATTCCGAAGCGGCACATTGGATTTACTTTTCCTTGTGGATTAACCGGTGGATTGTAAAGGCCCGTTTGGACACCGCACGGCCGGGCCCGTTTTCAGCCAAGCGGGACGAGGGAGAGGATTGGCGTGATCACCTCGGCGGAGCCGCGGCGTCTCTCCCGTGTGGACAGTAGGACAAACAAACTCTCTCTCACTCACCCTCACCACGTGCCAACACACACACACCCCCACACACACCTGCACGAACATTGACTGTGCGCTCGCGCACCCCCCCACACACACGCCGGCACGGACAGTGACTGTGCGCTCGCGCACTCACACACACATACACACCGCACGCACACACTCAATCCCACAGCTGGGACTCGGACTTAATGGACAGCGGGAGGGGGGAGGGCTTGCGGGTTTTGTTGATCTGATCTGTGTGTAATTGTTTATTATAGGCCGCCCCACGTTGGGTGCGTTTTGAGTTCAGTGAAATACAGAGACTAAGACTAAGTAGCGACTTTGTTCATTGTTTCCTTATTGTTTCCCCTGACGCACCAGTAGCGCAAACCTAGGTCCGCCTGCAGCAGTGAGGCGTTTGTGCCAGTTCCCCTTATCCTTATTAAAAGGGAAATTGTTACAACTGTGCTTAGCCTATCCACCTAGACCCTCCATCCAACTGTACAGGTTGTGATTTATGGAGTGTTGAAATCTGACAGGTTTTGTTGACAAAATGGTCAGCCAATCAGAAGAGGCTCAGAGTATTCTCTCTAACTTGTTCACCAAACTTTTGTTGGTATACAGTTCCAGAGAGAGGCCTGAGAGATGGGATATAAAAGTCCTAGGTTTTTCAAATCTTTATAAGGCATTCACTTGAAAATTTAAATTTTCAGCTCTGGACCATTATTGGAGGGTGTTAGGACATTTGTTTGGTTGTTGTTTTTTAAAACTTTTTTAAAATTTTGTTTGTTTGTTTTTTTCAAGGGCAACAAAGTTACCATATATGGTTCTTCACCCTATGAAGGTAATTTTTTTCCCCACAAGTTGTACAGTGTATATATAAAGAATATTTTAAAACACACGTAAAGTTAAATGGATATTTATTAATACATCAAAATGTGTAAAAAAAAACAAAACAAAACAAAACAAAACAAAAACAAATAAATGAATATAAAAAACAACACAAAAATACAAACTAAGCACTTAGCTTAAACTTTATTTGTCAAAAATGAGTTACAGAATGTGGCTACTTGACTGATGATGGGGAAAGAGGAAAAATATTCAACATTCTTAATACAAAAACATTTCCCTCAGAAGTAGTATAAATATATGTCTATATAGTATATAATCTAAATATACTTAATTAAAGGGCCATATATTTGTCTTTAAATAGAGTGCTTTTGTAAATGTTTTTCATCTACAGTACTGTCTGTGCCACATGAGGTAGAAGGATTAAAGGCCCTGCACATTTGCTCTAATCAAAGTGCTACAACAGATAAGCATTATACAGCTTCTTCCCACAGGAAATCTCCTTTCACCTAGACATCTTCTTTTAATCTGTTTGCATAGTTTGCTTTTTTAAACATCCTTCGAAGATAAATCTGATTTCCTCTGAACAGTCAGCTCATCAGATAGCACAGAGTAACTGTGATAAACACATTGACATAGCAGCTTTCCTGGCACTGAAACAGATAGCGACTGCAGCTGTTCATACATTGTGAATATATATGCATACTGATTCACGCTCTCCTGTTTTCAATTTGCATTTACAATGCAGCCGTCAAGTAGATGGTCAGTGAGGAAAGTGAAATATCTGCCCCGCGTTCACGCAAGTGACATTGCGAGCGCAGCGCCAAGACAAGTGGAAACAAACACTGCAAATGAGTCAGTCACATGGTACCAATGACCTTGCTTTATGACTTAAGTGCTTCCCACCTTCTCCTGTCTGATGTGCCACTTCCATCTATCAATCTAATGAAGTGGCAAAGGGCCAGGTTAATCAAGCGCAATTACTTTTGCTCTCATTTATGAGTGACAGTGATGCAGCACTGTCCCAGCTGCAGCAGGTTCAAGACTGGGCAAGATGTTGGAGATGTACAACAGACGGACACATTTGATGGGTTTATCTTCTCCAGAGGGTTTTCTTTTGGCACTTTTCCACTAGCGCGGCACGGCACGGCCCGCTTTTGGCGCTTTTCCACTAGCCCTAGTACCTGGTACCAGGTACTATTTTAGTACCTCCTTGGCCCTGGTTCCAAGCGAGTCAGCCAACTGCCTTCCACTGATTGGATTGGTGCGAGCGCTATGTCCGACATGAGAATCAAACCCGGAAATTTCAAAAACAGAACGTCAACAGCGACCACTGATCTGTATTTCCTTCACCTGAGTTAAATCATGCTGTGTGTAAAACCACACTGTGGTCCGTGATCGAGGTGCAGATGAGTGAGTTTGGAGCTGACGAGCGGATCGAAAAAAGAGAGGCGGACAGTGTGGACCCGCGATCGCCTCCGTGCCGACCTTTACCGAGCCGTGCCGTGCCATGCCGTTCCGTGCCGTGAAAGTGTAGTGGAAAAGCGCCATTTGACTCTACTGCCACAGCAGGATCATTATCCTATTGTCTAGCTGCATGAATGTGTGTGCAAGTGCTTAGTTAGAAAGGTATTTGGTAGGTACAGAAGCGCTGTATGAATGCATGTGGATGTGATTGTCTTATGAGGTTGTAGAGACTAGAAAAGCTCTACATACTGTACATATTATTTCAATATTGGACCATAAAGTCATGTGGTCGATTATTACAATGTTTTGATACATGTGTCTATGATTTATTGTGCATGATGGGATTATGGATCCAGTATTTATGCATTTTAAGCCGTTTCAGGGACTAAAATTCAAGACATACTGTAAATAGTCCCCTGCTGCTGTTGGTTGAATGTTTTCAAACCTGTCCCTTGGTTCTTGTTGCCGTCTTACTTCTGGGCAATTTAAACCTTCAGGTACCTTTTTACACTTCAGTGTAAAATTAAAACACACTATGTATTCTAGAAGCTCAGCAAATGTGTCAAGTTAATTTGCCTCCTTATAAAACATTATGCAAATCTTTCAGTTCAAATCCAGACTTGTTTATATCTGTAAACACTAACTTGTCGTCTTTTCCCTGCCTTTGCTGACACACTGCAGCACTTCTTGTAGATCTCATACATGTGTGCAAGATAAACAAAATGTAGGAAGGAATTCAGCACCTGAATTGCGACACAGCTACTGTGTAATGTATTAAGACTGGTGTCACTAAGGGGCCGTCCACACGAACCAGGGTATTTTTGAAACCGTGTGTTTCTCTTCACGGTTTGGCCTTTCGTCCACACGTAACCGCAGTTGTCGGCTCCTGAAACCGGCGTTTTTTGTAACCGGAGTCCAGTTACTTAGTTACTGTTGCTAGCACGTCAAGTTCTCGACGCTGACCATGCGCTGATCACTCAGACGCTGAGTGGACTATTATGGCTACTGTGAATATCAATAATCACTAAACATGCGGACACTAATACAAAACCGCGTGGTCACCACATGTAAACATAATGTTGATATGGCGAAAACAGGCTTCTATCAAGTTGTAAATTGCGTTCACTTCCCCACTGTTTTGCATCCTCCCGTCCTGTACATTTGTTTTCAGTGAAGCCTTTCAGAATCAATCAGTGGATCGATGGATTATCGTTACGATGTGTGTATTTGTGTATTTTCGTATCTGTCATAAACAAGAGATTACGGGCGGGGTGTGTTAGTAGCGCGGACTCGGACTCTCGGTGCCGGTCAGTTTGAGCCTCCACTCTCTCTGTACAGCTGCTTTCCTGTTAGGAGTGATATCGCCACCTACTGCTTTGGAATGTACATGACATTGTTTGAGACGGATTTGCGGTTTCATGTGGACAGAGTTATTTTTTATCACACCGGTGGTGTGGACGCAAATTTTTCTTTTAACCGGGGTCCATAAATGTTTGGTTTCAAAAATACCCGTGTTCATGTGGGCAAGGCCTAAAGCACCTGCTATCACAGTCTTATTCAGTCTGACAATCATAGACATTCTGCCAGTTTTGAATAGTTTTACATAACAACCATAGATTCAGGTGGATTTTAAAGACTTGAGGATTGATCGGTTGCCTTGGTTTCCCGTTCGTCTAATGCACTTGAATTCACCCAGTACTCAATACTTCCACTGAGGTCTTTATTCTTCTATGTCACCTTTTCATCTGTCCTCTCTCTTTTGTTCTCTTCCCATTGTCCCTGGATGATATGGCCTCATTAGTTAACTGGTGACCCACCTCATTTGCAACTGGCTGCTACAGTCTGCAAGCAAGAGTGCACCCTGAGGCCCCCATCAGCTGGCCGGATCATTAGTGAGAGACTCCTGCCTTCCTGCCTGTACACATCAAAACATCCCTGCCTCTGTCCTTGAGCAAGGCGAGACAAGGGGAACATAAGGCTCAATAAATATTGCATCACACTATAGGGGTACCTGAAGCAGAGACACATCTACTGTAAGTACCGGAGGCGGTGAACAGATGTTGGTATGTCTTAAAAGTTGGACTGCAAACACAGGGAACATGATGACTATTATTTGATTTGTTTATATTGTTCTCCTCTGTTTATTGTGCTGCAAGATTCAGATTTGAAGCAGTCTGAGAGGTTTTCAGGGGATTTGTTTTGGTGTCTAAGGCTGTGGAAGAGCTTTACACTTCCCAGAAACCAGCTGTCAATCAAACAGGGCTGTCAGGTCTGTTATGGGCTTCTCCTTCCACTTTATTGCTGTATTTTGAGCTAGCTGCCTCCTTCACAATGTTCTGGTCAGAGACATAAAACCCATCACTTCTGTTATTGACTCTGACTTTGCTGAGGAGCAGACAGGAGATTTATACTGGACTTTTCCATGTCCGCCTGGTCCTCATAGAGACAGGTGTGTATGCATATGAAGAAGGATGCCAAGGGAACTGCAGAGAAAGTCCCTCGTTTAGAGACAATATGACTGCCTTTGCACAAACACCCCAAAACCAGATATCGAACTCCTCTGACAGCTGAAACAGGCTAAGTATGATGGCAGGCCAGTCGACAGTCTTGACAGTCTCTGTCAGAGATAACGTGTTGTGTCAGGCTTTTATACAAGCTAATGGACGTTAAAATTAGAACCAGTCCAGTTAAGTAACATTACAAGGCTGGTAAACATTAATGGCTGCTTTGTTTATTGCCTTCTATTGACATTACTGTCCAGCTCGTCCTCTCTCACCTCACTTATCCCAGCATCATCACTCATCTCCTTTTTTAAATATTTGTTCATTAAATCCCACAAGCCTCTATTTTCCTATTTTCCTCTTCTCCCCTTCTCTCCCCTTTTCTCTTTGGCCACTTATGCTTACCGGACATTCTGACATTTTACTACAAGAGTGGGCTAAATTAACTCTGAAATTTTGAGTCAAAATTGTTGCTATTGGCTAAACCATTTGTGTGTTGGGGTGAGGGTGTTCTTGACCACTATTTCAAGGACAATTAAAAAGATTTATTTATTTATTTATTTACTTTTTATTTGGGCCCCCCCTCTACCATGGTCCTGGGACAATTGACCCATCATGTAGAAAGGAGGGTAATTTAAAGGTTGAATATGGAGAATGCTTTCAAAGATAATACATTTACGGGGTGTTTAGAGGGGTGCAGAATACAAGTATTGCTTTTCCATAAAAAATGATATTTAGTCTGAATTAATTAATTTTAGAAATTTTGACAGGTTCGACATTCGTGTTTAAATCGTACCAGCTGGTAGCCGGCACTTCTCCGCTGTTGTAATCGGTGGATCAATGGATTATCATATCTACATGTTACAATGTGTGTATTTGTGTAGTCTAATAGTAGTAATCTGTCATAAACAAGAGATTACAGTTTACAGGCATGTTGGTGTCACTGACTCGCAGTGCCACCAGGAGGATAGCTCTTTTTTTGCAGTCCCTTCTAAAAGGTGAAATAGTGAGGTACTAAAGTAAACTTTTAAGTATTTAAGTGCAGCTAGTGAGTCATTCAGAAGGTGTCAGTGAGGTCTCAGAGTGACAGATTCATCAGGCTGCAGAGGTGAGAAAACTGTTCCTTCCAAAGCCATTAGCATCAACGTGGGTTCCCCCTACTCACTAAATTTCTGCTAATTGGTAATAATGAACTGATCCACAGACCCACCAACAGCATTTTACAAATGCACCATCTAATATCTGAGACTGATGTTTTTCTATTGGAAAAAAAGAGGGTAAAGGTCTGTCGAGTTTCTGGATGCATCTTACAAGTCCCAGCCCAACACTTGGCTCATTAAATTGTAAATCTAATATGGATAAGTTTATGGCCTGCATGGTTAGATATCACTGTAAGTATGACCACAGGACATTTGTCATGTATAAAGCATGCAGCTGGGCAGTGTCTTCATTACAGTGTTTTCCCGCCTTTGAATCCCTCTGCGCTTCATTTCTGGATGGGGTCAGAAATTATTTCATGCTTATTTTGGCTAAGCCTCCCCGTTCCTACAATTATTTGAAATACATCAAGTTAAGCCTCTTCCAATAGGCGACAACAAAAAAAAGAACCCTGTTGAAATGTTTAAGCGGTTGTAACAAAAATAAATGAACTTCATTAAAAATGGAAAGTGTGCAGAGGATTAGCGAGGTAGAGCCGGCCGGCGCTGGTGAGATGTCTCTGTGAAAACCCCGCTGCTCAGGATCAACACACAAAATGGTGTTAATGCTGTTAATTGCCCCCAAGTCTCTGTCCCTCAGTGTGGCTCTCAGCTGCCTCTCAGCGCTCTGACTAATCTGCACATGGTGTTAATCAATGCCACTGCCATTTCCATAACAAGGCAAACTGCTCTGTAACTATGTTTGCAAAGAGGATTTCACATTCCCTCCATTTCCTCATTCACTCCTCAGTCTGAAAGCGGCCTGATGCATATTTGCTGTGGCTTTAGAGGAGCGTTGTTCAATCTTGTCAGTGAGGAACTGAAATTAAATCCTGTGATTGTAGTTTTCAGGACCACAGTTGGTGGAAATAAACTTTTCCAAGTGAGAAATGGACCTTGAATTCCACTTCAGCTTTAGGAGCTTCTCTGTAATATGGGGGATGTGCTTGTTTCCAGGCTTGATAGAACAATACACACTTGAGGGAAACAACTGCTCCAGCACACTGGTTCTTTAGGTGGGGTCTGTGGAGTCCGTGGGCAGATTCTTGGGGGTCCAGGGTAATCCAGACCAGTATCACAATCACATAATGTTTCATGGACAGGGACATAATCTTGATGGGTCTGTGGTCTACAGCTGCTCTGACATAACAATAAGAGGAAATAGGTAAAAAAAAAAAAATGTCTTCAGCTCCAAAACTGTCAACGCATAACATTATGGTCTATTCTGGCACTTTTACAAACCAATATTGCTTACAAAGAAAATTAGACATCTGGCATCATGACTGCCCTCTTGTGGTTGTAGAAGGAAACCGTCTGGAGGCTAGCTTGACCACCAGCTGTTTAAAGGGGACCTATTATGCTTTTCCAGCTTTTCAGACTTTTATATATGTTTAAAATGTTGGATAATGGTTCTAGAGGCCGTGGAAGTGCCATATCCTGAGGTTAATGCATTTGGAGGTAAACCCTGCTAGATGATTGGGATTTCTCTGCATGTAACGCCCGCCAATGTAATAATGTCCACAAACGTAATAAACCACAAACGTAATAAAGATATGCAGCTTTTAATGTAATAATCCTGCAAACGTAATATATTTTCCACAAACGTAATAGCCGCTGCCTACTACAAACGTAATACGCGATTTCCCACAAATGTAATAACTATTACGTTTGCGGAGATTTATTACGTGGGGAAGTGAAAATCTTCAATTTTCAATGTAATAAAATGTAATAACGCAATGACTAATGGTCGTTGTTGTTTATATCTACAAATAGCCTACTGACTGTGCGAAATCCAGCTGCTGACTCTCCACTCCACGATCACGGAGAGCCCTCATTGGGCTCTCTCTCTCTCTCTCTCTCTCCCTCCCCACCTTGTAGCCTACCTATCACAATCAATCCTAAGCAAATGTTTATTATAGAAACATCTGCAGAGGACAGCGCGTGTCAGAAGCCGGAGGACAAAAATGTACACAAGCAAAAGAAGCAAAAGAAAAGAAAGAGGCATGCATCTCTCTCTCTCTCTCTCTCTCTCTCTCTCTCTCTCTCTCTCTCTCTCTCTCTTTCTCTCTCTCTCTCTCTCTCTCTCTCTCGGGCAGTGACACGCTGTCATTCATTCATATTTCAGCACTGAGACAGCGGCTTGGTCATATTCAGCACTACTAAGACAAAATATCAGCAGTTCACTCTTCCACGATAAATCCATGGCACTGTACATAGTTATGAGGCAGAAAGAGAACTCAACACTGTCTTCTCCCGAAGTAGAACAATATTATATAAATAAATAAATATATAATAAATACAACGTTTCGAGCGACTGGCTCTTCGTCGTATTTGACTCCGTACAGCAACAATAATAATAATCATAATAATAATAATAATGACTATATAAGACCCCCCTACAGTGGAGCAGTTTGCAAGTAGGCTATGGTGTGTGTTTTAAAGCAGAAGTAAGTGATATATTTGTGTTAATATAAGTCTTAAATAGTTATATCTTCCGACAGCAATCACTTACATAGAGTGTTTGGACCGAAACACGGGTCTGTCAGTCCCTCTGCTCTGCTCTGAGCCGAGGAGAAAACATTTATCGTATCCTACAGTTTTTATCCAATGAGGAGAGAGAACGGCATGCAGGGCTGTGTGTGCAGCCAAGGAACGCCGTGAATGTGGCGACGTAGCGACGAGGACTGTTATGGTGCGTTCAAGGAAACTCGTATTTTTCCGACCGTGAAGTGGTACCAGTTCGATCTGGTATGAGTTCACCGGTCGGAAGTTACGAGTGGCCGTTATAGTGACTTTCACCGGTAAAACAGGTCGGAAAAACACGAGTGGGTTGCCTGAAACGCTACAAAGTCGTAAGTTGTGACTTGAAGCTGTAATTTACGATTTCAAAAGCCTGCCTGGAACGCAGCATTAGCGAAAACGACCGGACCACTTACTTCTGCTTTAAATAGATAGCCTGGATAGTTTTACGCATGCCTCTGTCAGGCATACAACAACCACTTCATGCAGTTTAGTTAATTTTTTAGTTAATTTTCGTTTCTTTTGGATTTTTGTGCGTATTATGGAGCCGTTTTGGTCCATGTTTGAAAGTCTTTTTTCCCCCTGGATTATATATTCTAAAGATGCAACAAGCGGGGTCGGAGTGTGTGATTGAAAACCACCACGGTCTGCTCCCCATTCACGTATCGCCTCCTTCGGATGCCGAGACTTTGTGTTTTAAAACATCATGTCAAACAAGAGATTACAGTTTACAGAGCGCGTTTGAGCCGCGGACTCCGAGACGAGAGGAGAATGACACCGGGTCCGAGCCTCTGATCAGCAGGTTTGGTTTTTAGCCAAGAGCCTCCACTCTCCCTGCAACAAGCTCCAAGTCATTTGTCATTACAATTAAAACATGATTGAAACATAAGGTAAATATCCTGCATATTTTCTCTTTTCTGTGCTCCTCTGACCAGATCGCGTCCATAGCGGCAACAGTCTGTCATACAGAAATAACAAAGTAACACACACGCATCACATTATGAAAGTGCTTGTGATTTTTGGGGGGCTAAAATGGGGGACAACAGAGCTGAGCCAGGTGGAGAGCCTAGCTATAGTGCACACCCTAGTGTACATTCAAATGATAAGTTAGTTTAACATTAGGTCGGAGGGTTTTCCCTGTTTATTGACAGGGCTGATACTGACAGAGAACACAGATTGTGATTGACAGAGGGAGATGGCCTGATTTTTTTAAAGGTAAACACAACACTTATCAGTCTAAATAGGCATCTAAAGGTTTATTAATTCAATTCAATTTTCCCGCAGACAGCGGCGAGAGAGAGAGAGAGAGCTGCTTGCGGGGTGGGCTTTCCGTGATCGTGGAGCGGAGAGTCAGCAGCTGGATTTCGCACAGTCAGTAGGCTATTAGTAGATATAAACAACAACAACCAACACAACGACCATTAGTCATTGCGTTATTACATTTTATTACATTGAAAATTGAAGATTTTCACTTCCCCACAAACGTAATAAATCTCCGCAAACGTAATAGTTATTACATTTGTGGGAAATATTACGTTTGCAGGATTATTACATTATCTTTATTACGTTTGTGGTTTATTACATTTGTGGGCATTATTACATTGGCGGGCGTTACACACTCGTTGTACACTCAGTTGCACAGACTGTTTTTTGACATGAGGTCACGTTGACGTCATGGCGTGCCGGACTCCCCTACATGGTCATGCCGAGGTCTCTGGCCAGCCGGCCCCGCCTCCTCCCATGCTGCTCTGTTGTGCCTGGTGTCACAGCGGAGCGGACTACTTCCTGCTTTTTCCCTGCATGTTGTAGCGCTGTAGCATCACTTTACTAAGTTTTTTAGGAAGTTTACGCCAAAGTTTCATATAAGTGAAGCTGTACCTGCGGGAGCAGAGACGTACCACCGGAACGCTGGACCGACGTAACACCGGACCGACGTAACACCGCAGCACCGCAGCACCGGAGCTGCAGCGGCTCCTCTGCCGGGCCGACATCCGTGCTCATCGCGGTGGAGAAAACGATCGCTAATAAACATACCCACAGGTTGACATTTGTATGAATCTGTCACATTGATGAAATCTTACAATTGTGGCAGGTGGATTAGTTTGAATGAAAAGTGAAGCTGCGTGAAGGAGGAGAGGAGGTGCAGTGCTGCGGAGCTCTGTAGTCTATGTGCACAAATCACCACATTTACATCACTAAATAACTGTTTTACAATGAACTGACCAGTCTGCATATATTTTTCATTTATTTTATTAAGTTACCTACATGTTACATGGTTACAGTAGCCTACATGACAAAGACTACTCTATACCATCTTTGGTTAGGGTGAGACTAGGTCATGGGCGCATTTCATTACACAATGTAGACTGGTCAGATGCATAGCCTACTGGAGATCTGGCAATTTGCCTACTGCAGATTTAGCTTTTGTTTGCATACTGCATTTTGGCCAAATCAGTATAGGTACTAGTAGTAGACATCGTCATGGTAGCGCAATGCTGAGGGAGTGGTTCATTTGCATTTAAAGGGAGGAGCCACTGAAACAGACCATTTTGCACAGCCCTGTTTTTGAGAGGATGAACAGAGTGCTGTGATGTTTGATCTTTGGGGTATTTTGACCGAAGCACGTCACAGACATGTCTATAAGACACCCAGGAACTATTTTAGTTTGTGCAAAAAGGAGCACCAGTTTCTGACATATTTGTTGCCGTGACTGTTTCCTGTTCCTGTTATTTTGCATGTGCCAGTGGTTTATATCAATATCATGCACAATTTTACCAATAACCCTAAGCCAATTTCATTATTGGACCCATTGTACAGATGTTAGCTGCAGCTATCTGATCACACCAAGAGCTGATTTTCAATCATCATCTTGTTTCTAAACATAACAACAGAGTATTTGCCTCAGTTTACACGGGTGACCCAGCATCTGTTCAACCACAAAGAAACCGTCTTTGCTTGAACCCTCCGTTTTGACTGATCTCGTCCCGTTACCGGCATCTGACCGCTCAAGATGCCTTACTGGAGAGTTTTGTCAGCTCTGAGACGAAGATCGGCCCGCCGGTTTCCGTTTAGAGTTGCTGAAGAGTTTCTCTGATGACTTTAGGTGGAGGCAGGCTAACACTACCTAGGGGAGAGTGGGGTAAAGTGAGACACTTTTTACATTTGCTCCCCTCTAAGCGAGCTAAAATGATTTATCAGTAAAATTTACACATTTCCCATTAATTCAGGATGTTTCCTAGCAATGGAAATGATCAGAATGTATTTAGGACGAAGGACAGTGAAAATATGATAGTTTTTTTAAAAAGTGGTCTTGTGTCTCACTTTACCCCAGCCCAGGGGTAAACTGAGACAAACCAGAGAAATCAATGGGGTAAACTGATCCACTTACTTTTTCCACTCTGAAACTACCATAACAACACATGTTGTAACAGTTAGAATCCTGACAGCTAGCTTGACAACCACACTTCCCAAAACTAATGTCGGACTAGTAGCAGAATCATGGGGATTGGTCAATTAAGCACTTTTGTTTTCTCAACACAAAGTGACTCAAGAACAAAATCAAATAGGGGTGGTGCGTGGCGCAGTGGGTAGAGCGGCCGCCCCATGTAGAGGCTACAGTCCTCGCCGCAGGCGTCCCCGGTTCGAATCCCGCGTCGGGCAGACCTTTTCGTGTCATTCCCCCTCTCTCTGCCTCCCCATTTCCTGTCTATCTCTACTGTCATCACTATCAAATAAAGGCAAAAAGCCGAAAAATATACTTTAAAAAAAAAAAAAAAGAACAAAATCAAATACATCACAAAATGTTTTAATTAACATTTAAATGACAGATAGAACCAGTTAGATAGTCTGGGGGTCCGGTTGTAGGACCCGACAATTGTGACCATTTTGATCAAAAGTCCTCTTGTATGTGGGGGGAACCGACAAAGTGGAATGTGACTAAAATTGAGTTAATTAACCAATAAAGAAGTGAGCTGACTGAGAGCACATAGCATAACAAAGCAGTGTGGCTACAGATCATTGATCACGCGAGATTTCTGGCTTGGGGGACGAGATTCTGGTGTAAATCTTTGTGTGTGGTGTGCTCACAGTGTCTCACTCATGGATTTATTATAATACATCCATGGTCTCACTTTACCCCGCAGCATTTGTCTCACTTTACCCCAACACCCCCATTTTAGAAAAAACAACCTCTCTTAGAAATTCAGGCTAATTTTCAGCCAGCATCATCACATGGTTTTATGTGTTGGTAGTTCATCATCATGTATCATAGAAGTTTTTTCTACCTGAATCAATTTGCTTTGGCACAACAGTTGATTAAGTTGACAGCAAGAAAATTTACTTTTACATGCAAAAATTATATTTTTGTGAAAAAAACATGCTTTCCACAGCATCATGAGGTCCTCTCCTTCATGACCATGGGGAAATGGAAGGGGCTTGAAAACATAATGGTCACATGACCAAAAATGTGTTCCGTTTTCTAGATACAGGGGGTGTCTCACATTACCCGGTGTCTCACATTACCCCACTCTCCCCTATACACTTCCAGCATTTGAGCTAAGCTAATTACGGGCGATGCGGGCTCTCCCTTGTTACTGCACGCACAGACAAGGATGGTGTCTATCTGCTGGTCATGGACTCGGGAGTGAGGCAAGACACGAAAAAAAAATGTTTGCGTATCCCTTTAATAAAGACCATCAACCTGCACCATACACCTCCACTGGAGCTTAGTTCCTTGAACATTTAGAACTGTGACACACAGACATATCGTAACTCAAGTAACCTTGGGAGTCACCTCACCTGGAAGGCAAAAGAGGGAAAGTGACTGATCTCTAGGTCACAGCCAATTAATTGTTCATGTCTCAGCAGCTAATTAAGAGTCACCACTTCTCTCTACACCCGCCTCTCCTGGCTAGAACCAAGTGTCCTGGGGTGTGATCATGGTGTTGAGTGGGTATGTGGGTATGAAACCCCTTTTCAATGGCCCTTCAGCCCTGCTGAGGGAGCAGCTTTGGAGGAGGAAACAGCCTCGCTCCTGAGGAGCCAAAGACACAGTCCCTCAGTTGAGTCTTACAGGGGCTTCCCCCCCCCCTCTTTTGTGGAAGTTTGACATGAGGCCAGTGTTGGATCTGCACCTACTGGAAGCATCAAGCCGAATGTCTGGATACACTGTGGCACCACGCAGCTTCTCCAACTGTTTGGGGACGGCATCAAAACCATTCAGAGAGAAAGGGGTGTGAATCCTGACTTACATGGACAACTGGCTGATTCCTGTCTCTTCTCTTCACAGTACAGAGACACAGTCCACATGGCTGTACACAAGTGGACATCATTTTGGGAAAGAATGGATTACAGCCAAGTCAGCAGATGCAAAATCTTACTTACAAAGACTATTCATGGCATTATTCTTGAGAGCATCTTCACTTTACTTATAGTGCTTAAAACTTTTGCACAGTATTGTACATTGAATTGAATGTCATGACTTTTCTTGTGAAACACCAGGCACAGACACAGAATCGAGAGCTAGATAAACTAAAATGCCCTGACTGGTCAGCCTCTGGTTTTCATTAAAAGACTTGATCAGTAGATCAGCAATAAAGCCCCTCATCAGCCAAAAAATATCAATATGGGTCGATCACACTCATAAATGATCTGTGTTGGTATCTGAGCAGAAATAAAAAGTGATCGTAGCATCCCTAGGTATTATTCATGACAGCGTCTGAGCAAATCATTCCTTATCCCAACAGAGTCAAGCTAACCTTTTCATTAAACAAAGGACATGGAATGTTGAAACGAGCACTCACTGGTTGTAGTATAAGCAGGATAGGGAAAACAGTTGACTTCTTTAACACAATCATATTCATTTCTAATAATACAGCCAATATCATACGAGAAACAGTGACTGAATTAGCCGTCATCTCGTAATTTTACTGTCACATTTGGTATTTAAAAGATAAACCAACAATTTCATCCTCTATTACTTTCACAGGAAAATAGGAGAATATGAATTTCTCAACAAATATAACAAATCAGAGTCAATGTTTTTCTGTAAAATACTCAGCTTTTTTTTTTTAATACTTTATTGCAAGGTTTCTCACCTTCACAAACATAGTCATGATCATTTCATTTTCTTAATTGTACCTTGCATTTTTTTTTCTTTTTTTTGCAAGTATATATTCCAAAGTAAATAACAAACAAATAAAATAAACAAACAATAAGATAAACAAACATATATGCAAACTGGTGCTTCCCAAATGAGGATCACAAAAATAGAAAACAAACAAACAGACAAACAAAAAAAGATAAATCAGTAAGTTAATAATAATATAGTAAAATAAACTAACATCAACTAATGAGAAAATAAACGGTGGTGCATGTGTGCGTGTTCATGTGTCTCTGTGTGTGTATGCATGTGAGCATCAGTGTTGGGGTGGGGGCCATTTAGTTCATCTCCTTAATTTGATTGAATATTTCCACTGTTTTTATCAGCCTTTCTTTACAGTATAACTTATTCCAAATATGTATTTGTTCCCTATTTATAAAAGTTAATCTTTCCATCTCTAGACATTGTTCCGTTGTTGCTACCCATGCTCTTAATTTTGGTGTATTTGATTGTTTCCATGCTTTGGTCACCTGCTTCATGGCAGTTACTCTTAATATATTGAAAAAATAAATGTCCTTTGCTCTTATCTTTCCTTTTAAATAAATACCTAACCAATGATGTACCTGCAAAGGCTCTTTAAGCTCAAAAATGTACGTTAGGCTTTCCTTAACTCCTTCCCAGTATGTTGTTAATACTGGGCATGTAAAAAACATATGCATATAATTCGCCTCCTGTTCTCCACATCTTCGCCAACATCCATTATCTAATCCGGGGAAACATTTCTTGAGATTTGCAGGTGTGATAAAGAATCTCATACTCACTTTCCATGAAAACTCCCTCCAGTATTTGGATTGTGAGATTCTGAAATTTTCACCTAATATTCTTCTCCACTCTTCTGTTGTTATGTTAATTTTTAAATCCTTTTCCCACTTCTCTTTTATGTTACTCTCTACCTCGTTATACTTTTGCAAAATCTTATAAATTTTTGACAAATTTCCTTTATTTGTATTCCTATTTTGCGTCATATATTTAATCAGTTCATGCTCTGATGTCCCCTCATCTAGAAATCTACTCACGTAGCTTCTGACCTGCAGGTACTTAAAGAAGTGTTTCGATTCTAATTCATATTTGCTAGATATAATATCATATGAATTTATTGTGTAGTTTGTAATTAACTGTGAATATTTTATCAGTCCCTTTTTAGCCCAACCTTCCAAAATTTTATCAGTTCTATTAGGGATAAAGTCTGGGTCCTCTGCCATTTCTCTAACTAATACATATTCATTATCCATTTTTAATGTTTTACAAACCCGTTTCCAATTAGCCAATGTGTTGTCAATGCAGTAGTTCTGCCCTGTATAGTTTTTCCATTGCGTTCTTCCAATAAAGGGCAATGACCCAATAGATACTCTTGCCATTTCTTTTTCTATATTAATCCATTTGGTTTCCGTTTCCCTTTCTGTCCATTTCATTATTGTGAGGAGTTGTGTAGCCAGGAAATAACCCTGTAAATTTGGGAGCCCTAACCCACCTTCCTCTTTTGGTTGGCATAAAGTCTTAAAATTAATTCTCTGCTTTTTGTTGTTCCAGATAAAATTTGAAATAATTCTGTTACAGTTTTTAAAGTATTTCTCTGGTACTACAATAGGCAGTGTTTGAAACAGAAATAAAAATTGCGGAAGAACCATCATTTTAATCGTTTCTACTCTGTTAAGGAAACTATGTGGCATTAATCCCCATCTACTCAAATCTTGCCTTATCTTAGTAATCAACGCACAGTGGTTGTTCTCATACAATTCCTCTAAGTGTTTACTAATATTAATCCCTAAGTATTTTACCTTCTTATTCTCCCATTTAAAGCTATAGCGCTCTTTCAATGCCTGGCTAGGTTGTCTCCCTATTATTAAGGATTCACATTTACTCCTATTTAGTGTGTACCCAGAGACTTTACCATATTCAGCAATTATTTTCATTAATTCATGTATTGATTCCTCTGGGGATGTCAAGTATACAATAATATCATCGGCATAAAGTGCCAGCTTGTGCGTTTCTTTTCCAATCTGTATTCCTTTTATCTCAGTATTCTGTCTCACTGCGGCTGCTAATATTTCGATATACATAGCAAAGATAAGGGGGGAGAGAGGATCTCCCTGCCTAGTACCTCTTTGTATTCGAATTCTTCTTGACAAAGTGCCATTGGTTTTAATTCTTGAGGTTGGGTTACTATATATTGCTTGTATCCATGAACAAAATTTATTATCTACCCCCAAGCTATCTAGCATCTCAAACATAAAGGGCCAGCTCACTAAATCAAACGCCTTTTGAGCATCTAATGTTAATAATACCACGTCAATATTTTTATTTTGAGCATAATCGATTAAATTAATTGTTCTCCTAATATTGTCTGCCAAATACCTTCCAGGAATGAATCCACATTGATCTGCATTAATAACATCAGTAATTATCGTCTTTAATCTTTTTGCTAATAATCCTGATATTATTTTATGGTCAGTGTTTAGCAATGATATAGGCCGATATGATGAGCATTTTGTAGCGTCCTTCCCCTCTTTTGGAATTAATGTTAAAATTGAAGATTGCCATGTTTGAGCCCATTTTCCTGTTTCTAACGCATAATTATATGCTTTCTTAAGTAAAGGCGCTATTTGTATTTTAAATTTTTTATAAAACTCATTCGTGAATCCATCATCACCCGGTGATTTTCCTCTTTTCAATCCTTGTATTTGTTGATTAATTTCTTCTATAGTGATTGGTTTAGTCAAATCCCTATTTTTTTCCTGGGGTACCTTTGATAACTGAAGCTCCTTTAAAAAAATTTTTATCTGAGTATTATCGATTTTAAATTCATCTTTGTACAGGGTTTCGTAATATTTGGCAAATTCCTCTGCTATTTCTTCTTTATCTGTTATTATTTCACCTTGTTCTGCTTTTAATTTTGTAATATAAGCTTTTTTTATTTGACTTTTAAGTTTATAGGCCAGGATCTTCATAGAGTTTGGTCCTCCATCATAAGTTTCCTGTTGTGTGAATCTCATTAATCTATCAATCTCAAATATCCGCAGATTATCTAAATCAGTCCGTTTTTCCTTTAATTTCTTCCAGTCCTCATCACTTTTTGTCTCCCTGTGTCTATCCTCTAATTGTTTTATTTGTTCTGAAAGTCGTTTTTGCTGTGCTTCTCTATTTCTTTTTTTTCCCGATGTGTATGCAATGATATGTCCCCTTATAACTGCTTTAGCTCCTTCCCATAATATAATTGGGTCTATTTCTTCAGTGTCATTTATTTTTACGTATTCAGTTATTATATTTTGCATTCTTTCTACAAAACTTCTGTCTTGCAGGAGAGAGTTGTTTAATCTCCAAATTGATGTTCTTTTTGTATTTTTTAGTTTAACTGTAAGTGAGACTGCAGCATGGTCTGCTATATTTATGGAGCTAATTGTACAGTTTTGAACCAGTGATACATCTTTTTTAAACATAAAAAAGTAGTCTAGTCTGTTGTAAACCGAATGTCTTCCTGAATAAAACGTAAATTCTTTCCTGTACGGATGGAGTGTTCTCCATATGTCCACTAGGCCTATCTCTATACATGTTTTCCTTAGAATACTTGCCTTTTTCTCTGCTCTATGTTTATTAGCATTAGATGTATCTAATTTTGGGTTTAATACCAAATTGAAATCCCCCCCTATTATAACAGTCCCCTTACATTTTGTGGTCATTAACTCTATTAATTCTAGCATGAAATCTGGTCCTATGTCTGGTGGGTAATAAACATTAAGAAATGATATTTCCATGCTGTCTATTTTTCCAACTGCTAACACAAATCTCCCCTCTTTGTCTTTAATACAACTTTCTTTCTCAAAACCTATTTTGGACTTAATAATTGTCGCCACTCCTCTACTGGCAGAAGTATATGTGCTATAGTATATCTGACTATTAAATTCTTTCTTTAATTTTTCATGCTCCTGTCTCCTCAAATGTGTTTCTTGCAGAAATATTACATCTGCTTTATCTCTCTCCATCTGGAGTAAAATCTTCTTCCTTTTTGCTGCATTGTTCAGTCCATTAGCATTCAATGATATTATCTTCAAATCACTCATTTAACAGGTGAGAAAGGCATGGGTCTATCTGGCCCCTCCCCCTTGTTGGTAAACATGAGATTATCAGTGATGGAGTCGTGAAAAGAAAAAGAAAGAAAAAAAAGAGAGAAAAAAAAAATACAAAAACAAATCAAAACATAATCTCTAAAAATGTCAGTTCCGGAAAATAGATTTATTTCAACCATGTGTCCCTTCATGATTGTATTGGCGTACTTCTAGTCGCCTCTAAAGTTTGTACCCACTGAGTTTACAATTTACTTGTGTCAGCAGTGCCAACTGTTCCTCTTACCCCACTGTCTATGGTCTTTTCATCCTATAGCCTACACACAGCAATAGTATGAAGCAAGAAACAAAGAAAAACAAGTAAAACAAAACGCAGAATGAATTCTCCAAAAGCTCCAAATCCCCCCGCCCCTCCCCCCCTCCCGATCCCTCTTCCCCCTCCCCGTCCCTCTTACGTTTCCTTATATTCAAGGGCCCATTTACCAAGATGTAATTTCTCTCCATTTGCATATTTGACCACTTTTACTTAATTTCTTTGTCTTTACAGTATTCAACTCCTTACTTCTATGCAAAAGTGTTCAAGTTTATACTTAAAGGGAAAAAAAACAACAACTTATATGTATTAAAAAAAAAAAGACAGACCAACCAAAACGGAGAGATTGCTACACAAAAAAAAAAAAAAAACCCACACCCCCCCCCCCCCCCCCCAACAAGAAATTGTAAAACAAAAATAAATAAAATAAATAATATAACTATGTCCCCATTGGCCTATAGTCTTAACCCCCCCACCCCTCCCACCCACCCCCCAAATCGAAATAAATAAATTGGAGAGAAGAGAGAAAAAAAAAAAATATATATATATATATATATAAAATACTCAGCTTTGTGTGTGTCTGTGTTTTTTTTTTCTTTCTTCCAAACACTTTTAAAGAGAAGATAGAGAAGAAGAAAGCATTCATTCAAAAGCCATAAAATACTTGGATGGATGTGAAGCGATCAGTCATGCAGACTTTCACCTGTGAAGCCCAAAGGAGGTGAGCATGTTTTTTGGTGAAACGCTATGAAAAAGTAAAAAAATGATGCAGAGTTAATACTTTGTCAAACTGGCTTCAGTCTGGTTCTGCATCTTTTAAAACAACAAGGTTTGGTAGTTTCATGAAACTCTTCACAGTTTGCTCCTTCACATGGGAGCAGCTGAAGTCAGCAAAGCAGTTAAAGTGGATTAGCTACTATGGTGACGCAGAGGCGAGTTCAAAATAAAGTTTCTAAACTGTATCAAAGCTTAATCCACTTCATGTTCAAGCTCACATCTACTGTCACCTCTTCACGGCCTCGAAGATCCTTCACAACAGAAGAGAACAGCTCAGAGATTTATTGGAGAAACAATTGTGGGTCATCTCTGGAGTAGATTTAACTGTGGATCCAAGCTGAATACAGAGGGACTCGAATCACTGAGACCTCCTTAAGGCACTGATGTGAAACTTTGACATAGAACCCACCACACACACAGCATGATGATGACAGCTAACTGTATTGTAGGTATGTATGTATATATTCTGGACATGACATGGCTTTGTGTTTGGTTTCTATATCAGATCTTAAAGGAATAGTTCACCAAAAAATGATGAATAGCCTACTCCGGAGTAGTTTTTTTATTCCTCAAAGTTCATCTGGAGACCCGGGAGGGCGGTTCGTAGTCCAACAAAAACTTTATATGAAAGTAATACGGCCCGACACAAAAACATCCATAAAACTACACAAAAACCATTTAATATTCCTCCACACTGCTCGTCCGCTGCAATCCAAGTGTCCTGAAGGGATATAGCCTGGAGTTTACTGACATGATGGACATGATGATGGCTCCACCCTGAATCGCCCAATGTATGTGACCAGTTTTTACTCTAACATGTATTGATGCCACGTAGTTGACCTCATCAACTTCATTCCACTTCTAAAACATGCCTCTATAGTGCCCCCTTTCCAAAAACCCCTCTCCATAGGGGTTTTTTTGAAGTCGGAAGATGAAAATTGGTACACATCTGTAAGTTGTCCAGTCTACTCCACAGGAAGTCGGCCTTTTTGATTTTGACTCGTCATTTTGGCGTGATTTCCACACACTTGTATTTTAACGAACTAGTCCTAGGGATTTTATCCAATCGACTTCAAATTTACTACAGATCATCCAGAGACTATGCTGATCAAGCATTATTTGAAAGCTTTTCTCTAGGTCAAGGGGCGTGGCCGCTATGGCGCCGGCATGTTTGATCCATCGCCATGCAGGACATTGTTTTGCTGTTGATGAACATGCTGGTTCACTTCAGTTTCATAGGATAAAAGCAACGTGGAGTGAAAACTTGCAGTATTGAGTGTTAAATTATACATTTCTCTGCATGTTAAATTCAGAAGCTGGCTGTGAGGTTTCAGTGTAAGTAAGAAAACTTTAAGTGTTGTTAAAGGACTGCTTCTCTGGAACGTCACAAAAACTTATGTCTATACAGGAGATGAAGTAATGAAATTTATATAAATGTGTTTGCGAGTAAGAAATATCCACAATAAGTTTAAAATGTGCTTTGCTTCAGCTCAGCGCTGCGGGCCAGAGGAGAACAGATGTGCTTGTCACCGTATTATCAAGCAGAAGAAAAGGCATGACGAGGCCACTCATCTGAAAGGAAGCTACTGCAATATTCCAAAAGTCAAATGATTCATCTGATCCAGCCTGAGCCATTTGTCTGTGTCAGAGTTTATGCGAAGCTTCCAAACACTTTGCCCAGCTCCCCCCTCCAACTTCCCTGTCTCCCATCCTTGAAAGCCAAATCAATCAAGCTTCCCCATGCAGGAAAGTGCTGAAATAAAGAGACAATGAAGTGGAATGAGCGAAAGCAGGATTGATAGCATTAAGAGGATTTGGGACAGCTCAGGAGGAATATTCTGGGCTGCAGTTTTTTTTTTGTCAAGTTGGAAGTAGCACACTCCAGTCCACACTGCTGAATAGAAGGTATGCAGATAAATGGAGTCAAAGCAATGTAATCATATATTCAGGCCCTGGGAAGCAGTCGCTGGCACTGGTCTGATGGATGATTGCCTATCTTCATTTCTTGGAGCTAGAAAGACAAAGGTCTGCTGCATAACATAATCGATCATTTTCTTCTCTGTACTTTGAGGGCGAGAGGGAGACACTGAATACAGATTGAATGAATGTTTCTTTTTTTAATCACGCCCGGGGTGAAGATTACTTGAACTGACTTGTTCAATCTCTTCATATGCAGACAGAGAAACATTAGACAGGATGTTGCCATAAACAGGCTTTCATCTCACTGACACTACATTATATCACACTCCAGACACAAACAAGTAATAAAGCAGCAATATTAGATTTGATTTTTATCTTCGATCGGGTCAGCCTGTTCTCCTACAGCACATGTATGATGCAAAACATCTCTACTACTTATGATAAACACGCTGCTGCTGCTGCCAGGTTATTAATGTTACATCAAAGCTGAAACAGATTATTCGTAACAGTAGCAGGCCTATATGAAGCGGTCCTCATGGTGCATGAAAATCTCAAATATGTTGGCAGCCCACGTCCGGCTGCACAGCCACAGCAGGAAGCTCATCAAGGATGCTGTCAAATTTTAGTTTATAAAGATAATTTTGTTTTAAATTATTTAGAAACCATGAAATTTCAGAGGGGTACAAAAAAATTGAGAAAATATGCTTAGAGTTTTCCCCTCTCTTTTCTTTGTTTCTGCTGAACATTATGTCACAGTGAAGTTGACCTCTCACTCTTTGGATAAAATGTCATTAGTTCTTTTGACATTTAAGTTAAATATTTACTCATAATTAATGCATTAATTTGTGAGTTATTATGACTAAAAAAGGACACTTTTTTTGAGGACACAGTGAAGTTGACCTCCAAATTCTAATGTGTTCATCCTTTACTACTGGAAGTGAATGTTTGTGCCAAATCTGAAATAATTAATGATTGACTCAAAGAATCTTTAGACGTCAGATTCACAATGACTGTAACGAAGGTTACGATATTGTAACCCTAGTTATATTAACACAGGCGGAGCCCTCTACTGGACTCTATGGGTATATCTCTCCTCCAATCGCGTACGCACGATGGCCCACTGAAATTTGCATGTACGTAGCCGGCCAGTATGGCGTGCCTACCTTTCCCGCCCTTTAGCGGGCTATATAAGCAGATGCACCGCCAGGTGCCCTCATTCCACCAAACTTCAGCGAAAGGCGAAAGAGCGGCAGGGCCCTAAGTAGAGGGCTCCGCCTGTGTTAATATAACTAGGGTTACAATATCGTAACCTTCGTTATATCTCACACAGGCTTCGCCCTCTACTGGACTCTATGGGTACAGTAGGCGAAGCCCGATTTATGTACTCCCTGCCGCGGGAGAGGCTCTGCCCACTGACCACACCAGCTACCGGTTAGGTACCAAGACCCAGTCACCACTTTATTAATCTTAACCACCGTATGGAGTGATAACGGGTCCAACTTCATCCCAGTTAGCAGCACCTGGCTAGGCTGGGTGAAGTTGTGGTCTAACCTCACAGGGGTCTCAACCCTAGACCTCCTGCGCACCTCATTGACAGTGTCCTAGCAGAGCACAGTCCAATGCAGGTGCATGACACCCTGTGGGGATCAAGTATTTTAAAACACTTGACACATCCTTCCTCTCACATGTCCTGTGACCCTACAGTGAGCACAGACCTGGAGAAAGAGCCTGATACATCCAAGAGATAGAACCTTATGAACGGGCAAGGTGAAGACCACGATGCCGCCGTACATATGTCCTCAACACTCGCACCACTGAACAGGGCCGTAGACGTCGTCATACTTCTTGTGGAGTGCGCCCGGACCACAGTGGGCGGCTCTCGACCCGCTTGACTGTAGGCTGAGAGGATGCATTCACACAGCCACCTCGCCAAGCGTTTCTTGGACAGGGCTCTGCCAGCCGTTCCGTCACCATAACACACAAACAACTGGTCGGTGTTCCTGACAGTGGCTGTTCGGTCGACATAGTATGTCAACGCACGCACAGGGCATAGGAGATGCAGTTTCGCCTCCCTCGAATCCTCATGAGGGGGAGGGTGAAAAACCTCCAACTGGATGATTCTGGACCGAAATGAGCTCCTTATGTTCTTAGGAAGAAAGGAGGGGTTCGGTTTAAGGATGGCACCACTGCGGTCCCCGCGAAGGAGTAAACAACTCGGGTGGACTGACAGGGCACACAATTCGCTCACTCTCTTGGCTGACGTCAGAGCAAGAAGCAACGCTGTCTTGAACGACAACACCTTTAAGGAGGAGCGTTCCAAAGGCTAATAGGGGTCCCTTGTGAGGGCCTTGAGCACCAGTGGCAATTCCCACTGTGGTACAGAAGTGCGTGCCACTGGTCGTAGCCTTCTGACCCCCTGCAGGAACCGTTTTACCAGAGGGTGGCAAGGCAAGGCAAGGCAAGGCAATTTTATTTGTATAGCCCGTTTTTACAAACAGTTTGTCTCAAAGGGCTTTACATGGCATCGTAACAACATCCTCTGTCCTTAGACCCTCACATCGACTGAGGAAAAACTCCGGTGGGCGAAGACTGGACCTCCGCCCAACCCCTCATGGCATGATGAGATGGCTGCAGCGTAAACCTTAACAGCCGTGTGAGACAGCCCTCCATCAACCAAAATCTGTAGAAAGGAAAGAGTTTCCCCCACTGAACATGTCAGTGGGTCCACTTCCCTCTCTTCGCACCAATGCTGGAAACCCAACCACTTAGCCCTGTAACAGGCAATGGTGGATCCAGCCCTAGCCGCTTGGATGGTTTTCACCACCTGCGCAGGCAGCCCAGCCCGCATTAGCCTGTCCCTTTCAGGGGCCAGGCTTGAAGCGGCTGGCCCAGGATCGGCAGCGCCTGTATCGCGCCTGCCTCCTGTGACAGTGTCCCCCGGATTTGGGGAATGGGCCATGGTGGGGCCGCCATCATTGTGGTCAGCTCCACGTACCACGGAGCCGACCGCCGGTCGGGAGCCACCAGAATGACCCTCAGCCGCTCCACTCTCACTCTCTCCAGTAGCTGGGGGATGAGACGGAGGGGGGGGGGGCAAAAAGTAGCCCTCTTGGCCATGGAGCGTGTGCAAACGCGTCCACCCCCAAGGGTGGATGGTCTTGCAGGCTCAGGGAGAACCAATGGGGGCAGCGGGTGTTCGACCTGTTGGCAAACAGGTCCACCGTTGCCCTCCCGAATCGTGTCCAGATCTGCTGTACCACTTCTGGTTGCAGTCTCCACTCGTCTTCCAGGGGGCCGCCCCTTGACATGAGGTCGGCCCCCCTGTTCTCGATTCCTGGAACGTGGAGGGCTCTCCGAGATTGTAGGTGCTCTGAAGCCCATGACCACAGGTTCTCTGCTATCGCTAACAGGGCAGCGGAATGTACACCGCCCTGTCTGTTGATGTAAGCGACTGTGGTGCGATTGTCAGTCCTCACCAACACGTGTCTCCCCCTTAACAGGTGACTGAAGTGTTGGAGAACCAGGAACACTGCCTGTAACTCGAGGAGGTTGATGTGACGGTCCCCACACACCACCTATCGCCCTCCCCAGGCAGGTGCCTCCCCAACCCATCAGGGAGGCATCCGTGAACACCGACGTGTACGAGGTCACTCGTCCTAGTGGTGTCCCAGTCAACAAATGTCGTGCGGACCCACAGTACTGCAGGTTGCCCTGCACTGTTGGAGGGACCGTCAGCAGCCGAAACTTCTGCCTCTTGAGGTCTAAGCGTAGGCTGGCGAACCATCTCTGCAGGCGACGCATGTGCAGCAGTCCTAGTGGAACCACCGGGTGAGCTGCTGCCATGTGCCCCAGTGCTTGCTTGACGGTCAAGGCTGTGACACGTGGACCCTGTTGCAGCTTGAGAACCTCTTGCTGTAGGGCCGTCCGTCTGGACTCCGACAGAGTGGCTCTCAGGCTGACAGAATCGAGCACAATCCCCAAGTATTCGGCCTGCTGGCTTGGTTGGGGGTTGCTCTTCTTCCAGTTGATGGCAAATCCCAACTTGGTCAGGTGAAGTATCAACTGAGCTGTGTGAAAAATGGCCCATTGTTTGGACCTGGCCATCACGATGAGGTCGTCCAGATAAAAGAAGACCCTCATCCCCTGGCTGCGCAGCGGCTGTAGCGCTGCGTCCACACATTTGCTGAACGTACGAGGGGCCAGGGAATAGCCAAATGGCAGTCTGTTGTATTCGTAGGCTGTTCCCTGGAATGCAAAACGCAGGAACTTCCTGTGTTTTGGTGCCACCTCGACGTGAAAATAAGCGTCCTTCAAGTCGATGGTTGAGAACCAATCGCCTGGTTGGACGAATTCCAGCAGCCTCCTTGTGGTTAGCATGCGGAACGTTTTGCGACCGATACGCGTGTTCAGGGCACGGAGGTCCAGGATGGGTCTGTAGCCCCCTGTCTTTTTGGGAACCAAAAAGTATGGGGAGTAAAAACCCCGTTCCTTGTCGTGAGGAGGGACAATTGACATGGCCTGTTTTGATAGCAGGTCCTGAATTTCCCCCTCGAGGAACTCTATCTCTTGTTGAGAGGATAGATTCATCTCTTGTATGCCCCTGAATGCTGGGGGCAGCCCGCAGAACTGGAGAGAATATCCTAGTCTGAGGGTCCTGTCCAGCCAGTCTGTCAGTACACAGCTGCTCTGCCATGCTTCGTAAAAACACATGAGAGGACGTGCAGACAGCTGTGGAGCGGCTTTTAGAAAGCTGTGGTACACAATTTCGGCCCTCTTGGCCGCCAAACCCGCCATAAACGGGAGTTTGGCCCATGGGGGGCCCTCTGTGAAAGGGCTGAGTCGTCCCTGAACGCACCAGGCCCGTTGTCCGAGCTCTCGGGGCCGTCCGTGAACGCATCTCTGCTGTCCGAGCCGGCGTGGTGTCACCTGAACGCACCGCCGCCCGGCACTTCACCGTCATGGCGTCCCTGCTGCTGTTAGATCCGCCCGTGGAAATAACAGTCACAGGACCAGAGTGGTCAGACACGTTGGCCGCTCCACTGCTGTTTACCGGGGAGACAGTTCGTGTTAGCCCGGCCGCTTCACTGGAGCGGTGCGAGTTAAACGAGCGTGAGGCAGCCGTCTCATTGTCCGGAAACACAGCCCTGCCGTGCTGCCGTGAATGATGATTAGCTTCACCGCTGTAGCCGTTGGCTCGGCGGTGACAATCATCGCTCATCAGCCGGTCAACACGCTGAGCCGGACCTACCGCGGAAGTGACACGGGTGTCGGCTAGCAGCGCGCGGGGCTAACTGTGTGGTCGCTACAACCAATGGGGAGCGATGTTTTCTCGTGCAACCTCGCCGGTTGTAGCGCTCATATAGAGGGACAACGGTAGCTTTTACCCGGTTGACAACGGTGCTCCGCTCTACCGCGTCTCCCACAACGGAGACGGTAGAGGGTGTGTTGTGTGAGTGTGCTTGTGAAACCGTGACCAGGGGGCCTTGCCTGCCGGGCCCGCTGCGGGGATGTGACGGTGTAACACAAGCCACCGGCAGCCTGACCGACGGTGTAGCGGTGGCTACACCGGTCGGGGCTGCGCGGCAAGCGGGGAGCATGGTGGAGGTGGGAGGGGGGATTTTTGCTCTGTTAGTGGAGTAACATGTTTTAATAAAAACATTTTTCACATCCACAGGACAGTGAACACAAGCAGAACATACAGAACCATATGAACAATGAGGGAGGGCGGCAAGGCAGTCTGCCGGCGCCGTCCCTCCCGTTAACTGTCACTCTCGGTCCCTTCTGGGGAGGGCGGTGAGACCTAGCCAGACGTTGCGAGAGCCGACGACCGACAGTGACATCACTCGTCCGGCAGCAGTAGCAACTCCCTGTCCTGTTCATCTGACCGATGGTCCGGCCGAGATACTCCATAGTGTCAGGGGAAGGGGGGGCGTCGCGCGGGAGTGAAGCCGCCGCTGCTACGCCCAGCACACCTAGGTTGTTTGCTGCTGCTGCTAGTTGCGCGCCCAGCTGGAATATCTTGTCAAAATATTCCAGCGTGTCCTTATCCTGCGGCAGCGGTGGTAGTGGCTTTCTGTGCCCTGACCAGCCGGCTGAGTGCGGGATAATGAGCGCAGCCAGAGCGTCTTCGAGCGGGGGCACACCGGGGAACACAGTCTCCGTCTCGCCCTGCACATGCAGAAAAGGCGCCACCCCCGCGACTGTCGCCTTGGTCCTCAGCGGCTCCTGCCAAGACGCCTTCACGCATAGCCAGATGTTGGGAAGCGCTGGGGAGACGAACACAGGTCGGGGTGGTTGAGCCGGGCCGTAGAACCCCTGGCGGAGGCGGCTCACCGGCTTCGGGGGGGGGGGGGGGAAGCCCGACACACTCCGCTGCAGTCGTCATGACTTTCGGGAAGTCGAGCTTGATAGAAGCGGCGCCAAACACCGTCGAGCCGTCGGAGAGGGAGAGTTCAACCTCCTCGTCTCGTAGCGGCGGCGAGTCTACAGCAGAGGCTGAGGCGGGTCTGGACGGTGATGCTTCATCAGGCGGTGTGGAGGCAGTGTACGCTGGAGCGGCGTCCTCCGACTCCCGCTCTTCCTCCTCACTTCCATCAGGAGACAGGGTGAGAAGAGCTTCACCGCCGGTGAAGTAGTCGGCTCGCTGCTGGCGGCGAACCCGGGGGATGTCTCGGCAGCACGGACAGGCCGGGCGCTGCTCCAGCCCGGCGGTGGCGTGCTTCCTCCCGAGACACTCGAAGCAGAGAAGATGTGGGTCTGCCAGGGCGATGATGCCGTTAGGGCAGTCCGGGCAGAGGTGTTGTTCCTGAAGCGGCGACTCCATCCTTGGAGCTAGTGTGACAGTGGGCACTTGCCGATGCTGAAAGTAAAAGGAATGAGGGCAGCTGGCGGTGCATCTGCTTATATAGCCCGCTAAAGGGCGGGAAAGGTAGGCACGCCATACTGGCCGGCTACGTACATGCAAATTTCAGTGGACCATCGCGCGTACGCGATTGGAGGAGAGATATACCCATAGAGTCCAGTAGAGGGCGAAGCCTGTGTGAGATATAACCCCTGACTGCCAAAATCTAATCTTGTTCATCTCCGACTCCAAACCAAACCAAACAAAACATGTCAAATATAATCATATATAATAAGGAAAATATCAATACTACCTAACACATCTCTCAATTTGTCTCTCTGTATGACATTATTTTATCATAACCTTTCCTTGTCTTTGTCATGCTTCTCTGATAAAAGACACAATTTTAATAGCTAATCTTTTCACCAAATTCTGCCGTTCGGCAAATGATTGGTTGGTCCATCACTGGTTGGAAACAATTTGATCTGCAGTTATCCAGCCCTGCTTCTGCCAGTGACAAGCTCCTGCTCATTCAAGCAAGAGAAGAAAAAGGAGAGGACGTTCACGCTGAAGGGCGAGCCCCCTATTTTTATTCTAAGTCACAAAGAGCTGTGGCGCATTAGAAAATCCGAGTGCTTTCTTGGCCAGCTTCGTCAATGGTCATGGCAGTCCTTGAACACCATTTGATAGACTTGGGCATCTGGACCAATGTCAAAGAGTACTTGGCAAAGCAGATCATTTATTGTCCGGAGGTGAAAAGGGACATTTCTGGCTGTTGTTCAGGCATTTAATTTCTAGGAGAAACACAAGCATCTGTTGTCAAGTTCATTTTTCAAAGTGGTGGAAGCTGATTATCACTTTATAGAGAGCGAGTGCAGTCAGAGCTCCACGGGAATGCAGAGGATGCTCTGTCAGGCTTTGAGATTTAGGCCAAGATTTGTTTTAGTAATGTTAATAATTACTTTGAAGCTGATCAGAAAGCTGAGAGAAATCTGACTTTGAAGTAGAAGGTGGGTAAGAAACACAAGTGTTTCGCACCGATTTTTCCGCTTAGTGCTCGATCTGGGTTTCTGACTAAACAAAGCTCAGCCGACGTCTGCCTGCTTCCCCCGCCACAGATCGACTTTTATCTGCGGGACGTTTGCCTTTGATCTCAGACAGTTAGGAGCAGGCGGCTCCTCAACGTGAGCTTCTGACAAAATGGGTGAAGCATATGGTAACGCAGTGGGATTCTGGGTAATTTAGCCCCCTTCACAACGATCGCTCTGCATGAGAACTGAAGCCCTGACAGAAGAGGTGAGGAGACTGGCCTGAACTCAAACTGTTACTCAAACATTAGCATCACTGATTAACACCATGGACGTCCTATAGACCAGCACCAGCCCTGGACATCTGTAAACACAAAGCAATCCTGTTATTACCCTGTGCTATCAAAATCAATATGTGGCTTCCACTGTGTCTTATGCATTTCCTTGTCCATATCTGGATTTTTTGGTAAACGGAGATCTAGTTTGCTGTAATTTTCAGTTTTATTGTTGGGCTGCATATACAGGTATAAGGATTATGTTATGTTGAACAGGTTCTCTGACAGTGCCTGTAGATGATTAGGAACTGTGATCCCACACCAACTATCTGTGCCAGTTACACTGGATATGGAGCTACATGTAGCAAATGTGATTTAATATGAGAACTGCCATTTGGAGAAACCAGGAGCTGCTGGTGTTTTAACCACTTTACTTTGAATGTTCTCATTTTATCTTGCCATTTCCTTAAGAACTTAAGCAGAAGTAAGCGGAATATTTGTGTTAATATAAATCTTAAATAGTTCTATCTTCTGACAGCAATCACTTATATAGAGTGTTTGGTCTGAAACACGGGTCTGTCAGTCACTCTGCTCTGCTGTAAGCCGAGGAGAAAACTTTCCTTGTATCCCATTCCTACAACCTTTATCCAATGAGGAGAGAGAACGGCATAAAGGGGCGGTCCTCTCTGTGTGTGCAGCCAAGGGATGCGCCTGAATGTGGTGACGTAGGGACGAGGGCGGGGACTGCCAAAACCACCGGATCGCTGACTTCTGCTTTAAGAATATTTTCCTTCGCACTAATACAAGAATACAGTTTGGTGTGGAGTCAGTGGAAGGAAGATTCAGGGTTTCCCAGTTAATTTGGAGTGAAGCTTGAGAAACAATAGCCGACCTCTTATTATTATCCCAGTATTATCCAGGCAAATGCAGAGACTGCTTGCCGAAAAACTGCCCCTGACAGGAACGCACATCAGCTGTTTTGCATGAATTTACCTCGAAAACAACTCTGTCTTGTAACATTCCGTTATTATCTCATAGCGTGGTGAATGTGCAGGTCACAACTTGTCCACCAGAGCGTTGTGGAGTTGTTGGATTGTGTATTTGATGAGTTTGATGAGGGAAACCAAGAAATCCCATGAGCCTCCGTAGCGTAGCCCTGAGCAGCTCGCGGCTCGGCTCGGCCATTCTGAAAATAGCTTGCACCAACAATTAAAGGTAACAAATGTACGTACTGCTATGACTATAGGGATTATGGCAATGGGCCAATTTGCTAAAAGGTTGAACTATCCATTTAAAAGCTGCACAGTGTCAAAGTACAACCTCATGGAGTCATCAGAAACAATAGAATCCAAAACGTTTCCATACATCATGTCTCAGATGGTTTATTGATCAGCACAGCAGCTTGTGGGCTACGAGCTAAGCAAACAACAGCAGCCTAGCTCGCTTGAGGACAAGGTCAGGAGGACTTTTTTCTTTTTTGTTTTGGGTATGGAGATAAAGTGTCACAGACTGAATCCGAAATGTTACAGAGTGTGGAGAAGCTGTTCGGATAAAACAAGTCTCTCATTTAACTGAGTGAGCTGGGGCTGGATGGGGGGGTCTGGGTGGTGGCTCAGCAGAGGGGATCCTGCAGATTTCAGCTGGCTGGCATCGTAGACAGGTGTAAGGCAAGGCTGGCAGGCAAACAAGCTTTCAGGTAGGTTTAAAGGTAATAGAGCTAGAAGTGTGACACATGGACCAATCATGCCAACACAAGGATCTGGCAGGGACCAGCTGCTGTGCTGGTTTAAAATGCAAGGCCTGTTGCATTCATCCTCTGAATCTTAAATGTGTACAGATGATGCAGGTGAACTTTCCAACATTAAAACAGTGAAAACAGTGGTTTAAATGTCTAATAAAACGTGACAGCCCTATTAGAAATTTCAATTCGCTGTTCCTCATTAGTGTTTTAACAGCAATAACACTAAGCAGAGACAAGAATGATGAGCTCCTCAGAGGCAGATTCTCCACACACCCTGCCTGTGGATGTTCAGTGGCCTGTGAATAGAGCAGGTGGCCACTGTCACACACTGAGGCAACAGCTTGACTCGGCCCTGAGCACTGGGCAAGTGTCACCAGGTCTGGACAGAAAAAATAAATATATAAACACACACACACCTCCCCAAAGTCATCACCCTCGTTTAACCAGACTGTCATCAGGAGACATTCTCACCATGAATCCTATTTTCAAATTATGGATAAAACTTTAATGACACAGGGCATTAAACAGGCTAATATAATTCCAATTAAAATGCATAGATTCCGATCTTTAATTGAGGACGTGAGTGAAAGGAACGGATGCTGTAAATGTTTAAATAGAGAGGGATTCTCTGAGGCTTTAGGAAATCTGAAAAAAATAAAATTAGACTTTGAGGTTATTACTTCTGCACCTACAGTCATCAATCAGAGCATAAATCTTTAAAGCTACGCTTTATATTCTGGGTGGTGCAGCCAGGATGCCACAGAGGGAGTGGGTGTTATGGGGTTCAGACATTCATTCAAGTTCTCTGTGGAGGCACTTTTTATTCTCCACAACTTGCTATCTTTTAATATTTTAGAAATAATTATTGTAAATTTTATTTCTCTATATTACTACGTACGTACGTACATATGTCTATAGCACTACAGTATGTACTAAGATTTTCAGGACATATGATTGTCAACCTGGTTCAAAGGTTTGGGCAAGAAAGGGAGACGAGATGGCGGGAAAGAAATTATTTATTTTCAAATTTCAAATGAAATAAAGAACACATGGATATCAGTAATCAGTAGTGTATGCTTGTATGGATGAGTGAGTGCATGCAGTGTGGAAGAACAAAGGAAAAATCTTGTGCCATGCTGCTAGAGAAAGGACGTCTGGCTGGAAACAGGAGAGAGAGAACTGCCACTGGTGCTGGGGGAAGAGCACACCTGGCCCAGGTGTGGTTCAACCCCCCGCACCTGTAGTTAGGGAGACAGAGAGACAGACAGTCAGCAGGGAGAGACGCATTAGTGCATTTATATGATTAACTCATATAATCCAAAAACAGAATAAGTGAAAAAGGAAAAACAGGCAAAACGAAAAAAGAAATAGAACTGAAAAGAGCGGAGGCTGGACCACTGCAGCGCATTAGAATCTATGAGCCCTGGTACAGTGGCTGCATCTTTTGTAGGTTGTATGTAAAAGCCGATAGTGTCAGAGCAGGACGACTAGGTTGTCTCATTTAGATGGCTGCTTCAAATGTGTCCTTCTATTCCTGAGCAGCAAATAATCCAACAGGTGGATTCTATATTCAACTCATCCCAGGATTCATTCTGCATTGAAATTTATATGACAGCGACACTGACAGAAATATATTAGGTTTCCATTTAATTTACTATGTACAAATGCAGCTTAAGTATCTTTTAAAAATGTTGTATTGTTAAAGTAGCTAGACAAAAAGGAACAATGATAAAGACAGATGGTGCAGAGTGGAAATCACCCATAGATCAGATCCAGACCAGGTCCTCCAAAGGATGCAATTGCTAAACTGGAACATAACTTATGAGGTAGAGCTACCGTAGCACATGTGAGCAGATAGATATTCTGAGATGCAATGTAAAATACAATAATCATATACAGCCTGATATGAAACCATGTACATCCTCTTTGAGGGCCCAGACAAACCCCAGTCCAGGACATGAGAACACAGATGCTGAGCAGTCTTCATGTCTAGCTTTTGATCCTAGCAGGCCCTGCTCTGTTCTGTGTTCCTGCTTTAACAGCATCCTGCCTCAGCCAGTCCGCCACCCCTACAGAGTGCAGATAATTAAATGTTGGGGTACTTATGTGGGGTCAGGGCTGCTGTGGCTTTGCTAATGAACACCAAGCTTCTGTTAGAAAGGACTGGAGCCACCTCTCTTTTCCCACTCTCATCTCACAACAACCGCAGCAGGGTATTTATGGTCACTGCCAGTCAATGTGTGATGAAGATGTGATGGACCAGGTCTGGGATGAAGGGGTCTCAGGACTCCAGGTACAGGTCATCCATCTCCGAGAAGATGTTCCCACACTGCCCCTCTCCCTGGGCCATTAGTTTGAGAGATCAATGTGAGGCAGCTGGGGAGGAGTCCATCCATCATGTCACCCACACAGCAGTGCACTCCAACCCCGATGGAGCTGGCTTCCTGAACCTCACCCAACCCCATACCACAAATATAATTACACTCAGTGTTTCACTGCTTCAGCCTCCTTACACTAAACTGACCCTGAGGACATCCTCATCTCTCAGCCAGAAGGGCTGTGAGCACCTTCACAGGTTGTATCCTCAAGGACAAAGAAAGGAGAAGAGCTGAGTACTGAGATGTTTTGGATAAAACAGGCTTTTTAGCTTTGCTTTTACATTCTAAGGACCAGGGTGTATGAATATCAGAGGTGATTGCTCTATGACTGCACAGGTAGCTCTGCAAACTCTTAAAGGGACAATCAGGAGTTTTGGAAAAGCAAAGTGTTTTCACACTACATTTATGAGCCTCCGCGCACCGTGAAATTCTTTGACCGGCGCAAGACAGACTCATGTTTTCATTCATCAAGAATTAAAGTCAGAGGTTCAAAGACGATCACATACCGTCGTAGTTCCCACCATAAACGGTGATTCAGCGGCGTTATTCTCATGACTCGCCACGAAACTGAAAGTAAAGAAACGCTGGTCGGCTCATCCAGCATTTCCACCACCACTAATAATAACAAAATAACCATAGAGACAAAACGATATATTTATTGTAACCTTGAGGATTGGTCTAGCACACAGGGGCTTCAATTAAGGAGACCACAACGGTCAGTGTGGGTCAATCATAATATGCCATTTATTTACAATAAATCAAATTCTAAAATAACACAGTCAATGAAGAACAAGAAGACAGACAGTCATATCACGGCTGGGAGACCAACCACCCACTGCCTAGGACACTGGGAGTAAACTAAATATCAAAAAGAAATATAAACCCAACACACTTCAAATAAAGACACCACACTAATTAAATGTGCAACCACAAACCATATCACCATCTAAAGTGAACTCCCAGCATGTCAACCACACCGGTGAATGGAGGACCCCACCAGCCGTAACACTAGAAACAGAAGAAGACAGAATGTTAAAATCCTAAAACTAAGCAAACTCAATATGGCTAAAATATAAAATACTAAACTAAAATAAACAGCAGTCAGTGCCGTGCCTAAAAGCAAAAGAAAGCACTGTTAATTTAGTTTGTAGGACATAAAAGTATGAGGTTTAAATGATGATATTTTTGCATACCTCTGTATTTTAAAACAGTCAAGGTTTCAGTCCTACAAACAAATGATAGACCCACAATTAAAATCATTAAAACACAGATACCTCAGGGTGCATGAATGCACCCCTACGTTACCCTAACAATTAAAATACTACCCTGATAAAACAATTCTAAAAACCCCAAAAGTCTATCTTACCAGAGCAGAGAGTCAACAGTCACAGCCACAGTGCACACAAATGATTTGGACACCTGCTACTAATCAGCCTCTCCTCAGTTCCTGTCTCCTCTGATTGGTCTCTGCTCTCTGCTGCTTCTCGTGACCTACTGCTACATTATCGAAAATGGGCCCATTAACAAGTGTGGGTAACGTAGATTCATCCACATTAACGTGAGACTTTTTTATAACCAAATAGAAACTCCTCGTTGTCCCTTTAAAAAGTCAAAAAAATAAATGGTCACATATGAACTGTTGTTTACATTTCATTGACCAAAAGTGTGTTGGAACACAGTGAACTCTAAGAGGAGTTTGTTCAGAATCTGCTATTAATCGCAGGTCCACTGATGTGATTTTCCTCTCATACATTCCCGAAGCGTCTCAGTGCTTTAAACCTGTTGAAGCTCAGCATCCATAGACTTCAATGGGGCAGCAGAGAAATGGGTTTTTCACAGCAGCGAAACTAGACAGTCTTTGGAAAAATGCTGTGATTTTGTGGCAATGAATGGAGCAGTGGGCGGGCCAGGACACTGGGCTTCTGCATGACGATTGGACGATCTGCCGAATAAAGGCTGAATCCCTTTTTGATTGACAGCTCTTTTGAAACATACAGCGCAAGAGGATTGTCGAGTTCAGTGGATTTTGCAAGTGAAGTCGAGAGACAAACTGCAGCTCATTTCTTGGTCATACAGTCATACAGTACACAGTAAAGCAAACACAATTATAGCATTTCTTTGTTTTGTTGTTTGTTTTTGTTGTTGTTTTGGGGGGAAGGGCATATAAATAAATGGACACGTTTTATGGTAATATTACTGACACTCTGGATTGGGAAATTTTTTTCTTTTGGTGAAAGTACAAAAGGTTTTTGTGTGGACAACATTAAGTTATGTGTGTAGTCATCAAGGAATTAAGGAAAAGAGGACAGGAAGTCATCCCAAGCACTACATCTTCTCCCATGCTCGAGGTCTGGACTGGCAGTGATGACTGACTGCACACTGATCCTCTCCCACCTCCTCCATGTCTGGAAGTAAATGTGACATTTGTACATGACACAAGAGTCTCCACCCTCTCAGCCTGTCAAATGTTACTGTAGCATAATCAGTTACCTTGGCAATGAGGCCTTTGGCAAATTTGAGTTATTTTGTGATTTCACTAGATTTGTTGGGACAATTCTGTTAGGTGGGGACCTGTCCCTGTCTATATACTGTAGTCACCATGACACCTTTGTGGAGTGCATCCTAGTCCGAAGAATGAGCTCCCTAAATGTTCGGTTTAACTGGACTTTGGAGTTTTGAATGAATGGTCCTTCATGCTTTTCTACATTAGGCAACATCACCTGAAGAAAAGGGTGGAACCACACGACAAGGGCAGGGCAGCTCCCAAACTATAAACTAACAATACATATACATATGTCAGGGTTTGAACTCTGCTGTGACAACACTTTCTACACCATTAGCTAGACACAAGTAGAGCAGAGCATACAGTAGCAGCCAATTCCAGCAGTACCAAACAGGACCAACTGAACACACACACACTGCAATGATCATTGCTCAGTGTTGAGTGTGAAGTTGTTTGGATGGTGCTGCTGCAAGATGGATTAACTCAGGCCAGGCAGTCAGCAGACACATTTTCAATGTCTCCTCACTGGTGCATAAAACCATGCAGATACAGGTCAGAAGCTCTGGTTAAGTGTCCACATGAAGCAGCAATGTCAAATGACAACAGCAACCAAAGGCTGCAGATTCAGACTCACCAATATTAGAAGGTTGAAATATCAGCCTGGTTGGATGATTTCAGATCTGCAGAGGCAGCAGATGGTAGAGTCAAACAGTCCAGGCTGCTGATGGTGTAATGGAGAGGGGTGCATCACATTTGGCCACAACTTCTTAAACAGAATTCTTCAATATCAGAACAAGTTCAATGAACTTAAAGTGATAGTTCACCCAAAATTCAAATTTCACTCATACTCACCCCCATGTCAACTAAGAGCTGTGAGTCCTCTGTTCCTTCTCTGAGTTACAGGGGGGTCCGCGCAGCAGTATTTGTCCATATAATGGTTGTCAATGGATACCAACTTTCTTCGTCCAAAAAGACACACCAAAAAACATCCAAATGCCACTATAGTGCTCGTCTGTAATGTCCCTCTTGTATTGAAGCCCCAACATGAGAAATTGTTCTGAAAAAATTTTTAAAAGTCTATATTTTAAGCTTGTTTGTAGCGGAAGCTCCCAGTGTCTCAGTTCACTGCTCTTCCCGTGTCAGTGCAAATCTTGCGTGATTTTCACTGACCGGCGGAACAATTTCTCATGTTGGGGCTTCAATACAAGAGGGACATTACAGACTCGCAGCATGGAGGTATTTGGATGTTTTTTGGTGTGTCTTTTTGGACGAAGAAAGTTGGTATCCATTGACAACCATTATATGGACAAATACTGCTGTGCGGACCCCCCCGTAACTCCGAGAAGGCACGGAGGACTCTGAAAATTCTCACAGCTCTTAGTTGACATGGGGGTGAGTAGAATATGAGTGAAATTTGAATTTTGGGTGAACTATCACTTTAAGTTCATTGAACTTGTTCTGATATTGAAGAATTCTGTTTAAGAAGTTGTGGCCAAATGTGATGCACCCCTCTCCATTAGAGTAGAGTAGATAATGAGTGAAATTTGAATTTTGGGTGAACTATATCTTTAAGTGACCTTTATATATACCTACAATACACAGAGGGGTCCAGATGTCCCACTTATTTTTTTAACTATATCAGGCAGGTTGTTGCAGCATCATCTTGACAAACCTGCCTCTTTTGGGTTTAAGCAATCTCAGTGAATTTTCACTGTGGATCTAATACCAGACTGACTCAATGGTGTTGCAGTCAAGGCTCTTTGGGGGCCACACCACCTGTTACAGGATCCCTGGTTCGTCTCGACATCACAGATCTGGGAAATGAGCCTGCAACTGTAATTACCCTAATGTGTAGCCAATTGTGCACACACCTGGCCAGATGTTCAAAATACATTTTTAAAGGTTCATCCCGAGGAGGTGCAAAGATATAGTCTGGGCCAGAGGTAGAAACCAATCTGAGAACGCACAGATTGAAGAAAACACATGGGAAAGCTGAGCAGTCTGAACAGTAAGATTAGCTATCCAATTAATTAATTTGAACATTTCCTTACTTCAACCTGAGCTGTGGCAGCTGAGGCAGCGAGAGGGGGTCAGGTAGGGATCACTGCAGCTAATGAAGAGATAGAGATGGAGGAGGAAGAGGAGGAGGAGGAGGCCAGAGAGAGCCAGGTAAAGGAAAAACAACAGGTGATGAGATTGACAGCTATTATGCAACCTTTTACTCATCACTTTCAGCTGTTAACACTTTGTTACCATCAGTTGCAGATTGCAGGGTATAGGTGTTGAACTCCTTAAACTGCAGTAGCAGCTGTCATTACAATGAGTGGTTGGGAATCAACTGCTTTGCACCGATTCAACACTAGTCACTTCTGATTGACTGTTGTTTCCAAGGCAGTGATGACAGAGTCAACAGCCAGTGTGACCAAACATTGGACCTGCACATGGAGACTTTAGGTATTTGTTCATAGGCCTGCACCCTCAGCATCATGGCCAGGGACTGTGATGATGATAGCTTTCCACTGTACACGATATGAGCACCAGAATGGAATGCAATTAATTCCCTATTATCCAGTTCATTTTATTTATTTTATCTGAGTTTCTGAATTGCCATCCAGTTTATATTGTTGTGCACTTTCTGCTTGCAATCCCACAATGCAATGTGCTGTATTAAAGATGCAAAAAATACAGTTGTGCAAGAGCTGATTTACTGTTCTCTGCTAAACTATAGATTTTCTATTATATGTGAAAACAGGAGGAACTCCAGACACAGAACATGAGATTCACACACACACATACACACATATAGGCTAGACATTAGTCAAGGTGCATTAGTGATACATGGAGCAGAGCCTCTGGAGGGAATTATTATAGTATATTACACAATACTCACCTGTTCCATTTAAGTTGTAACGCTTTGCTTTCAAATGCACGCCATGAAGGCGGCTCGTGTCTCTGCCTCTGTGCTGATGAGCAAAGGTCAAAGCTTTGGTTGTTTCTCTTCATCAGATGTTTCCCTCCTCTTTGATGCACTGCATCATTTATTCACACAGTTAAGTTTTAAGCGATGGAATCACTCCATCACTTAAAACTTCACAAGCAGATGGTCCATCTGTTTTTCAGTATGGTCAAACAAATTTGTGTTGTTTCAAGTTCTTTGCTAGACAGGCTTTAAACTCTGCTGTGATTAATATTCTTTTTTATTCTTTTTCCTGCATAATTTCCACATACCTCCATACCACACTATTTCCCACAAACTAGATCACAAAACATAGAAAGATGATTACTCCACCAAACATTTAAACACACTCATGCATGAATGCATCTAGGTAACTGTTCATTTTTGTTATCATCTATAGTGCTTGTCCTGCCCATAATAACACCTGTATCCTTTTTGACACATCTGATTTGTTATATCACCAATTAAAAGTTCAAAATGTATTATTTGGCTGGACCTATGGTCAAATCCTGATTTTATAACTGCACCTCTGACAAAGTCACCAAACATCTCTGCCCTTTTTAATTGTAATACTCAGTGAAAGTTAGGATATTGTTATTTTTCCGGCTTTTGCCTTTATTACAGTTAGAGAAAATGTGGAGAGAGAGAAGGAACGATGGAGGATGACATGCAACAAATAGCCTGAGACAGGACTCAGATCAAAGCCAAAGGCAACCCAAGGCCACAACTCAAAAGCATAGTGCACCCAAAATGGTGTCACCACATTTATGGATTCGCTATAATATCATATAATAAGCAGAAAATTTATTTTTGGCTTGAGTATTAGACTATGACACTTTGTTGCTTATATAATGTGAAATTATGGCAAAATGTTGTCTCTGTTTTTACAGATCTGTATTTTGTCACGAGGTACCAGTGTGGGACCCGTAACACATAGATTTTATCTGGGCATCACTCTAAAAATTACTATCTTTCTTTGTCACCTACACAGCCTCCATCTTGGATACACAACAATTTCACTTTTATTCACGTTGAATTACAGAACATAACAGATTCATATTAAAGGCAGGTTTTTAATGTTTATCTTCTCCTTTGTTTGATGTATATAATTGGTTCAGTTATAATAATTTAGTTATAATGATACATTTAATAAAATAGTTTTATGGTAGTTTATTTGCTCTAATGGAAGCAAGGTTAAGTGTATTAGTGTTCCTCCTCTTCCCTGCAGTGCAAATAGCCAGGAAACCAGAGCAGCTTTGTACAGCACAGTCCAGCAGCTGGCTGAGTAGCGGTAGAAGTACAGTACTGTCAGACAGACAGTCAGTGACAGCCACTAAGGCTCGCCCCACTGTTACAGTCCAGTCCCAAAAGGAAAAAAAGTGTATCTTTTATTCAGATATACTGGCATGATAATGCTGACACACAACATGTAAACCATGGTTTGATTTAAACAATATATTCAACACGGCTCCAAACACACTCTGCAGTATAGTGGGATTTATTCCCAGTCAATCATACATCACTGCCTGACACGAGAGGAGAAGCACATCCAGAGTCTTGACATGTCTCTGTGAACAAGGGAATTAACTCTGTGCTCATAAATATGTTGGCTGCAAAAGGAATTACCCATCCCATTCCAGGCAGCATCTTTTTCGAAATCCCCTTTTCTCTATGCAAACAAGAGCAATTCATTTGAATAATTCTCACTAAACCTGTCTCATCCACTTGTTTTCCCTTTGAGAGGCAATCACCCGTTGTCTGCTTGTAATTTATGACCACGGGCAAATCTGCTGTGGTTTTTACGTGGTTGCATTAGAACACACTCTTGTTATTGTGAAGCCTTATGGTAAATGGGGAAAAATACACTATTTAATGAAAAAAGACAGGTGCTTTCCAAAGGTGGGATCCTCAGCTTTATGTATCTGATACACAAGAAGGAATGTGGGATATTCTGCTACTGCTACTTATTCATTATCTAAATTATGTAAATAGTTTATCTCTGTGAAATGTTTTTAAAAGCTTTAGAGCCGTCTGGTGCAGCCCCTCCACTGAATTAAGATGCATCAGGGCTCATGTTTGTTGTTCTGTGGCTTACTGGACAACTTGATTATCAACTTGTGAGCTTCCAGTGCTACATGTGGTTAGCTTTGTAACATAATAAGGCCTACAGCAACAAGGCCTTTTGACATGTTTATTTGAGAACCAGGCTTGAATTATTAAATCCACTGAGTAGCAGATTACTGGAGTTTTATTTTTGGAAGGCCAATTTTCACACAGGCTTTTTTTTTTCTCAAACAGCAAGTGGGAGTGATCCTCCATTAAACACATATCAGCATTATTGTGACTCTTTTATAAAGGTTGCATTTCTTCAGTCTCTTATTTGAAGTGATCCACAAGAAAATATGTGTGCTTTTACAGTTTTTCTAAATTGTTTTGGCTCAATTCTGAAATAAGGAAAGTAAAAAAAGAAAGAAAAGTTTTTTGTTCTCATCAATTTAAGCAAACTGAATTGTTTTGGTACATGTTTGCTAATGAGGAAGTACATTTTTCTATAAAATCTGCACAAAAACTTGTACTCCTTGATCAAAACTGATCAGTTGATTCTCAATGAAGTTGTCAAACTCTTCACCAGGATGACAAAAAAAAAAATTAAAAAAAATCAAGGTCTACAACAACTGGAGTCATGATCAACAACATCAGCTTGGTTTGCAATTTTCCCAGGACTTTAGTCTGCGGTGGATATGGGACACAGGAACATTTTAGGCCCTTAAGTGAAATACTTTTTGGTCAAAACACAACTATTTCTCTGTGAACTAAGGCTTTGATACTTTCACAGTATTAATATAGAATCTAGAGCTGCTTTGTGGGTAGTCTCCTTTTTTCTTTAGTTTGAACTTGGCAAGTATAATTCAGAATCAAAGACCCCTGGAGTGTTCTTGCTGATATCAGTAGCACACATCTGTACTGGTGCTTACACTTCACATCTGTGTCTGGCTTGACCTTTGAAAATAATCACAATTAAAGGTCCACAAATTGGACTTTTTCAGGCATCAACTGGATTTGACAGTGACCATGTTAAAAGAATGACTTCATCTCAATTATGAAATAAAAAAAATGACTTTTACACTTAAAACTCACTATATTGGTATATATCTACGATATCCACAGAGTCAGAGCTGTTGTTAAACTCAAATAATGTATCTATTGTGTATTCAGCCAACCAAATTTCATCATCCAAAAGGAATTTTGTCATATATCAGAATGCTCCAGACGACAGAGCCAGTGGTGAGCTGCCAAAGGGCTGACAGAGATAAGACTGTTCTCCCAGGACGATGGCACATATTGACCGGCTATCTCTATCTTTTAGGAGTTGGGCAGAGAGCCCACATCTCTGCAAACATCCCAGGAAATTATTGAGTGTTATCTGGATAAACTGAACATGCATTTAAAAGGTCACTTTCTAATCTAAAAAAAACAAACATCAAAACGTAATGCACTGACTGTCAGATGATGAAAAGCTTTGGTTTTGGCTCAGAATGCACTATGAATAATCCTACTTGCATCTGAAACACTTGTAGGAAGTGTTGTATTCAGTGTAGACGTGTACATACAACAGTAAAGTCGAAGGCCTAGATAGAAAATACTTTTGTTGACAGAGAATATTAATGAGTTTCCTACACAGGGTGTCAGGGCTGAGCTTAATGAAGAGCTCAGAGTACAGCCTGCTCCTGCTCTGCTCCTACAGTACAGGGAAAAGGGAGCACCTTGAGGTGGTTCGGGCATCTGGTTTGAATGCCTGGGCACCTTCCATTGGAGATTTTCCTGGCATGTCTGACTGAGAGAAAACCCTGGGGTTGACCCAGAACCCGTAGCAGGGATTATATATCCCATCAGGCCTGGCTGGGAACACCTTGAGATTCTTACAGAAGGAGGTGGAAACATTGGTGAGGGAGGAACCTCTGGAAAGCCCTGCTTAGATGCTTAGCAGCATGGATGGATGGATGGATGGATACAAATACTTATGATTACATTTACAGCTGTCATACTCTATAAAGCACCAGATGTACTGTAGAAGTAGAGGCCTTGGACATCACTGGTCATTAGGCACACATTAGAGTTTGTTAGCGCATACGTTTGAGCTAATAGAGTTGTTATGTTGTGAAGCAATACATTTAGAAGGATACTTGGTTGGGTTTTAAAATGGGGAGCAGACAAATAATATTGTAATCTAAAACAGATTCCCAGCACTTTTTCAACACCTAACCTCTTGGATGTTCTAATTAGGGCCACGGGCAATCGCACCGGGCACTGGTCCCAACAGCTATGAAATAGCTGCAGGGACCAGTGCCCGGGCGAAGCCCGGGCACTGGCACTGTTATTGTGTGGATTTTTTCTTATTAGTGTGACTGCTGAAGCAGTCACACTATTGTTCTTCTGTTTGGCCATTTTCTTCCGCCTTTTTACGGTCTTCTTCTAGTCCTTCATACTTTGTGCTATTTCAACAATTCATATATCAAAACGTGCAGCTTTTTTTGAACTTTATCGGCATTACTTTTCTCTTTTTAACTATTTATACTTTTTCAAATATTTAACTTTTTCACAAAAAATCTCACATTCATCAAAGTCTCAACCTCTCTTCTTGACAACTCCACTGTAGTGTAGGGGTTAGGGTAGATGCCTGCCAACCCTCAGGTCACTGGTTCGAATCCAAGGGAAGAACTCTTGTTATGTTATGTTGAATTCTGCTCTCCTCCCCCGCCTTCAATTGGTTACAGGTGTTTGTTATCTCCTTGATTACTCATACCAGTTTGCAGCACATCATCACATTACAATGAATGACAACAGTTTTGAAAGCAGTGTGCTCTCTGTAGCCGAGTGGCAGAGTAAAGGTTTAGTGATCATATGGTCATGGGTTCGATTCCTGCCTCAGTCTTTTCACTTCATTGCTTGACTTTTGATTCCAATTATTCAGCTGTCATTGGACAGTCTTTGATTCCTCATAGTATAAAGCTCATTGTAACTCAGGTTCTCTGTGGCCATATGGTTAGTGCTCAGCCTGAAATTCACAGACATTTTCATTCTAAGTCATTCAAGCTTGACTCTCAAGCTTTCTTGATGTTGACAGTGTGCAGATCATTAACAGACAACAGTCTCTGCAACTGTGTGTGCACTGTGGCCTAGAGGCAGAGTGGAAGTCTAATGACCATGAGGATGTGGGTTCGATTCTGACCTTGGTCAAACATTTGTATGGTGATCACAGCTTGCACTATTTGCTAATTCTGCAACAGCGTTCAGTTGCTGTCAGCAGTCACACCATTTCCATTCTTGGAAATGCTTTTTCTAGTTATTATTAGTGTGACTGCTGAAGCAGTCACACTATTGTTCTTCTGTTTGGCCATTTTCTTCCGCCTTTTTACGGTCTTCTTCTAGTCCTTCATACTTTGTGCTATTTCAACAATTCATATATCAAAACGTGCAGCTTTTTTTGAACTTTATCGGCATTACTTTTCTCTTTTTAACTATTTATACTTTTTAAAATATTTAACTTTTTCACAAAAAATCTCACATTCATCAAAGTCTCAACCTCTCTTCTTCACAACTCCACTGTAGTGTAGGGGTTAGGGTGGATGCTTGCCAACCCTAAGGTCACTGGTTCGAATCCAAGGGAAGAACTCTTGTTATGTTATGTTGAATTCTGCTCTCCTCCCCCGCCTTCAATTGGTTACAGGTGTTTGTTATCTCCTTGATTACTCGTACCAGTTTGCAGCACATCATCACATTACAATGAATGACAACAGTTTTGAAAGCAGTGTGCTCTCTGTAGCTGAGTGGCAGAGTAAAGGTTTAGTGATCATATGGTCATGGGTTCGATTCCTGCCTCAGTCTTTTCACTTCATTGCTTGACTTTTGATTCCAATTATTCAGCTGTCATTGGACAGTCTTTGATTCCTCATAGTATAAAGCTCATTGTAACTCAGGTTCTCTGTGGCCATATGGTTAGTGCTCAGCCTGAAATTCACAGACATTTTCATTCTAAGTCATTCAAGCTTGACTCTCAAGCTTTCTTGATGTTGACAGTGTGCAGATCATTAACAGACAACAGTCTCTGCAACTGTGTGTGCACCGTGGCCTAGAGGCAGAGTGGAAGTCTAATGACCATGAGGATGTGGGTTCGATTCTGACCTTGGTCAAACATTTGTATGGTGATCACAGCTTGCACTATTTGCTAATTCTGCAACAGCGTTCAGTTGCTATCAGCAGTCACACCATTTCCATTCTTGGAAATGCTTTTTCTAGTTAGTGTGACTGCTGAAGCAGTCACACTATTGTTCTTCTGTTTGGCCATTTTCTTCCGCCTTTTTACGGTCTTCTTCTAGTCCTTCATACTTTGTGCTATTTCAACAATTCATATATCAAAACGTGCAGCTTCTTTTGAACTTTATCGGCATTACTTTTCTCTTTTTAACTATTTATACTTTTTCAAATATTTAACTTTTTCTGATTTTTTTCAGCTTTATAATGTGTGTGTATTGCGTCTAACGAGCAGAGCCAGAGTGGTGTCAGAGTGGAGAGAGGCAAAAAAACATTCTAGAGTTTTTCTGGCTAAACTGTCAGCACGGCCACAAATTAAACTCTAGACAAATTATTTTCTCCAGTTTTGTAGCCACACTTGTCTTCTGGCTAAAATTCTGGTCAAAAATGCAAAGAGACTTAGATAATAATTTTAAATATTTTTTAAATGCAGCCAGGGAGCTCTCTGCTCTCATTAAGCTCAATGCATTTTTTTCACATCAGCAGGAGAAGGAGCTCAACTTTGTAACTTGCTGTTAAGTGCTTTTTAATTCATTTGAATTCACCAAAAAATAGTCACAGGTCACAAAAAAGTCCTCTTCTCACTTGGTGTGGCTAATTTATATTAATTTATTTTTGTTTTAAGCATCATTGAAAAATCTCACATTCATCAAAGTCTCAACCTCTCTTCTTGATAACTCCTCTGTAGTGTAGGGGTTAGGGTAACTGCCTGCCAACCCTAAGGTCACTGGTTCGAATCCAAGGGAAGAATTCTTGTTATGTTATGTTGAATTCTGCTCTCCTCCCCCGCCTTCAATTGGTTACAGGTGTTTGTTATCTCCTTGATTACTCGTACCAGTTTGCAGCACATCATCACATTACAATGAATGACAACAGTCTTGAAAGCAGTGTGCTCTCTGTAGCCGAGTGGCAGAGTAAAGGTTTAGTGATCATATGGTCACGTGTTCGATTCCTGCCTCAGTCATTGCACATCATTGCTTGACTTTTGATTCCAATTATTCAGCTGTCATTGGACAGTCTTTGATTCCTCATAGTATAAAGCTCATTGTAACTCAGGTTCTCTGTGGCCATATGGTTAGTGTGTTAGGTGTTGTGCTATTTCAACAATTCATATATCAAAACGTGCAGCTTTTTTTGAACTTTATCGGCGTTACTTTTCTCTTTTTAACTATTTATACTTTTTAAAATATTTAACTTTTTCTGCAAATTAAACTCTAGACAAATTATTTTCTCCAGTTTTGTAGCCACACTTGTCTTCTGGCTAAAATTCTGGTCAAAAATGCAAAGAGACTTAGATAATAATTTTAAATATTTTTTAAATGTAGCCAGGGAGCTCTCTGCTCTCATTCAGCCCAATGCTGAGAATTCTCCACAACTCTGTCTGAAACATGCTTATGTCTGTGCTCTCTGTGGCGAAGTGGCAGAGTAAAGGTTTATTGATCATGAGGTCATGGGTTCGATTCCTTACTTTTTTTTTTAAGCAGAAGCCAGTGATCCTCTTATCAAAGGTTTTCTTTACCCCTCACATACTGTCTCTGTCTGTAGCCTAGTGGTTAGCTTGCTGGTCTGGAGACCTGAAGGTTGCTGGTTCAATTCTTGCCTCAACAACAATTATAGTGAATTATTTTCCCAGTTGTCCTCTGTTGACTTCTGATAACTTGCTTCATGTTGAAACTGCTGCTCTCAGCCTGAAATTCACAGAAATTTTCATTCTAAGTCATTCAAGCTTGACTCTCAAGCTTTCTTGATGTTGACAGTGTGCAGATCATTAACAGACAACAGTCTCTGCAACTGTGTGTGCACCGTGGCCTAGAGGCAGAGTGGAAGTCTAATGACCATGAGGTTGTGGGTTCAATTCCGACCTTGGTCAAACATTTGTATGGTGATCACTGCTTGCACTATTTGCTAATTCTGCAACAGCGTTCAGTTGCTATCAGCAGTCACACCATTTCCATTCTTGGAAATGCTTTTTCTAGTTATTTTTCCACTTCCGGCCGATTTTTGATGCGCTACTAGTCCTGCAACTCGAAGAGTTGCAGGACAAATTATATATCAAAACGTGCGTCCTGATCGGGATCGGTGTGCTATTACTTTTCTCAACAGTTTCCGAATTTTTCGCGACGTAGTCGCGAAAAACTGCGCAAAAATTTTGCATGTAAGTCAATGGGACGGGCGAAAAAAAAAGACCGAAAAAGACCAATCATTGGAGTTTAACAAAAGTCTACTGCTCAGGCATACTTTCACCTAGAGACTTCATTTAAACTTTAAACAGTAGACACAAGTCTTGTGTATTGTCGTATTACTCCACGTTTTGATAGGTCATATAGTTTTTGATCAATCCCTGATCAATGACCATGATCATTTTTGGAGAAATTATGAGATTATAATGGGTGTGTATTGCATGGAATGTTCGTGTCAGAGTGCGTGACATCATCGGTTAGAGTGGGAGAGAGTGAAGAAACATTCTGTATTTTTTCTGGATAAATTGCCACCACGGCCACAATTTACACTCTACAGACATAATTTTTTCAGAATTTGTAAGACAAACTTGTTATCTCTCATGTCATGTGCTCAAAATATCAGAGAGACTTACAGAACTTACAGAATCAGCCTCTGAGTGTGGCCACGTCTGTCCCTGCTCCTCATTGAGTCATTGAGTCACAAAAAAGTCCTCTTCTTGCTTGGTGTGGCTAATTTCTGCACTTTCCTTACTTTTTTTTTAAGCATCATTGAAAAATCTCACATTCATCAAAGTCTCAACCTCTTTTGCACAACACCACTGTAGTGTAGGGGGTAGGGTGGCCGTTTGCCAACCCCAAGGTCACTAGTTCGAATCCAAGGGAAGAACTCTTGTTATGTTATGTTGAATTCTGCTCTCCTCCACCGCCTTCAATTGGTTACAGGTGTTTGTTATCTGCTTGATTACTCATACCAGTTTGCAGCACATCATCACATTACAATGAATGACAACAGTCTTGAAAGCAGTGTGCTCTCTGTAGCCGAGTGGCAGAGTAAAGGCTTTATGATCATAAGGTCATAGGTTCGATTCCTGCCTCAGGCATTTCACATCATTGCTTGACTTTTGATTCCAATTATTCAGCTGTCATTGGACAGTCTTTGATTCCTCATAGTATAAAGCTCATTGTAACTCAGGTTCTCTGTGGCCGTATGGTTAGTGTGTTAGGTTACCACTCATGGAGTTGTGGGTTCAATTCCTTCCATGGACATGTTTCTTGTATGCCATTCCGCATGTCTTTGTCAATTTATTCTGCTAATTCAGCATGGTTCAGCATTGGGTTTCAGCATTCACACGCATGTTCCGTTAGGAAATGCTGTTTCTAGTGTTATTTGTTATGTTATGTTCTCATGGATTATAGGAGGTGATGATTAGAATGATGTCTGTGTCATTTTTGAAATCATCTATTAAAAAAAACAAAAACATAATGTATTTAAAATGATAGTAGCTTGCAGTTAGAGAAATAATTGATTTAATTGAAATAACTTCACAACACGTGACAGTATGACCGGAATGATGAACTTGAAATAATGAAACAACCAGAGGGTTGTTGTTGTTCTCAATACCCACAAATCAATCTTCAGTCTAAAAAGTTTCACAAAGCAGAAACACTGGATGAACAGGTACGACTACATGTAGGTATCTAGTCACCTGTTTGTTATTAAGCTCCACTATCTGCTGCTTGTAATGAACCAGTCACATACATTTCATAAGGAAACTGAACCTACAAACTCTCAGTATCAAGGTCTACTGTACTGCACTGTACTGTAACTGTTTTCTTTTGTCCGCAATTTACCGCATAATGTAGAGAGAATATATTTCTGTCAGGACCACTATGTCAAAATAATATTTACTTGCACAGTTTAATTTGGCGGTATGGTACTGTTCTGGGACCCCCTGCTCTTCCACGCGCTTGCGTGAAAAGCCTGAGGCAGGAAGAGCACCTTCCTGCCCTTCACGAGCCATCATGAACGGCATAAGCAGGGAGCGCAGCAGCAAAGAAAACCCAGACAGAGCAGAGCAACCAACAAGATACAATGACAGGAGGAGCTGGGGCGGAGGTGGGTTGCAAAAAAGCCGGCAGAGGAAGCAGCAGCAGCAAGGGAGGTGACGTCGGGCTAGAGCAGTTTAAATAGCGCGCCCTGAATGCAGTTCCCCAATAGGGGAGTCAGCTGAGCCATCAGCTGATCTGCACAGGTGAAGACAGTTACGCTGTGCTGATTAAGAGCTTGACGTCATGGCCTGCCAGAACTAACGCTACGCTTAATTTCTGTCAGGACCACTATGTCAAAATAATATTTACTTGCACAGTTTAATTTGGCGGTATGGTACTGTTCTGGGACCCCCTGCTCTTCCACGCGCTTGCGTGGAAAGCCTGAGGCAGGAAGAGCACCTTCCTGCCCTTCACGAGCCATCATGAACGGCATAAGCAGGGAGCGCAGCAGCAAAGAAAACCCCCAAAACAACCACACCGGCAAATCCTGGAACCTCTGCTAAGAGATGCCAGGAGGCTATCTAGAATGGAATTAATTTTTTCCTATAAAATTTAATAGGGAATAAGCCACACGCTACCTCTTAACAATAATAATTACAATAATAACCATTATTAATAATAATAATAATAACAATAATAATATTAAATCAATTATTTACAATGAGAGGCTCATGGCTTTTTGTGCATCTAGAATGGCTCTATTGACAGGCGCAGTAAGGCAAGGCAATTTTATTTGTATAGCCCGTTTTACAAACAGTTTGTCTCAAAGGCTTTACATGGCATCGTAACAACATCCTCTGTCATTTGACCCTCACATCGACTGAGGAAAAACTCCATGGAAAACCCTTTTAACAGGGAAAAATCGGAGAAACCTCAGGGTGAGCAACAGAGGAGGGATCCCTCACCCAGGACGGACAGACGTGCAATAGATGTTGTTACGGACAAGAAAACAGGGAGCAAAGAAAACCCCCCAAAATGACCACGCCGGCAAATCCCTGACCCTCTAGCAACAAGAGATGTCAGGAGGCTATTTAAGTTGGAATGTAGCCCATTTAAAAGGAAATAGACGAACCCCCCAAAACCCGCAAAAGGAGCTGCCTCAGTGAATAATTCAATGCCAAATATGATTCTGTATTATCGCTATGGAGGTTGAAACCCAGCGCAAATTAAGAATAAAGCAAACCGTTCCTTGTGTGACGCTCCGACCGCTTGGCAGCATCGCTGGCAAACAGAAACTCCACAGTCCCGGAATCAGCCGTCGTCGGTCAATGGAACAGCTGTGTGTGACGCCGCCCCCGCCTGCCAGGTGAGAGCCCCGACGGAGAGAAGGAGCCCCCCTCCCCCGTCGTCACAGATGGCGTCCTCCGTTCCAGAGCTTCGCTGAAGCCCCATGACACGACACCGCGCCAGCCGCCGCGGGTCCGCATCGTGGACGGGGCGACGACATCGGGAGCAGCAGGGCGAGCACGAACACAACCAGCGATCCTTCCCTCATGCGGGAGCCCGTCTTGCAAAAAAGCCGGCAGAGGAAGCAGCAGCAGCAAGGGAGGTGACGTCGGGCTAGAGCAGTTTAAATAGCGCGCCCTGAATGCAGTTCCCCAATAGGGGAGTCAGCTGAGCCATCAGCTGATCTGCACAGGTGAAGACAGTTACGCTGTGCTGATTAAGAGCTTGACGTCATGGCCTGCCAGAACTAACGCTACGCTTAATTTTTGGCCGATCATATGGTATTGAATGATAGAATTAACTTTACGGAATTTTCACACCTGCCTGAAACATTTGCACAGTACTGTTTTTATTTATTTGTTTATTTAACAGGGACAATGCTCATACATATATTGTACCAGATTTAGCTTCTAGTTTTCATCTGCTGTCCCTGCAGACAATAGTAAACAACATGAATGCAAGGCGGGCATTTGTAAAAACTTCTAAATACAACAACATCTGATGGTACCAAAGTACCACTTCCACCCTCTGGCCATTTACCATAATGTCTGGTGGTGGAGTGTCGTTCTGTCGCATAGAGAAAAACATACCAGCAGTCTTGATGTTAAACAAGATTGATTCAGCCATGTGGCAATTTTCCCATTGCTACTGTAAGGACAGACACAGCTTGATTCTTAGACTTTGCGTGAACATACTGGTAGATGACTGTGTCATCTGCATACATTTGTGTATTAACCTCTGGTGCAATAGATGGCAAATCATTTATGTAAATGCTGAACAAAAGCAGGCCTATTATGGAGCCTTGAGGAACCCCAAAGAGGACACTAAAAAGGGGGATAAATTGCCATTTATTCTGGTATAATGTTGTCTGTTGGTCAGGTATGATCTCACCCATTGCATAGCATTAGGTGATATATTATGAGCCGACAGTTTTGAAGATGATTGACGGTGTCGAATGCTTTCCTCAGATCTATAAGTATGGCGCCAACCACGGCACCTTTGTCTAGCATTCTCTTTATTTCTTATACAAAATATCAGCTGTAGTATATGGACATGATTATATTCATGGAGGAGGCTCAGGTTGAAGAAAATGTACAATTGTACCACTATAATCCAGTATTAAAATGTGTTGTAAAGACATACTAAAGCCTCAGAGCAGCAGAGCTTCACCGTAACTAACTCATTCACAAACCTGCCTGTGTGCACACGATGCAAGAGCAGCAGAATGGACATCGATGAGTTGAAATGACAGGATTGTGGATACTACTCACTTTGCTCCAACGATCTGAATAACTCAGAATTTAAGCCCTGATACTTACTGATAGAAGGACAAACAGGAACAGTCTGCCTTGTATGGTCACTCATGAATGTCATTGTCTTATAGGTTTTAGGGTCAAGAGTATCTCTTATCTTATACACCTAATGACTGTACCAGATGGACATAGGAGAAAGAGGGGGCTAGTGTTGAATAAGTGTGTCTTGTGGTTCATTTCATACTTATCATACGAAATTAAAATGCTTAAAAAGTAAAAACAGTCTCTAAAGGGGCTCGTGAGGACGTTCACAGGCAGAAGAGTCAGAAACAGACTCTGACAGTGTGGCAGTGTTTATACAACACATACAGCATATATGTAACACATAGACTCATTCAACTCAAAGAAACTGTCTGGAGACTGTAATGTATCTGACCCTGGACAAACCTCAACCATCTCTGAAGTGTTGTTGGAAATATTCACTGTGTCTTTAATGTCATATCCATCTAATCTAACAGCAGTGTCACCTTAAATTACAGACTGGTAGACTTTGAACTCAATAATAACACATGACACACTGTGTACAGACGTCTCAGTAAAAGTTATCAGCTACTTTAAAGCTATGAGAAATATCTCTTGGGCCACAGCTTCCTGTCAACAACTGTCTGACAGACAGAGCAGAGACGTAGAGGAAACACACATCAGAGGACTTTCAATTCACATACCAGAAATAACCAGTTAGATCTTACAGCGGTATGAAAGCCTGAGGGTTTAACTGTCAGCAGCCCCTGGTTTTAGCTCAGGCTTGGCTCCCTGTATAGCATAGGGAGAGTGTCAGCTCCACTGTGTGGCCAGATGTGGAAATTACATCTAGACTGACAAGGTTGATAATGCATAAAGTCTTGCTAGTAATTGTGCATTTACATTTTTGTTAAAGAATATAGTAATTTCTACAGTCCTGACAGTTTCGTTCTGGTCCAAAGCTGGATGGTGTGCAGATTTTTTGTACTAAACAAATAAACTAAACTAACTAAACAGATGTCTTTGAGGACCTCTGCCTGTCATACAGTATCATGAAGACAGGAAGCAAAACTCAAGGACATCAACTCCACAGACAAGAGCAGGTCAACTCAAACTGTTAGTCTGGAGAAGATTTTAGCATCAAGGAATGTAATCAACATGAAGAGTCAGGATATTTCTCAGGAAAATATCAACATTTTTGTAAGAATGATGACATGGACTTGAACTAGGGGCCTAAAAACAGAGACAGACCAGTGCAGTGGAGGTGCAGTTTAAATGAAAACACAACCTTGATCGAACTAAATATAATTCATTTAATCATGTTCAAATAAAACGATAATTATGTTAAAATACAGCATGATTACGTATAAACACTGACATGGTTACAATTTACAATTAACAGGAGTTTGTTCATGACACTAAAAACACAAAATCATCAGAGCAAGACAGATAATCCATGTGGTTCAACGACTTCAGTAAATGTGCTGAGCATCTGATTAATGTGTTGTCATAGGTACGGTTGGTCACAAAGAAAGTCACATTGTTCAGTATTCGAGCCATTATGCTGCAGGTCTCACATGAGACAAAGAAAGCATGCAACTCCATTCTGAAAGCAGACAGGTATGACTGCTGCAAGGCAGCTACAATGGACAGACAACATAGGGCTCATAGGTAGAAAACATCCAGCTGAAGTAATGTTTAACAACATGGACATGTGTAAAGGAAAAATGTAAAATCTGAATCTTATCCATGCAATTCCATCCGTTATTAAACTCGCAGCTAGCTACTGACAGCAACTAAAGCTCTCACTGTGTGTGTTCATGTTAACATGATCAGGGCTAGGGAACAGTTAGAATGTAAGACATTAAAACATGATGAAATCTGATGAACTTTTGGTTTTGGGTGGAACTGCATGGATTTTTATGGTTATCTTTGATATCCCTGTAAAATGCTTTAATTAATATTTCATATTAACAATGAAAAATCCTTAAGCTCAGTTTCTTGAATTGGCAGCTTCAAACTTTTTGATCCATTCATCATTGGCTCACTTTCCAACTACAGTAGAAGACTTGCAGGTTGTTTTTAACAAAGGTTCTGGTCCTGCCATTGTACTCAGCCTGTCCAGCACTCAGCAGCTGACAAACAGTTAGTGACTCACTGGTACCACTGACAAAAAAAAAAAAAAAAAAACACGAAAAAACAAGCAATAATAATTTAAAAAAAAATCTGCTTCAATATTTGTGTAAATGAATGTTAATATTACATTGCACCTGAATTTGACAGCTGCAGGAGTTCATACAAACCTGTCCATGTTCTTTTGTTTTTATCTGGTAGCACATGCTATAATGGAGTGGAGAGAAAAGCTAGGAGGGCGTGGACTTAACTTGAGTGATGTCACTTTTTTGTGCAAGAAAAACAGTAGCAGTGTTATGTTTTCATTTACAGTAGTAGGCTGCTAGGGCCAAAGCAGATGAATAATACAATCATTTCTGACAGTTACAGTACGTGTGTGAGCTTATCTGCCTCTCACTGAGCTAGTATGTGAACATTGCTGGGATCCTATGGTAAAAGGTGGGCAGGAGCCAGTGGAAACAATGTGTGCAATGCTAGAGTGCAAGAAGAACCGGTTCCCCAAGGTGGACACAGCAGCTTCTCATCAGGTAGAGGCCTCTCCCAGTAGAGTGAGTTTTCTAGAGTTGAGGCTAAACATGCGTACAGCCTGAGCTCCGAACAGTCAGAAAGTGCAATCAGTTGCCACGCAAACCAACACCAGGAGTGTTGCAACCTGCTGTGTGTCAGTTAAAGTCACAGTTTTCTATTATGTGCATATTATCAAAACATTTTAGATCCTTCATTTGGCTGCAGTGAGTGGAATTTTAAATTACATCTGAATCTGTTGCTTCATCAAAATGTCAGTGTACTTTCTGTTTGTGTTAAAGTGAGTTTGAGTCTGTTTGGAGCGCTGCTAATAACGACTGGCATCATCGTACGAGGTCACGTCCATGTCGAAGAACTCCTCCAGCTTCCACTGCAGGGTCTCGAACGTGGGCCGGTCCTCTTCATTGTCCTTCCAGCAGTCCAACATAATGTCGTACATGACTTTGGGGCAGTTAGGGGGACACTGCATCCTGTAACCCTGGGGGACCCTCTGCACCACCTGGTAGTTGGTCATGGCTGGAACAATCAGAGAGGGACATGATCACAGATTTGACACAATTTTCAAATCTCTATGTGCAGAAAATTCATTCAATTCAGGCTGAAAGAGGTGTTACCTGGATAAGGCATCTGGCCAAAGGTCATAATCTCATACAGCAAAATTCCAAAGGACCATACGTCAGACTTGATAGTGAACCTGCTCTCATGGATGCCCTCTGGAGCAGTCCACTTCACTGGAAATTTAGATCCTTCTTTGGCTTCATACACATTTTCACTCTCTTTCTAGAAACAAGGACAAGACACACGAAACAGACATTTACTGCCAATATCTCGATACGTAGGTATGGGAACTGAGACCTGATGTTTACACGGGCCCCTGGGCCAAGTAGTGAAGGACTGGTTAAAGTATTGATAAGCTCTGACATTATTACATTGGCTCTCTGCACTAAAATAAGAAAAGAGATAGCCTATTATCTAACCAACCAAGGGAGCCAAAACAGAAATAATTAAACATACAAACATGGGTTAATGATGAAAAGTTAAATCATTGTGCTCTTAATTAAATTTGTTTGGAGTGTTGCGTATCAAATAGAACAGAAATAGCACCAAATAATACTGATAAAAGGACCACAACAGTATTATTACAATCTGAGTGATAACTTTACCTATCAATACAGTCCAGGCAAAATTCCGTGACATATGATATTATTGTTATTTTATTTTATGAATCAGGTGATGCTGCTATCTCAGGTTTTCAGGATCAGCAGAACGGCAGATTCTGAAAAGCTTGAAAAAAATGAAACTAACAAAAATGAAACTCACCATGAAGACCCTGGCGAGGCCAAAGTCAGCCACCTTGCAGACGTTGTTCTCACCCACCAGGACGTTTCTGGCTGCCAGGTCTCTATGGATGTAGTTCTGGAACTCCAGAAAAGCCATGCCGGATGCCACCTGCGCTGCCATCTCCACTTGGTCAGAGAAACGCAGTGTAGCACCTTTATCCTCTGTAGTCAAGATAGAGAGCCACACAGTGAGTCAACACTCTCAGGATGTGTAGCAAAGGAACTGGGAAAAAAACTTTTTCTTTTGTTTTGTAAAGAAAATTACCAGACTAATTTATCATACAGTTTATGTGACCAAAAAAAGTATGTATTCACTAGGTAATATACAACATGTACAACATAGATTTTACAGAGGTCCCATATTTTTACACATTTAGCCTACATAAGAAGAGATTGTTTTTGGTTCTTAACACCACTAATATCTTAGTGTCTTTGTACATCTCCTCTCTCAGCCTTCTACTTCTAAGAAATTCAAGAGACATCTAGCAGATTTCAGGTAAAACACTCAGAGAAACCAAAATGTGCATGCCTGGGCAAGGCTTAGGTCAGGGCCCAGGGGTGAAGGCAGTGACATCACAAAGTTACAGAAGTCCTGACAGCTGGTTCTAGGGCTGCTTTCTGAATACAGGCTGTGTGCATTTCTCTGTGGACTGAGTCTTTGATACTTTCAGTATTAATATAGAACCCAGACCCACTTTATAATAAAAACACACATTGAAAGTTACAATTATAATGATAGGGACCTTTAAATATCCTAACATCATGCAAACCTAAAATCAGCTGAAGCTGCTGAAGTACAAAACTGTGCGCAAAACTATGTCAGCAATATTGACGTCTATGTTTTAAGGTTTATGTTTTAATTTCAAATCTAAATGTAGGCTTAATTGGGAATAATTAATTTTCTGCATCCAACTATCCGACTTTAAGTAAATAGAACTTTGCACTGCTAACTTGCACACATGCATTGAAATTATGTCTGACCTACTTTTTATAGTCATAAAAATAAAAACAACAAGGAAGTTAGATACATAAAGGTTAAGAGGCTTAAGTCATTTAATATGTTTAACTTAAAGCCCCAGTATGTAACTTATTTGGCTTTTTATTAGCAGAAATCAACATATTGTCACGCCTGTATTGTTTTGCCTCGTGCTGGCGGACCACTTGTTTACATAGACTATTGTTTATCCTGTTCTGACGTCTGCCCGATTTCACGTGAATGCAACATCAAGAATACGTTCAGATATGCAACCACTCAGCTAGATGGGGGTAATTCCTACACATTATACCTTTAACATGCTCTGTCACTTTGACCATGTCCTGGTTATATGTTCCACCATGAAGATACCAGTCAGGCTCCTGGAAAGACTGCAGAGCCTCTGCTTTTTTAAGTTCCAACTTTTAAATGTATCCTTTAAGGTTCAAGGTTCATTTATTGCCCTACACTCACATGAAGAGAGTAAAACATCTCTATAAAACAAGAGTACATAACAACAAAAGTAATGATATAAAATGTGTGTGGATGTGGATGACATTTTGGCTAAAGGATCTGATTCTCTTTCCCGTGTATAAATGGAGAAAGATGGTTGGACTGACAGGTGGGCAGACTGTTTTACAAAGCACAGCAGCAGCAGCAGCAACACTCGTCTCTTGATCTTATCATGAAGTAGCAGTTGCTCATTATCCTGTGTAGATGAAAACAAGGGCATCTTACTCTGGAGGTACTCCAGTAGGCTGCCGTTCTTCATCAGTTCAGTGATGATGTAGATGGGCTCCTCCATGGTGCAGACAGCGTAAAGCTGGATCAGCTTGGCGTGCCGCAGCCTCTTCATCATCTGGGCCTCTCTCAGGAAGTCCTCTGCGTCCATGGTACCTGGGAAAGGTGTTTCAATTAGGATTAGATTTCCTTGTAATAATAATAATAATAAGACTTTATTAAGGACACAATCAGAGGTCCATAGGGACCTTGTAGTACTGTTTGATAATGTTTTTTCTCCTAGTTTCATCTCTCTTTCTTACATGTTTGAAATAATCTACTACTAACTAGCTAAAGCAATACACAGGATGGGGAGTAGTGTTTATGCACGCTCATACAGATGTTTGCTGCTCATGGTAACTGGCTAGTTCATTTTCCAAATACCTGCTCACAATTATATCTCTACAGCTGTTGATTACTCAACTTTAATCCTTACTGTGACGGCCTAATTAGCCTATAGTGAATAGTGTTAGACATCTACAAAAGACACAGCCTGTGTTACACCAACCACTGATTTCTGAAGACCAATGGTGACAAAAGTGGCAATGCCCTGAATTGAGCACAACTTAAAGCCTGAATACAATGGAAGGAGGTCATTATATAAAAATTGACCCCACCCCAAATTAGAGGGAGTTTTTTAGTGCTGTTCTTCAGCATTTGGCTTCTTTTTCAGCCCCGGAGATTGATGCTTGATGACACCTGAACCAACTCCACAATAAATGAGCAAACTCTATCTCTGAGAAAAGCTTCTATTGTTGCTGCACTGTTATTTTGACTGAGTGCTCACATTACTATTTCTGGTTCTTCCTGCACCACATCTTGGGATCTTAATGACCTTGGTGGTTTGGTTTCTCACAAGGCAACAATACAGTTTTTAATAGACAGAAGAAGAAGAAGAAAGAAGAAGAAAGTTATTCCCAGAGCTAGGCTAGGTCTTGTTTTCATCAGCTTAAAGAGAAGCTTAAAGAGACAAACATCAATTCGCAGTCACATTCACACCCACTGGCAATGTTTCAGTCAAGAAGTTTCCTGAGAGAACCCATGTAGACCATCAAACTCCAAATAGAGAGCCTAAGCAGAAGCAGGAAGTAACGGCGCCATGGGACCTCAACTCTGAAAAACTCGCCATACAAATGAACGGGACTGAAAGTTTTATTTCGTGATCCGATTGAATTGCGCCATGAGAAAAAAATATGTCCTCTACCTGTTTAAAACATCACCTTTCATGCCGAGAAATCAGCCGTTTATCATAAAAGGGCAACAGAAGAATGTATTTTGTGTAAAGACCGCTCCACGGACTACAGATCTGTGTCCCACAAAAAATACGTCACCAACTGACACGGGAAAGGGCGGCATTTGGTGTGTGACGTCACCTACGCGACTTGTAGTCTTTCTGGTTACAGATTCTTCCGAATTTTATTTTACAATAGTTTTACAACAAACTGCTGATTTCTCGGGATGAAAGGTGATGTTTTAAACAGGTAGAGGACATATTTTTTTCTCATGGCGCAATTCAAACGGATCACGAAATAAAACTTTCAGTCCCGTTCATTTGAATGGCGAGTTTTTCAGAGTTGAGGTCCCATGGCACCGTTACTTCCTGCTTCCGCTTAGGCTCTCTATAGAGAGGCAAGTTAGTAGGTTCAACCCAAGAAGCCTCTTGATGTGAATTGACACTACTAACCACTGTGCCATTTTACTGCATGTCCAGGTAAGTGTCAATGGGCTTCTCAAGATGTTGCCCTACAAATAAAAATGATGCTGTACCGGGTTTGAGAGTCTTCACTGCGACTGCTGTAGTGTCGTTCCACAGGCCCTCGTACACCTCTCCAAACTGACCAGCTCCCAGCTTCCTCAGCAGTTTGATGGAGTTGCGGTCAATCTCCCATTGGTCCACTGTGTTGTAGGACAGACCATAGGTCTGTGGAGCCTCCATCTACAAGGGCACGAACAGTCACAGTTTACTCAGATGACAATTTGACAAATTTGGCAACATATTAATGATGGAATTTAGAGAAATGAACAGCATGTGATTTCATAGTGTGATGTGTGATTTTACCTTTTTGCATGGTTCACCCAGACGCACACACAGGCCATCAGACTGTTCGGAGTAATGCTCCACCAGCTCCTTCAGTGTCCAAAAGGTTTTCGTTCTTGATACAAAGTACTGCCCGTTGTTTGTCTTTCTAAGCTTGTAGTGCTTCACCTTTCCATGGTCCAGCACTGAAAGACAGGTCAGCATCCAGTCATTTACTCAACAACCACACAAGTGAGGGTTTCTCATGGTAAAGTACTTCTAATATAAGTTTTTAACCAAAGAAAGCTAACAGAGGTTTCTCATGTTATTTTCTCTGTCAACAGTCATCCGCCGCTGTTGTGAATACAGGTGAAGAGAGTGGGACTAAACCAACACATCTCACTGCTGGAGACACAGTTTGAGGAAAAAGATTTTAGTGTTTTATTGATGACTCTTTTAATCTCCATTTGACTTTTATTTGTTTGGATGTTTTATATTTGACTCATGTGAATCACTGATTGTGTAGAGTCTACTCTGTTGTTAGACATAGAACCAGCCACGGCCAGAACCCGCTCAGGCTGCGCTGGTTGTCCTCCCACCTGTTTTATGGGTTAATTGTCATACTCTTAAATGTTTATTTCCCTCTTGAATATTACAACTTTATATTTCATCATAAAAATTACATACCGGTATTTGTTTTTCCCCCTCATTCTGGTCTCAATATATTTGAAGACAGTTTGAAGTGATTTGTTTGAAGACAGTAATACAGTGCAGGACTGTGTGTATCATCTTCACAATGAGTAATGTCTTAAGTAGTGAGCTATGTGTGGACACAATGTAAGTTCACAAAAACGCAATGAGGAATTCTATGAGAAATTGGAACATGTGTGAGGGGAAATTAACTGAGGACTGCATTAGGAGTTGAGGGCGCTGCATCAAACTGATTAGTTCATACAGTTGCGGCTATGAAATGAGATAGAGGTAGATTATCAACCAGCTTTAATGAATGAACATGGAAGAATTCAGCTGTAATGGAAAGACCAAGGCCAGAGATAAAGTTATCGCATGGCTTTTATGGGAGCAGGGACCTCTATTTATTTAACTTGCTGACCTTCATACCATCAATCATCTGAACTGAGGAAACAAATGAGTCACTGAACAATGCCCGAGGTTGGAAGTGTGTGTTCTGTGGTGGGGAGGGACGCAGCCAGCAGAATGTTGACCAGCTTGTCCTCACATGAGAAAGATATTGATAAGGACATGTTTGTCAGTTAATGTGCCATAAAAGGCTTTTTCCTTTATCCTGTGTCAAAGATGTTGATGGTGAGGAGGAATAATTGTACAACTTATATTTGTTATTGATCTGGTGTGTACAAAACCTTCTAGATAAATGCAAAGTAATATAAAAAAGGAAATGTTTGTTTGTTTTTAATTCTACATAAAACAAGCCAGCAGGCTGATACTGGAACAATGATGATTCATTTTTCACATTGAAATTAACCATAATTACAGGTATTATATAGACAATGTTATAGTAATTCTCAACTGAATGAGTCTACACTGTGGTTGTTGGTATCATCCAGTACAACATCTTAACATCATACATCACCTCACCGACTTACATGGTAGGACTCATCACTCATACAGGCAATATGGATGATGTCATTTCAAATCTGAACTACTGTCCCTACACTGCAGTTACCATGAAGTGAATTATTCTGATAATCTCAATAGACCTTAGGTAATGTACTACATAAATCTCATCTTACAATAACAGCCACAAAGCAGTCGTGTATAGTATGACTGGTGCAAAACAAGAGAACACAAACATCTTGGGGTGAAAGAGAGGAGCTATTTACACTAAGATGCTAAAAAAAAGTCAAACCTGGCAGACAACACAAGATTAAGGAGATTCTGTCTGGGAGTGTTGTCCTAGCTGCAGGAGGCTAACTTTATATATATATATATATATATATTTTATTTTTGGGCGTTTTTGCCTTTATTTGATAGTACATAGTGAGATAGACAGGAAAGGAGGAGGCAGAGAGGGGGAATGACATGCAGGAAAGGTCTGCCCGATGCGGGATTTGAACCGGGGACGCCTGCGTTGAGGACTGTAGCCTCTACATGGGGCGGCCGCTTTAACCACTGCGCCACACACCGCCCCAGGAGGCTAACTTTATGATGTAAACAAACACTACATTTTCATTTGAATCCTGTTCTGCCGCCTCACACCTTGCATGGGAGGGTTAAGGTGTTCATATGAGGAAGAGAAGTGACTCAGCACTTTCCCAACACTAGTTAATGTTAACCACTACAGATCAATCAAATCCTTGACTGTGCCAAAGGGAGCAATCATGTTACATACAGTAGTCTGGAATGACTGAACCTTTCACTTATCAAGAGGTATCCCATTGTTCATATACATTTCTCACTTAGTCTTGTGTAGCATGCATTGTTGGAGGGAGACATGTTAAGTTAAGTGACTGTTGTTTACATGTGGATGCTGAAACGTGATGGAGAACGAACCTGAAGCACGTTGCGTGCTTGAGCACATGCATGAGCAAGTGTACCGTGCTCAAGCACACCTCTTCCTACCGTACCGGGCCAGGGAAGGGTACCGTACTCAAGCACGGTACACTTGCACTCACACTATAGATAGAATCCTGACTTTAGGGGGCAAACGTGCTTGGGCATGGTACGATTGCCTAGTGTGAGCGCACCCTTAGTTATTTCTCATTCAAAGCTATTTATGTAAGCTATGAGATTTTGCAACTTTGCAACTAAACTAAACGATTGTGTCAACTGCATCATTTCATATTTCAAAAGTGGTGGTGTATTGAAAACTGGGGTGTATTGAAAGCTGATTGGTGTTGCTACGGTAACTCCTTGTCCAGGCTCACCTGAGAGTGAGAGCTCTCCTCTCTGACTTTCACAGTTTCTGATGAGGAAGGCTCCATGTTGGTTCCCTTCAGCCTGCAGCATCTTCTCTGCATCCAGCCTCTTGGTGTCGGGAAAATACCATCTACAAATCAGAGTTCAAGCAAAGTGGCAACGGTGGTCAAACACATTTCAGCCATTTCTGAAAAAAATCAATAATAATATTTTTTAAAGAGTCATGTGTTGGGCCTGGGTCATATCCAAAATGTAACATCATGATACAGTCAAGCCCAAATATGATGATACATTCTCAATTTTATAATACATGATTATGGAGTTTAGTTTCAGGTGTTTTTCTTCTTTTGTTTATAATCATATTGTTGTATTTCATGGTCCAGGGAAAAAGATATGCTGCCACTAAACATCAGTTCAAAGTTTTATTAGTCACAGGCCAAGGTACAATGCACAGTAAGCAGGGCAATAAAATGATTCAGCAGCAGGGCAGATTGTAAATCTGGAAAATAAATAAATAAATACAGAAAAACCTTTCTTTATTAAGAAAACTATGGAGGGGAATATGATAATCCTACATTATGATGGAATACTGGCCCAAGCCTATTATCTGTGTTCACTGATAATTTGATTGATCTCACTAACACTGTTTACACCACTAAACTCTATATGATTTTCACTCAGTCTAAAGTTTTTTCATTTGGCATTTAAAGGAGGAGTCTGGTGATACACATCTACAGTTTTCTCTTGTCAAACAAAATCCACTGAAAAGCCCAAACCGTATCTCTGACATGTTGTTCATGTCACTGAGCTGGATTCCTCCCTCCCCCTCCTACTTCACATTCACATCCCAGGTTGTCAGGGTCCTTCAATCTTAATTCCACCCCTTTTCTAAAAAAAAAAATTATAATAACAATAATAAAGACTGACCAACCTCCTACTCACCCTGACCCTATAGGTATCATCTCTGCAGTTAAAATTATTATTTATAAAGAGCTTTGCACCATCAAATTATTCAACTCAATAATGACTAACATTTTTTCTCAAAGTCTCTTTCGATATTACAAAGTGGAAAATGACAAGTTGGCCCTGAAGCACCAAACTTTCCTGCTTCCTGGCAAACCATCTATATGATATTTATTCAAACTGACCTAATGGCACAGATATCACCAATCCATGAGTCTTAAAGCTTAATCTAGTCTAGTGTATCCAGACTTTCCCCCTCATACCTCCAATGAATCACCGTAAACACAAACACAACACAATCTCTTCAGCTGGCAGCTTGGAGACGCACAAATTGCTGTGAGGTTTAGTTTTCTATTGAGATTTGTTGATGATTAGATGACAAACATTATCCCTTAAGACCTTTATTAGATCAAAATTGCAGTATGACCATGTGAGATATCCAGATTGCAGGAGCTTGATCATCACAATCAATGAATGAAGCACTGTGGTACTACAGAGATGGCCCAGTTTGATACAGACCAAACTATATTTATTATTACTCTCTAACCCTCTACGTCGTTTCATATCACGTCCATCAAGTCTGTGACTCAGTGAAACTGTGACGTCAGGATTAAAAGGAATAGCAAACTATGTATAGTACTTTAAAACTAAACAGGAAAAACAGGAGTACAGCTGAGGTGAAACAGGTCTGACTGTAGATGCAAACTGTGAGCAGAATGCACAAAGACTTCAGATTGTGATGATAGCCTACTTTTCCCACCAGATCAGCTGCACACACATTTCATTACGTAAAATAGTCTAGAAACACAACATTAACCTTTTTAAGTCATACTGGGTCATCCAAATATGTCAAAGCCTTTCATGGGATACTGAAGAAAACTAAGCTGTGTTGCAAAACCAGTTTGTGTGTCTGCTCACAACAGTGTAGTCACAGTCATTAAAGAGCTGCTATGTAGAAGGAATGATAAGACATTTAGGTAGAGGAGACAGTATTTATGATCTTGAGTTTGTGAAGCCTTCCTTCCTGGGAATTATTAACCTGTTAGGCTGGACTTCCTTGTTATTGAATCATTAACTAGTTTACCAAAGACTGTCAACATTTTATCAGCACTGAGGACAAAACAGCAGGAACTGTGATCACAGTTTATTTGCCTTTGTAAAACGACAAGATTAAAAAAAGAAAAAGGCTAATGGTTCCTTAGCAGTGATGTATGAATCAAACTCACGTAGGCTATTTGAACAGATCTGTAGGCTATTATGAAGTTTCCAAAATATTGCAACATGGGTGATAAGCAACAATAGTCTACTCACGGCTCTGCATCAATGCTCTCCACAGGTGCCACATAGTTAGCTGGGATGTATCCCTGTTTGGAGGCTGATATTCCGGTGAGCGCCTTGGCAAACCACCAGTCTCCAGCGCTCTTGTCCAGAGCCTCTAATTTGTCCCCGGCGTTGAAGCTCAGGTCCTCCTCGGTCCGGGCGGAGTAGTCATACAGGGCCACGTAAAAGTTGTCGGGTGTCTTTGGCGGCGGCGGTAGGGATCTTATGGGGGGGTTCGGCTCTGAGCTTTTTGCGTTGCGGTTTTCAATCACCGTGTCGGATTTCTGCTCGGCCTCATCCCCCTTTTTAAAACACACCAGAAACCTCTGCCAACATGAAGAAAAGCCCTGCCGGATATCCATGCTGCGGCAGCAGCCGCAATCACCGCAATTCATTCTCACAAACAGAAGGAAGTCGTCTGCGGGAATCCTTTCACCTCACTCATGATCCATGCTCCATACAATAAAAACTAAAGAGGTTATGATTACAATCCCAGACTGAGACAGAGCTGATTGATCTCTGGCCTAGGCACACACCCACTTCCAACAGACAGAGTGCGGGAAGTGTGTGCTGCTTAAATGTCAAGTTTCCTGAGTTCACGGTTCAGGATCCTGTGTGTGCCAATCACCTGCACCTGCTGAGGAATGGGGAAGGCCGTCACCCAGGTGACGTCACGTGCCCTCTGGCGACGATACAGGAAGACAGTACCAAACAAAAAATGCTTATCAGCTATTGAATTTTATTCAAATTACATTAAGTGGAGTTGTCTGTCATTTGAATTTTCCCTGTGTTTATTTATTTATTTTTAATCTTATTTACTTCTATAAATGTATTTATTTACTACTACTATTTAATTTTATTCACTTATTTATTTTATCATTCCTATATTTCTTATATTATTTAGGCTATCTATTGTATATTATTTATCAAAATAATTTGATCATCACTGTCCTTATATCGTTTGATTTGTGCCTTTGTCATGTCTTGGAATGTCTGTCGTTTTTTTTTTCTTTTTTCTCTCACTTGTTCATACTATTATCTAATGATAATAAAGTTTTTTTTTTTTAAAGGAAGACAGCACCAGGACAAGACAACCTCACACACACTGGTAAAGTTTCTCATTCTCCAATATGTACACACACCTACACACACACAGTGTATGTTGCCCTTAAAAGAGGAATATGTCTGAAAAACTAATTTTTCCAACTTAAAGGGATAGTTCAACATTTTGGCAAATTGGCCCATTGCCATAATCGCTATAGTCATAGCAGTAGGTTCATTACCTTTAATTGTAGGTGTAAGCTATTTTCAGTACGGCGGAGCGCAGCAGCTGGCTGCTCAGAGCTACGCTATGGAGGCTAACGGAATTTCTTGGTTTCCCTCATTAAACTCATCAAATTCAACATCCCAAAACTCCACAGCGCTTTTGTAGACAAGTTGTGACCTGCACAACCACCACGCTATGAGATAATGACGGAACGATACGAAACGGAGCCGTTTTCGAGGTAAATACAGGGTAAATACGGAGACTGCTTGCTGAAAAACTGTCCCTGAACGCAACGCGCATCAGCGGTTTTGTATGAATTTACCTCGAAAACGGCTCCGTTTCGTATCGTTCCGTCATTATCTCATAGCGTGGTGGTTGTGCAGGTCACAACTTGTCTACAAAAGCGCTGTGGAGTTTTGGGATGTTGAATTTGATGAGTTTAATGAGGGAAACCAAGAAATTCCGTTAGCCTCCATAGCGTAGCTCTGAGCAGCAAGCTGCTGCGCTCCGCCGTACTGAAAATAGCTTACACCTACAATTAAAGGTAATGAACCTACTGCTATGACTATAGCGATTATGGCAATGGGCCAATTTGCCAAAATGTTGAACTATCCCTTTAATGGGCAACAGTCTACCACTCAAATGCCACTATATGGTCTATCTCTTTTATAAAAATGTATCATGTTTAGATAAAATAATGAAAGAAAAGAGCAAAAGTAATCAAATGAGAAAATGTAAATTTTGTGGTAACATATATAGCAAAAAAAAGTATTCAGAGGGAAAGTTGATATGTGAACGGTAATTCATGAAATAGGCTAGTAGGACAGAAGCTATTAGAACAACAACAGAACAAGACAGACAGCTGATGATTCATGATGGGTTGGGTTTAGAAGACTGATTCATTGTTTTTCTTTCATTTATTTCCTAATGTTTTCATGAGTATGCTGTGTGATCATTATGGGAGGAAGGAAAGGACTGATGAACTAGAAGCACTGTAATGGTCACAGTAATGTGATGTGAGTCAATATCAGTAAGACAGTCAAGAATCTATTATGTAGTAGCTAAGTAATAAGTCACTGTTATGAGATGATAACTCAGAATGATAACAAAGTATAAAGATCATGGCCCAAGTACTGATGGCCGAGGTACCAGAACATATAACAGAAATACTGCAAATAGCTACAAACCAATATGTTATAAATAAAAGTGGAGTCATTCATTTTCATTTCACATCAATATTACTGTTGTCATAATATAGATGATTGATTAATGGCAAGAACAAGTGTAGGCCTACACTCCACAGAGAGAAACAGACAATCTCAAAAAATGTGAATGAGTGGAGCGCTAACTGCATGTGTTGTTAAAGGTCAGAATGGGGATTGTGCACAGGATGAAGAGCAGGAATATTGGTATTTCTGTCTACTCTGTATTTTATGTGGCTTATATTCTTTTAGAGGGCAATAGAGGGCTAGGTACGGAGCTGTAACTCACCAAAACCAAACATGTGTTGCCTGGTTTTATAAGGTTAACATAAATCAGCAAATCCTCACTTCTGAAAAGCTGGAATCAAGTAATAGCATGAATTGTTTTACAAGTTGTTTGTTGGGCCTTTTATGCCTTTATAGTCCCAGTAGAGACAGGCAGGTGACACAGGGAGAGAATAGTGGAATGATTTGCCATGAATAGTCTGGCTGGAGTTGAACCTCTTTCCCCAGGGTGCACCCTAACCCAAAATGTTGGCATTTAGATTTCTGTCACTCGACTAATCAAGTAGCCAGCTAAATTTTTCAGTTGTGCTTGTAAAGACTTATTAATTCAAATATCTGGCTAAGATCAGGACGTCAAGCATGTTGACTTTTCAGTGTTGTACAAGTGCAGTCCATAAAATATGTAAAGTCCTCGTAGCTTTAAGTCGGTTCCGCTGAGACACTTTGGTTGTGTTGTGCGAATGTCAAAGTTTGGTCAATTTGCATGGGTTGTTTTTTTCTTTGTTTTGTTGTTGTTTAATTTGCAGCTGCATTGAGCTCTCAGGACCACCAATCAATTTACCAAAGCATCATGTTTTTTTTGTTGTTGTTGTTGTTTTTTTAAAGATCCTTTAGATTTTGTGTGCAAAAATATAAAAAGTAATCTAAAATATTTCCTTCTTGAGTGGAATAAAACTGCAGAGAAAAGACAAGGATAGCTACTTAAAATGTGTAAATAGCAACAGGTAATTTAGCAATATTCTAACAGTGCCCATGAAAAAAAAGAAGACATTGTGCAGTTTCCACTGTAGACAAGAGGTAAGGAAAGGAAGTAAATCGGGGCCCTGTGTCCATCATCATCAGCTCATATTCACCTTCCATCAGGCCTCGACACAGTCCATTCAAATGTGAATGCGCTTTCGTTTTCATTCTGCGCACATCCACTGTGCGCTACGGTTTCTCCCCCACACCCGGAAGCAGTGCAGCTCCCTCCCGCACTCTGGCTGCTGCCGCCTCTCTACCGCCTTCTTCTGGCACACTGGAGTTTATCTCGTGGCTTCGCTGGGGTAACTTATTGACCGTTAACCGTCCAATGGTTAGCGATTCGGGGTTTAGGAGAAAGAACGACCCCGGCCGCGAGCTGTCTTTTCGAGGGACTGTGCGCGAGGAGTGAGTGAAGCGTCCCCACAGAGCGCAGTCACCATCCGCGCCGTCAGTCAGTGACATTGACTCATCGGTGGTGTTGTGCTGCCGTGCTCAAGTTTATGTGTGTACACTAACGCAGCAGTTCAGCGACAATGAGCGAATACTTCAGCCTGTCGGACTGCGATGTTATCGGCTTCGACTTGGACCACACGCTCTGCCGCTACTATCTGAAGGAGACCTCCAGGGTGAGCGGTTGCGTATGGATGCATGTGTGTGTGTGTGTGTGTGTGTGTGTGTGTGTGTGTGTGTGTGCAGCGCAGCAGGCAGGCAGGCAGCTAGCTCCGACGCTTCGATCCGCACCACATCTGGATTAAAAATAGCTCGGAGCTGCCAATACCCCTCAACGGTCACTCGTCAGCTCAGGCTCGTCTGTATGAATAAAATGCGGTGACAAATCCTATGAGTTTGTTTGAATGTGTAGGCTACATCAGTGTATGTGTGTGTGTGTGTGTATGTGTGAGAGAGATGATGCTCCTGATGCTGCAGTCAGTCTGCGTGACTCACAGGTTGAACGTCGGCGGTGATGCTGCCTGGTAGCTACATGTCTTTAAATCCTCTGAGGCCTATTGGCAGCCAGCAGCTTCTCTAATCACCAGCCACTCACCACAAATAGGACAGAGGCAGTCTCCGCTCACTTCTCAGCATATTACTGGATGGTTTTTGACACTGAGTGACTGAATCCTAACTGATCATTATGGTCTGTTTGATCTTATCAGACATGGAGTTCATTTATGCATTCTCTTGTTCCATCATCATGTCACATGTAGTATGTTTACTCATCCTGACATTTTCTGTAATGCCAAATTTCCCAGTAATGAGTGAATTAGAATGAAAGATTAAAAGTAATGCTGCACAAGTCAGATTTTTTTAATACTAGGAATTGATGAGATTTCTATGTGCAATGTCCAGTATGCCTCGAGTGACATAGGCCTACACACAGTGGTTAATACTTTTCTCGTCATACTCACTTGACACTGACAGGCAGCTTGACACAACAGTTCATCTCACCAATTCATGATCAGCTCTTGTACAATAAATAGGGATGTATAATTATATTGAACAAAAATGGCTTGTTTTCTTATTACTGTAGTAACTTACGTATATTACTAATATGCCTTAAAGGGATAGTTCAACATTTTGGCAAATTGGCCCATTGCCATAATCGCTATAGTCATAGCAGTAGGTTCGTAGTAGTTGGGTTCAACCCAACAACTCCAAAAGGCTGTCGTGGACAAGTTTTGACCTGCACATTCACCACGCTATGAGATAATAACAGAACGTTACAAGACGGAGCTGTTTTAGAGGTAAATTCATGCAAAACCGCTGATGCGTGTTGCGTTCAGGGACAGTTTTTCAGCAAGCAGACTCTGTATTTACCCTGTATTTACCTCGAAAACGGCTCCGTTTCGTAACGTTCCATTATTAGCTATCTCATAGCGTGGTGATTGTGCAGGTCACAACTTGTCCATGAAAGCGTTTTGGAGTTTTGGGATTTTGGGATTTTGTATTTGATGAGTTTGATGAGGGAAACCAAGAAATTCCTTTAGCCTCCATAGCGTAGCTCTGAGCAGCCTGCCGCTCCGCTCCTCTGTTCTAAAAATAGCTTACACCGACAAATAAAGGTAACGAACCTACTGCTATGACTATAGCGATTATGGCAATGGGCCAATTTGCCAAAATGTTGAACTATTCCTTTAAGCATTCACTCTATTAGGTAATACCAAAAATCAGCAAAGACAGCATTAAAGCTACACTCTTGATGTAAATGTGTAACTCAACTGTGTTGCAAATTGGACTGGAAGAAAGCTGATGATTTCAAACTTTTAACCACAGAAGCAGTCCTGATCAGGAGAACGGTAGTTAGTGGTATGAAGGAAAACCTGTGTACTCTCATTCCATTGTTGTTCTGCGCATTCCAGTAAGTGATATTGTTTCCTCTTTGTGTTTGCAGCTCATTTATGAGAGCTTTGCCAGGTATCTGGTGGAGCATAAAGGCTATGACAAGGACTTGCTGAACCTAACCCCAGCTACCTGGGATTTCTGGTGAGTCAGCAGCAGCATTAGTCTAGAGGGGCACAAAATACAAACTTAAAGCAGATATCATCGGCACGGCCGTTTCGGCTGATGCTGTGTTCAAGGCAGGCTTTTGAAACCGTAAGTTACAGCTTCAAGTCACAACTACGACTTGGTAGCGTTCCAGGTAACCCGTAGCTCGTGTTTTTACCGTCCTGTTGTCTGTGAAAGTTCCCTATAACGGCCACTCGTAACTTCCGACCCGTGAACTCGTACCAGATCGAACTGGTATGACTTCACAGGAAGGAAAAACACAAAGTACGAGTTTCCTTGAACGCACCATGAGTTAGCAGCCCCCGCCCTTGTCAGGCATCAATTGGTCCTCGTGCTACATCACCACATTCACGCGCATCCCTTGGCTGCACACACAGCCCTTCATGCCGTTCTCTCCCCTCATTGGATAACACTTGTATCCCACAAGGAAAATTTTCTCCTCGGGTTACAGCAGAGCAGAGTGACGGAGAGACTCGTGTTTAGGCTGAAATACTTCATGTAAGTGATTGCTGACGGAAAATAGGACTATTTAGGACTTATATTAACAAAAACATTCCACTGATATCTGCTTTAACTTACATGGATAAGAAGAATACTACTTTCATGAAATACAAACAATACAATCCTTTGATTGCATTGCATTCCATCGTGTGGAAACGAGGAAACAAAGAGATAATGAGGGAACTATAGGACTAAATGTCAAACTATGATTCAGAGGGTTTAATATACAAGAGACCCTTATTATTCTTAAGTTATAAGTGGTGTAAATTGTCCCCTGAATTATCCCTTCTGTCCTCTAACCAAGGCCAGCCATGATGGTGCTATTTTGTAATTCTGATAATAATATATTGGAAATTGTAATTTTCTGAACATATGTCATAATTTTCAGTTTCATTTCTTCATATATAGGGGTAACCATCTCTGAACCCTACAAAACCTTGCAGTTCTGCAGTTTTTGTCACTTATACACCCTGATTTTTGTCTCTAGTTTTAAGGGTCTTGTGGTGGATCTGGAGGAAGGAAACCTTGTGAAGCTTGCTGAAGATGGAACTGTCCTGCGGTATGCATTTTACATGAAATCAATTTGATCAGCCTGCACGAACATCTCCTCACTGTCTTTGCGCAGCTTGGCATGGTTTTTCATGGATATTTAATGTAAAAATAATAATATCAAGTTATTTTTCTTGCTTGATTAGAGCGACACATGGAACCAATGACCTCAGTACAGATGAGATCATCAAACATTATGGTCCAAAAAGGGAGTGGAAGCACTTCAATAGCCTCAATACCTCCTTCACAAGATCTGGTATAATGTTCATATGTGTCTCTATACAGTACCTGTAGCTGGATGCATTCACTAGATTTCATGCAGATTGTGATCTTTTGTTTTGGTCTTTGCAGCAAATTACTACTTCTATGATAACTACTTTGATCTACCTGGGGCCCTTCTCTGTGGAAGAGTTGTGGATATGTTGCATAAGGTAATATATAATAAGAACTGCGTGTCTATATATTAACGGTACATTCATGTGAATAAAACATGTCAAAGTGTAACTTTTTATCTTTGTGTGAACAGCGAGGAAATGAGGTGAATTCAGATTTTTGGAAAGACATGGTCGCTGCCATCGATCACAATTACAACACATCTGCATTCAAAGGTAAGCCTCTGCTTCAAGGACCCATACTGTAAGGAAGAACAGACACAATACACAGATATTCTTTTTCAGACTAGAACTTTTATTCTGTGTTTTGGTCAGCAAGTGGTACATAACTTAAGACATCCAATGGGACATAGTTTGGAAAAAAAATGCAGTTTGAATTTCTCGTTCTGTGTTTTTCTTTTTTTTTTGCTGGTCACAGTGCTTGTGAGAATGTGCTGATCTTCAATAACATAGTACAAAAGTTTTGTGTGTCTTTTGTATGTATATTACAGGAAAAAATTCTTAAACAACAGACATCAATAAAAACAAACACAAATAAAAGACGTGCTGTAAATGTTACAGGCAGTTGTAGAGCACCACTTAAAACATCTTATGATATGGTTTAATGTCTCTTAAAATTGCCAATGCACACACAAGATGAAATGGGGAACCTGATCTATTTGAAGCGTATATTTTAACATTTTACTCAGCATTAATACCTCTGTTAGTCAAATCATTTGTTAGAAATTTGAAATCTTTTTCAAGATTTGAATGAGGCAGTTAAACTAGCAAAAAGAAAATACAACCATACTTATTCTTTAATCTTCAGCCTCAATTTGGAATTTTGTCATCAATTTCTCGGCGTAGCTGAATGTTTGTAAGGCTTTGAGGTTTATTTGGATTTGTGAAATCACGTTGAGGCAATCAAGAACCCAGAGAAAGCACAGTGAACATTTTCTGCAGCAAAAATGCCATTACTCTCCTCATCAGGGACCTGGATATAGACTCTGTCACCAGGATGCAGCATGAGAACAGCACTGCCTGACATCTGATCCAGGAAGCCCTTGTTGTACTCATCATAGGTGAAAACAACTGGTTCCTGATTTTTGTAGAGGGCCACCAATGCATTAGCACCATTGACATGGATGTGATAGCTGAAATAGTAGAGGCCTGGGATCTGGCAAGTGAACACACCACTGTGAGGGTCATAATGCTGCTCCCCATTGTACAGAACCTGGCTGAACTGAATGGGAGTTGCAGCTGGGGGGTAGGCTGTGGTTAGCACAGCACTGAATGCAGACATGGGGGCCTTCATCATCTCATGAGACATCACAACCTCGTGGGACTTGATTGGCATGCTCTTTTCATGGTGGTAGATCACCTCTCCTGGGGGGCCAGGGGCACCAGGAGGGCCGGAGGGGCCAGGAAGACCATCTGCTCCTCTTGCACCTGGAATTCCAGGTGGACCTTGAGGACCAGAAACACCCTTAGCTGTTAAGCCAGCTGGGCCAGGTGCGCCTGGCATACCTGGATGGCCCTTAAGTCCAGCGGGACCGGATTGACCGGGGGCTCCGACTGGTCCCATGGGTCCTGGCCTTCCATTCTCGCCACTTTTTCCTGGTGATCCTGGCAGACCTGGGTGTCCTTTTGCTCCTTGAGCACCATTTCCACCAGGGATTCCTGGGGAACCAGTGTGGCCCTGAGAACCCTTTTGACCCTGAGGACCATTATGACCTGAAAGTCCTTGTGGACCAACTGCACCAGGAACACCTGGTTTTCCAGTGAAACCCTGAGCTCCTTGGTCACCTTTGGTTCCCCTTGGGCCAGGTGCACCAACCATACCAATGTCGCCTTTGGGTCCTACTGGGCCTCCCTCACCTTGGAAGCCTCTTGCACCCTGTGGACCAGCTGGGCCAATAGGACCAGGGGCACCGGGCTGACCAGTATAACCAGTTGGGCCTGGCTCTCCCTTTTGACCAGTGGTTCCTGAAGAGCCTGGGGATCCTCTGCCGCCTGGTATTCCAGGTTCACCTGTTTTGCCAACACCTGGCATGCCAGGGGAGCCTGGCTGACCAGCTGGACCCTGTGGACCTTTAGCCCCCATAGGTCCAGGCATACCTGGTGTACCATTCTGACCTGGTTTTCCTGATGCTCCAATGCCTGGAGCCCCAGTGTGACCCTTTGGCCCTGGCATACCCGTTGCCCCAGGAGCACCATCTCTTCCAGGCATACCACTCTTGCCAGGTTCTCCAGGATAGCCAGTGGCACCAGGTTTACCGACTCCAGGTTTACCAGGCATACCACTTGGACCCATTGGTCCGACTTGGCCAGGTGCTCCTTGAACCCCAGGAACCCCAATACCTCTCTCTCCTTTGCTCCCAGGAATACCAGGAATACCAGGGTGTCCCTTAAGGCCAGGCTCTCCTCTGTGCCCCATTGCTCCAGGAATGCCACCTGGTCCAGGTTTTCCAACAGAAGTGAGTCCCGCAGGTCCAGGTGACCCAGGTGAACCAGGTGAACCCCTGGGCCCCATTGCTCCAGTTGCGCCAGGTGCACCTCTGTCACCAGGGATGCCAGGGGTACCTGGTTTTCCAGGTCCACCTGGGGTCCCAGGTTTACCTGCTTGAGAGTAGCCAGCAGGTCCAGGAGATCCAGGTGGTCCTGGTGGTCCTTGATGTCCTACACCACTCTTTCCAGGAGCTCCAGGTGGTCCCATTGGGCCTGGTTCACCTGGAGGACCTTGAGGACCTTGTTCGCCTGCAACAGCTAAGGGAATACAGGAACACAGATACACGTTGATTATTTCAGTAACATGATGCACAGATTATGTAACAAGTATCTTTGTAAGATCACTGTCAGTTTGTCTCATGAGCTTTGATAAAAAATAGCACATCCACATGATGGTATACATGATTTTGGAAAATACATAAGAGGCATACAACAAGGGGGTGGTGTGCATATGATCAACAAATGACATTTTGAACCACTTTCTCCACATTCTCTGACTCCTTGTGCCTTTTCAATACTTTACATGATATGCCGCTACAATCCTTGAATTACCCAAAGACTGGTACTCTATAGATTAGACAAAAAACTACCTTAAAACACCACTCGTGAGTGGGTTGAGAATACTGTACTCCCTTTTTGTCTCCACAGTATAGTCCTTCCAGCACCATTTGTCTGAGGTGATGATTTCACCAAGCTTACATCTACTGGCATGAGACCGAGTACACTAGCTTCTGTACATTTCAGGTCAATTTGCCCACACTGTGCTGCACCCTTTAATTTCCTGCACTGCCCATGGCTGTGAATGTATAGTTAGTGGTCTGCAAGTTTTCAACATCATCTTGATGCATTTCCTGCCACATAGCATAGAGTTTTAGGGCAAGGTCAGATGAATGCATGGGTTTGCACTAAACTGGCATGCAAAGTCAAATTGTTATTTTACTGGAGGTTATTGCTCAGTATTCTGTATCACTAAAGTCAACATAAGGAAAAACCAACATTTGACATTTGAGACATTTTTTTCTGTCTTTTAAAAAAAAACTCAGACGAGATGATTTTTCATGTCATTTATGAAGTGCAACTTGTGAGATGAACCATACATTTTGCTAGTTAGCCTCAGTTCTTTATGTTGTCCAAATGTGATATAAACTTAACTTAATTTTATGTTTAGTCACAATCTTAGAAAATGTATGTTTGAGACTACTGAAACATTGGTAGCTATATTAGGAACATAGGTAGGACTTTGGTATTGCAATAAAAATATGTATAATAAGAGTACAGGAACTATCTTAATTTTTGAGCCATACACAAACAGCATCTGTGCTGTCACATTCCTTCATGCATTATAATTCTGGATGTGTTATTGCCAAGTGTGACCGAATCTCAGAGACAAATGTTGTAGTGTTGACCTCTCTTTTCAAATGGTGTGGAGGGAGGAAGATGCTTTGTCAAAGGCTGTAATTTTCAAACCACATAAGGCCGTGCCTGAAACCCTACAGGGGATTTCTGTGCCAGAACTGGACCTTGTGGCAGCCAGGAACACCACAAACTGGAGGTGAAGATGTTGTCCTCAGGCGTTGACCCAGGAGCTGACATTCAAAGGTTACACGTGCACTTATTGCACTTAGAATTGGTTTACTGCCATCATCTTTTCTCAGTTTATGTTGTTTGTGAGTCATTTTCTTTTGCTGTCTTTATTTAGGAAAAAAAGCAGCTTTACTATCTTGACTGCCGAGTGACGTTCCAGTAAATTTGCTGTGGTTTGTCGTGTTTACTGTCTGAACTTGACAGAGCATTTCTCCGCAGTCTGTGTTTTTTTTTTTTTAATTCTTATTGTGTGGTGAGATTTTAATACCACAAAGCAGTTTGTCAGGGCGTGCCTTCTGCAACGTGGTAACAACATCTGTTTTGGAGATCTGACAAATTTGAGTTCTCATTGACGATTTTCTGCTCTATTTTTATGTGGAGGCTCATATTCAAACCACATCAGAAACCCTCAAAAACAAAACTAGGGAAATAAATTCTCAGCTCAACTATTTAAACACAATCTCATGCATCATCCTGGTGGTTACACCATCGCCACTGCTTTGGGTTTTCTCCTATTACGCATTGAAAACTATTACTTATCTCGAGCACAAGTGCTCTTTTAGAGCTATACCCCACCTCACAGTTACATACAGATCTACACATTCACAGCAGTTCGACACTTCAACCATGGCCTTTTGCTCTCAACCAACGAGACGCAGCACCGGACCGCTGGGCGAGCACCTTGATTACACTTAATGAAGGAGGGTGTTGCCAAGCTGCATTTGAGTAAAATTTAGCAAAAGGTCAAAGGGGTTGTGATGATGATGGTGAGGGTGATGACAGGAATTCAGATTAGTGATTTAAGTTACAGGTGTAATTTCATTTGAATGTGTCACAGTAGGAGTCTGTGTGCATGGCTTATTTAAAAAAACAACAACAAAAAACACAAAGTTACATTCAGTTGCAGGCTCTAACTCTCCAGTTTTTAAACATTTTTGGAACATACTGTTGCTTTTCAGCATATATACAGTATATATACAGAACATATATATACAGTATATATATAAATAATATAATTATAATTAGAAATTTGTCAGATTGTGTCCAATGAATTCCAGTCGATGTGTACCTAATTTAGTTTTTGCAGTTTAAATTGTTTGTATTTGTATTTGTATCTAACCTTTAAGCACAAACTGATGGATTACAAAGCTGATGAGCCCTGAACGCTGCCTGCAGTGATATGAGCTGAAGAACTGTCTTGGTGCTGTACTGTAGGAGCTTAAATATCATACAAAAAATAAATATGTGCAGGATTTTAATTCTGTCCCTGCTTATCTTTATCTATATTGACTGCAGCTTGTTTGTTTGTACACAAACCATTCTTGTGTGAAATGTCTATGCGTGACTCACCATGACTCTTAACGGGGTAGTGCGCCTTGGTTACTTTTGGCACATGGTAGTACCTATCAGGGGTCGCCTCAGCCAGGGCTAGGAGGACGAGGACGAGACTTGTTACCCTCAGGTCCATCTTGTGAAGCAAAACCTGCAAAGACAAAAATCAGTATATGAGAAGAAGTGTTGGTCTTTATCTCCAATGTCAGTCAGAATTCCAGGACCTTGCATGATAAATGAGTGAGTGGCAGAGCACACATGCTGCAGGACTTGTCCCACACATTAAACAGGCACATCAAGTTAATTTAGGCGATTGTTGAAAAAATAAATGTCATTTCTAAATGAAGTGAACATCTAGCATAACAATTGTCTATATAAACTCTGGCAAAAGTGTTTGTTTTTTTCTGGGGCAAAGTTCTCACACAATGAAAGATTCTGTCTCAGAGTTAACGCAGCAGGAGCACATGGCTCATTACACTTGTAACTCCTGCAGCCCTCCAGCATCAACCAACCCCTCAGTGAGAGTTTGGCTGCAGCTGGAAGTTCCCCACTGCACTGACCTGGAGTCAGAGAAACAAACAAACAAAAAAAAAACATCTTACCGGGAAGGTTTATGCTCCAAAGAAACAGTCGGGGGGTCGGGAGGCTGCTGTCCCGAGACTTTGCTGCTATATCCTTTAGTTTGCGGAGCCTTGCTGTCTTAGTGGCAGCTGCTGCTTCCCAGGGCACTGGGCTCAAGGCATTTATACTGAGCCACTCTTCCAGCATCTTGAAGGGTCTACCTCATGTCCAAGGCCACTCCCTCCTCTGATGTCATCTTTAATGATGGGTGCCATGTCCTCAGGAGGCATGCCACTTCAGGGTGATGCCCCCCCTCCACTCTCTCTCTTGATGTGGTTCTCTCTGTCTGCAGCAGTGAGGGGATTCCTGTCTGATTCCCTATTGTGTGACATTTTCAAGTTCATTTCTGGATTTCTCTTATTTCGGTGACCTGTCGTTCAATGTGTGGCAAATCTTTAACACTAACCTTGTTTATTCCGTGTTACATCTGATAACTTAATCACTGTTTGCACTTTCTGAGTGATGAGTCAGGATCGTTAAACAGTCTCTCCTTTCTTTTTTGAGCCATTTTAGCTGCTCAAACATAGGTGTTTTTTTTTTTGTTGTTAGTTAGTTAAAAGAGGCTTGTGACCGGGTGTTTTCCTGGAAAAGTAAAGACTATGTGAGTCTGGCAATATTTTCCTCTGGTCCAAAGACAGTGAGGCTGTGGTAGAGGACAGACACCAAAATGGCTGTTTTCCCTCAGTTTTGGTTAAATCTGAAAAGAGACTCAGCTTTTAATAGATGCTGGACGGTTTCATTTTAATCTGTAAATTCTGGGTTTGAAATATATTGTTCACAAATTTAGGTTCACCCTTAAACCTTCCACCAATTCCATTGGTTTACAAATTTAAATTTCACATCATAAAGCCTCTTATAATAATCCCAGGCATATTGTCTTTGTGACTTTGTGAAACTGGCATGTGGTCACCTGCATTGACCCACAGTGCAGCTTTAAGACACCAGGAGGCAGAAGTGAGGTTTTCAACTGCTTGGTCCTGTGAGGAGACTCTGGTCTGCAGAGTGGGAGCAGTAGAACGGCTTGGAGCACTGACGGATGCATTGATATTTATCAGAGCTGAACAATTAATCAATTAAGATGTAATTTCAATTGCAATATCCAAATGACAGGATCTGCCATTTCAGTGCTTCCATAGATGAAACATTGTGGGGCTACAAAGACACCAAAGGACCACTATTCATATTCTCCTGATGCAAGGAAACATGCTTGTTTGGTACAGAGCCCAGCAAAAATCCCATTATCATAATTTTCTTGTTTTCTCACAGAAAAAAGTTTTTTTTCCCCCAGTTTAACCATGACTCATATCACAACTATTGCCCCCTAATATATTCCTTTGATGACATATAGTTGTGAAACTATACATATATTATGGTATCGAGTCTCAAGGTTTTTGTAGTAATGATGGTTAATTTAGACATTTACAAGACATTTACAGTCATTCAACAGACATTTAAGGGAAAGTGCTCAGAATTCTGTTCATCAAATTTCTCTCATATTTTCTTTTTCTCTCTCGCAAGTTGCAACACATAAACACATAAAACCAACCAGCTAACCTGTGTTAAAACAGTTTCTAAGCGTTTGTTACTTTATGCATTATAAAGATTAGCTTCTATGATGGTCTTACTTGGTGGGTTGTGATTTATCATTAAGAAAACAAAACAGTTGTAAAATTAAGCCAGAGAGACAGTTAAGTGAAAAAAAGAAAGCCTTTCAAATCCTGTTTATTCATCTCTCTTGATATAAATGTTTTAAAAAAGCTTTTTCAGTAAGTTTATATTAAAATCTGTCTTCTCTGTAAAACATAAAAATATTTTTGACGACTCATGAACTCATAAATTCAGCCACATGCGATTTTGTGTGCTAGCTAACCACAGCTATCACATAAAACTGCACTTGACTGCTGGCTGGTGCAGAAAGGCATTACAGTAGAAAGTCAATGTGTCACTGTGACTTTAAAGGTGCCCTGTGTCACTTTTTGTTGTTAACAAAAATTAGCAATTCTCAAGTTGTATGTAATTTATTAAACCATCACAATTACTCCAGAGCTGTTTAATTAAGGTAAAAATGTGGCGTAGTTAAGCTAAAAATCCTGCATATTGCCTCTTTGATCAACAGTAGTAACTATATTGTGTCACCCACATTAATCTTTACATACAAGACAAATCTTGTGCACAACAAAATTTAATGTGAAACAAAAGCAACCATACACAGTTTAGGTAAGTTTGTTTCCAAAATGTCTCACCATGCCTTTTTGTGCAGCAGTAGCACATTTTAACTTCCCTCTTTGGTATTTACATCATATAAGCAACCAAAATGTGTCAGAATGTAGCACTCTGGACACTTCACTGTGTCACCAGAGGTCTCTTCACATGGTGGCTGGATAGGAATAATTAGACGTTCGAAGCAAAACGCTCATCTGCTATCTTGGAGATTTAGATGAGAACATGGAAACCACTCTCATGGCTGGACTGGACACTAAATATAAATCTCCAGCCACAAGCTAGTTAGCTTAGCTTTACCAATAGAACATGGTGAGACGCAGTGAGTCTGTCTCTGTCTAAAGATCACAAAATCCAACACTTACAGCAATATTTTCTGTAGTGAATATTTGTGATGCTCAGCCAGAAGCTGCATACACACCAAAAGCGACTTTTACTTGTTGTGTGAAGAAATTACATACAAAGTCAACGGCATGATGCGACATCCCGTTTGAGGCCGCAACAAAAGGGGCGTGACTTGTTGCTCCAGGAGCTGACTAGCATGTCGCATATATTTAAAATATTCAAACTCAGCGACCAGTCCACCACAGCCAATCAGCTTCAACAAAGCACTAGTGAGCCTCAGGTAGCGCTGGAAACAGCCATCATCAACGCGCAGTTCCTGGAGAAGGCAGTGAACGTCTCCCAGCTGCGTGCGCCTCCGCAGGATGTTGCACATTGACGGTGCACATTGTCGCTTTGGTGTGTACACAGCTTAACAGTAACATAAGTAAAAACATCAGCTAATTCAATGAATGTAGTGCAACCCTACATTTGTTTCAAAATAAGAATAATAACTTTTTAGATCTACAGAAAGGGAGTTCAGATATAAAGTACAAGATGATAAAGGAATAAAAGGTTCCTTAAAGGAATAAAAGGTTGATGTTTGAATGTAATGTTGAATGTAGATAGATTTTGCTTGCGTAGCAACAAGGACGTATCCCAACCTTAAATCTACAGTCTTGATTGGTGCAGTGACTATGTAATAGATGTGCGGTTTGGAAAAGCCGTCCCCTCCCTCTGGCCGTATCACTTAAACTGCCAACGTTGCAACAGCCGCAGATGAGCCGTGGGCACCTTTGGTAAACTCTTTGAATTAAATGACAGAGTAGTGTGGGGGGGTGGAGTCGACATTTAACAACTTTCTAAACTACAGATATGGCGCTGCATCTCACCATGAAAGTGGCTGTAACCGCAGTGAGGCAGTCATGCCTTTATATCATTTAGATCACTTTTTTTTTTTTTTGGTGTGACAGAATTAATGTCTCCTGAACTAAATCTGGCCAGTGTGAGGTTTAATGTAAACGGTTACTTAGATTGAAATGCTGTTTCTGGGGAAGCTGTGTACGGCATACGGCAGTCACAGTGCATAAACATGTAATTAGAAGGGGAGATGAACTGTATGGAATGCAACACTGACAGAGTATGATATGGACTTGTCCTCTTTCTCTGTTCCCCTGAGGACAGTGTGGGTGGTATTTCTGGGAAGGGTCGTCTGTAACCATTGTTTTGTCCCTGCAAACTACTTCACGTGCTGCTGCTGAACTTCAGACATGACTTAATGTGACTTAAGTGGCTTTAATTACCTCTGGTGGTGACGGGTTGTCCCCCTACATGTTCAGCCTCTGATTTCCACATTATCTTGATGAATGCACAAGGGTCATTCCGCCAAAAGAGTGCCATTTGCTCATTGTAACTCTTAAAAATTAAACTTCATTTTTCATTCCATTTCAGTATAGAATTTTTTAATATACACATTTACTCATTCAAAATGAGTACTGGTCAATCTCAGGCTACTTTATTTAATTTATTGCTGCTTTTATAATTGCATTTTTGAAGAAAAAGTAACAGCAATGAGGGTAACAGCAATGAGTTTTTTGCATAAAATCAGCAATTGTGTGAAATCTAGCCAAATAGCATCTATACTAACAGCTTGAGCACACAGAGCACATTCTTAGGATTTAACTGAATATTTTACTTTTGATATCAACAAACACTGTCTAGAGATAATTTAGGTAACAGGAATGAGTTTTAAGAGTGACGGACCCTGACATAGCTACAATATCATTCAATTTCAGGAAAAATAAATTACAGAATTTAATTTTGGTCTTCCCATGACTTTCAAAAGACCTAAATGATGTCACTTCCAGCAGAACATGTCACTGGTGGAATGATCCAAAACTTTTAGAGTGTAGAATGTGTCCGGGTAACAGCACTGAGTGAAAACCTGGGGACGGGACTAAAATGTGAATTTTAACCAAAATATAATTAGGTTTAAATTTAAAAAATGTTATATAAGTGTAGATATAATATAAAGTCACACTAATATGCAAAAAAAATGAGATTTTAGAAGGATTTTATTCATAATGCATTGTGGTAAACTATAGCGTTTGGCTCTGGGGACATGCAACAAAGGCTATGTTTCAGTGCTTTGAAAGCCTTTTTATAGTAATTAAAAATTATATATCTTTAATTTCTACTGTGATTCATGTGTATGGTGCTTTGTTTATTAATTAAATGCAATTTATATTATATTATTACATGTTTTTATACATTTAATATGCTGGGGACAGAAATGGCACTCTTTTGGTGGAATCGCCCACAAATACAAGTTACATCTGTGTTTAAATGACCCTGAATAAATATATCTTTCACCTTGGTCACCCTATAGAGGATCGAATTGATTTCAGAGAACACTTTTATTAAAAAAAAGAGGAAAAAGCCAATCCTCTGGTGCTAGAGTCCAAAGAGCAGGTCATACTGAATTTTGGAAGCTGAGAGGAAGCAGTTATTGGCCAAGATCATCTATCCATTTTTGAGTGGATATACAATAATATTTCAGATGGATCTGGTGAAATTGCACAAATGTTGTCTGGTCACTTCGGGCTGGCACAATAAGCCATAAATGAAACAAACATATTATCAATTTCTAAATTTTTTATGGCATTTTTATTCATGTAATATCAAGGAATGTTAGTCACACACAGCGACATTAGCATTTATTTCTGTCAGGTGTTGTGGTCTGCACCAGTTGCAGCTAAACAGCATTTTGATGAGAATGAATTAGATTTACATATGAAAGAGATACATAATGCATATAATAAGTTAAAGTTAAAGATACTTTATTAATCCTTTGCAGGAAATTACAATGTTACCAGCAGCAGAGGACAACACAAGACCACAAACACGCATCATGCACAAAAATACACAATAATAATACATAATATAGCACATCCCATTATTTAACATTTAGTTGAAAACTGCTATACTGTAATATTTACACGGATACAGGTAAATCTGTGTTAAACTTGTATCTGTAGCCAATAGTGAGCTTTAGTTGAATGTTGAGAGTTCATTGTCAACCTTGAAACCAGTGAACAATCTCACCACAAGGCCCATTATTTATTTCAGTATGCCATCTACAGAAATAAACTCACACAAATATTGAGGAAAAGTAAAGCTAATTATTATTGCAAAATCCTACAAGCTGCCCAGGGTGATACAAAAAAATCTTGGCAGGTACTAAACAATGTCCTAAATAGAGGCCAGAAACATACTGTGCTTCCCGATTCCATTAATGACAACAATACTGTGCTTGCAAATGAATTCAATAATTACTTTGTGTCTATAGGGGAAAATCTCTCAAGGAAGATCACCCAACCACAAGGAATTTCATATCAGCAATACCTGACAGGAAACTATCCAAGTTCTTTCTTCCTGAAACCGACAGATAAAAATGAAGTCCTCAACATTATAAATTCCATGAAAAACTCCAACTCAGCAGGTGAGGATGAAATAAACAGCAGAATCTTAAAATCCATTGCCAATGTAATTGCAGGGCCACTCGTCTGTTGTATCAATCTCTCCTTGTCCACAGGCATTGTTCCTGAAAAGACAAAAATTGCAAAAATCATCCCCATTTATAAATCTGGAGATAAAAATGATATGATTAATTATCGCCCTATATCTATCTTACCTACACTCTCCAAAATAATGGAGAGAGTTGTTTACAACAGATTGAGCGGCTATCTCGATAAACTAAATATACTTACGTCATCTCAATACGGTTTCAGGAAGAAAAATACTACTTGTATGGCTCTCCTTGATCTCCTTGAAAAAGCAAATGACGCATTAGAACACGGCAACTATAGTATCGGTGTATTCTTGGACCTATCTAAGGCCTTCGACACCATTAATCTAAGTATATTGTTGGATAAATTGACCCATTATGGGATCAGAGGTCTAGCACTTAAATGGTTTACAAGTTACCTCTCTCAGAGACAGCAATATGTGAACATAAACAATAGTAAATCATTACACAAATACATCAAACATGGGGTCCCTCAGGGCTCTATTCTCGGGCCTGTTCTCTTCATTGTCTACATAAATGATCTGGTTAATTCCTCCAAAGTTCTCCAGAAAATTATTTTTGCCGACGATACTAACCTATTTACATCACACAACAATATAAATGAACTCCAGGACCTCCTTAACAATGAGCTCTTGAGTGTGGATAATTGGTTTAAAATAAACAAACTCTCCCTTAATATTGGGAAAACTAATTATATGTTATTCAATTCAAACAAAAAACTAAAAAAAATGGAAAATTCTGCCATTCAAATCAAAATAGATGGTGAAGAGATAAAAAGAGTCCACTCAACCAAGTTCCTTGGGGTCCTCATAGATGACCGTTTAAATTTTAAGAACCATATAGATCACCTTGTCCAAAAACTATCCAAATACGTAGGCCTGTTCTTCAAACTGAGACACCTGCTTCCGCGCTCTGCCCTCCTCACCCTGTACAAAACCCTATTCGAACCACATCTAAACTATTGTAATATTATCTGGTGCAACACCTATCCCAGCCATCTAAAGAAACTTGAAATTTTACAAAAAAAGATAATCCGTGCCATCTCCTGGACAAAAGCAAATTCACCTACTCGTCATCTGTTTGCCCAGTATGGCATCCTTCGACTCAATGAATTCAATTACTTCCATAACGCTTGTGCAATATATCAGGTGATCTCAGGTTTGAACCTCAGACTAAAACAACTCATGCCAGTCTTCGTCCCCCAACACACCCACAATACCAGATATAAACATCTCATTGTAGGGAAAAAACGTGAACTAGTAGGAACCAGCATGAGTGTGGTGTGTCGGGGGCCGCAGATATGGAATGAACTGAGTGACAGCCTCAAAACATCACGATCTATCTCCTTGTTTAAACGTCATCTAAAGGAACAACTGCTAAACTCATATATATAATGTACATCCCGGGATCACAAACTGTATGTTAAGTGTATGTTGTGTTGTATGTAGTATGTTAAATGTATGTAAGTGTCATGTGCATGTAAATGTGTTTACAATGTGTGTCTAATGTATGTCTAATGTATGTAAATGGCTCCTACCACAAGCTTTAGTTAGCTTTCTCAGGAGACCAGTTCACACACCTTGTGACTATCAAGCCAACTATGATTTTTGTTGTGTGTGTGAATAAAGCGGGTGCATCGTGGGTGCATCGTGAAACTGAACTGAAACTGAAGCAGCTGTTCTGGAGCATTCCATTAAGTGATCTCTGTGAGCCGATGGAGTTGCCTATTTGTTATTGGTTTAAAGGAGTCATCACGCGGAAATGGCATTTTTCCTTGTTAAAACATGTAGGCCTATACTGGTGTTGGACCTCAGTGGAAACTTGCCTGAAAACCTGGGGTTTGAAAGTTTTTTGGTTTGGGCTCTTTGTTTAAGCCAGAGTAGCTCATGAGCTGCACACCGCAAAATTACCAGATTTTCGTTAATTTATTAAGTTTTTATATCTTTTCATGCGAGAAAGTAAGGGTTTAGATCCCCAATGTGCCCAATGTTAGTTTATCCAAATGACGGCTGTTTAGAAGTTTGCTTGGCGTTGGGAGAAGTGAAGCCCCAGCGAGCACCGGAGGAGCGGAGAGTGACTGTCATCAACCCGCCTGCAGCGCTCATTAACCGGTCAAACTACATTGTCATGCCCGCGGAGGAAACAATCGTTAATTAACTTAGAGGTTTACCACCGACTGGTTAAATTCTTTAAGGAGATAAATGTTGGTCTCATTGATGAAATCTAACATTGTGGCAGCCGTATTAGTTTGTTTGAATGAAAAGTGAAGCTTCACACAGAGCAGCAGCAGCAGCAGCTTTGCCCCGGGGCTCTGTAGCCTACGTACAGAAATCACCACATTTGCATCAATAAATACATGTTTTACAATGAACCGATACATTTTTCTTTTATTTTATGAAGTTATATAACATGGTTACGGTATACGACAGAGAGCAGCATAGTATGCGGTTTCCAATACAGCCTGCATGTAACCCACTGGGCCAGCCACCATTCCGGCTCTGTCCTTCCTGCGTCCAATCAATGCGCGCCTCATTACATATTAATACAATGAACATCCGGACCAGTCAAAACCTCGCGCTTACTCTAACAAGAGAAAGTTGCCGTATGAAAAAGTGTCAGAACAATTAAAAAAGAAAATGTTTCCAATATGTTTCCAATAAGTTTTAAGAACTGATTCAAAGCAATTTAAGGGGGATTGGATACATAAAAAACAGGTGATGACTCCTTTAAGTAGTACTTTTTCGGTGAGCCTAAAAATCGAGGTTCAAAGTTCATTCTTGACTTTGGAAATAGCAGTTGAGATCCCCCTTTTTTTTCTTTTGCTTTGTTATTATGATAATTCCGGCTGTGTTGTTGTCTTATAGGTTGATTCCCCTTGGCCTCCAGCAGGAATCTACAGTGTGGAGTTGTTGTCTGTATTTATTAGTACGGTATATCTTTGGGCAACAAACTGAATCAAAGGCAGCTGGACTTGTATTTGTCTAGAAAGACGTGTGGTCTCTTATCCAATTTATTATTATATTTCTGGTCTTTGGACCATCCTGTCCCTATGTGGCTCCAGAGACTTGAGGATGCCATGGTGTCTGAGAGAGAGGAGAAAATAATTGACGGTTGATGTACCTAAGCCAGCAGGGAAGAGTGGAAAGCAGGAGCTAAAGATAGAGGGCTTGAGATGGGAAGTGACGGCGGCTCAGATTTAACGTTTTAATAAACCAAATACGCCACTAAGAGGCACTTAGAGCTTTATGAATGGAAGGACTGAAGCTTGACCTCCTGGATGTGTGTTGGCTGCAATTACAGGGACCCAAACACAAAAATCATGGTTGGAAGTTTGACCAACCTGAGGCTGACTGTAATTCAGAATAGCAACCAAAAGCCCTCACTGCATCCATCTGGATTTTCTTTTCTTTTTTTTCAGCTCGACAAGATCTCGCCCAAGTCATTATGAAATTATGGAAAGGCTGGTCTCTTGAGAAAAAGAATTAAAGCCAGAGACGCAGAATTTTTACGGTTACCAAATCAGATTTTGCTTTCATTTAAGGATTTATTTTAGGAGCAGGTAATGGGTTATTTTAAAGCCAATTATCTAAATCAAAGCTGAGTAAGTGCTATAATGACCAGCACTTTAAATTTTTACTGTACCTCCCTCACCAGCTCATAATCATCCGCTTTTACAGGGGCGGTATTGCAATCTGTCAATCCCTGCATCTCAAGAAGATCCTTAATGCTCTCATACAGTCACACACCTGCCTCTTTGATACGATCTGATAGGCTACGTTGCACATTTAACTGCAGCTGCAGGCAGCTGGTTAAATGTGCAAACTATGGAGGCCTGGTAGGGCCAAAAGCCAAAAAAAAGGTTAGACCAATCAAAAACAAATGGATGGATGGAACAAATGGAGAATGTATAGTAAAAAACAAAAAACACAAGTTTAAAAAGTTTTCCATGAACCTTAATTTAGGTTCAGCTCTAAAAGTAAGTCTTAGCCTGAAAGCTAATGTTATTAAAGTTAACAAGGTGATGTTACTGTATGCTGTTGTTTTTTTTGTTTTTTGGGGGGGAGGGGTGTGATGTGGTTACATAATTACAGTTACATAATAGTATGCAGTATTACATGCACCAGGGAAGGTTCTTGTAATTAAACATTTAAACAAACAACAAATTAAACAACAATTAAACAAACACAGATTTGGGGAAAATATAAATATTCACACTGGAAATGAAGAGCAACTGGCCGTTTGAGGTCATTTGTATTCCAGCAGGGTGCTCTTAAAATTCACCATGTACCACCGTTTCCCAGCTCCCATACTCTACAACCACAACTAATCTGTGATGATTTCCTCCAACGACTTGTTTGCAAACTGAGAGCTACATTACCCAGTGATCTTGCTTTTCTATAAGATCTTACAACTTCGGTAAGCCCTGTAAAGCTTTTACCATCTGCTCCCTTGGTCTCAGCACCGGGAACTTGTCCAATGTACAACATTTCTCTGTCTCTTCCTTTTGCATACCCTGCTCTTCCAGTGTCACTGGAAGCAGTGCAGACTTGGGCCTGTTGGTGACCGACTGTGGAGGCGGTGTTAGTGGTGAGAAAAAGGTGTTGGAGGCCAAACCCAACATCTTAAACAGCTACAACACTATTATGTTGATGTTTTTCTGGAAGTAGCGCTAGTGTTTACGAAATTACGCAGAACTCAAAATAATTATGGTGGACAAAGACAAAAATGGAATGAACAACACTGACAGCTCCTGCAGACATCCGAGGCAAACATGTCCAAGCGTCATGTGTACACTGTGATTTTAGAGAGTATGGAAACAGGGACTCTAAAGACAACATGTGATAGACAGAACCTCTGTTGATCCTGTCAGCTGAATCCAAGGTCTCAGCAGTTCAATGTCCACCATCTTCAAACCTTTCTCTGATCTGAGATGAGGCCAATTAGCAGCCAACGCAGAGTAAACTGGACTGACAAATCACTGACTACAGGCACGGTCAGTATGTCAGGAACTTTACCATGTTCCCAAAACTAAATCTTGTACCTAGTGGTTGCCTGTTTAACAAGAAGGTTGATCTACTTATATATCTGTTGTTTTTTCTCAGCGAGAGTGTTTGTGTTGGCTCTGCCATGTCAGACTGGTGAAACACAGTGAAATCACTATATTCAGAAGTAGGCGGACGCGGCTGTGATTGACCGTGAATGGAAACCAATGAGAGCAGAGTGTTATTTTCAACCAAGTAAACAAGTGTCAAACAGACACACCTACTTGTACCAAGTCCAGCAGCTTTACTCTTCCCTGGTTTCATTGAGGTTAAGGGTCTTCGGTCCACTGTCGGACTGGACGGCCCAGAGTTCAAGTCGATTCCATTCAGACTCGACTGCTTTTCGTTGTTGTCCTGGATGTTCTAATCTGAATTTTATGACTTGTGACATTAGTGTCTGAATTGGAGAAAGTCTATGTGAGTGAGCACAGACTGGAATTTTTAGATATTTTTTTTATTTTTCAATATTCAGCTCTAAAAATATGAAAAATTGAAATTATCTCATGGGCAAATGCAGGTGAATCATACACACTCACATACCGCGTATGATTTTGACAGAAGGCTTCATGGAAATGACTAAATTCCCCTTGGAGCAGCACTTTACAGTCAGACGTCTGTGGCCACTATGGGGCTCAAAGGTGTGCAGTGGTGCCCTTGATGCAGGAGGCGCACGTGTCGGGGGATTTCCTCTTGGAGAAGCAAGTGCATGCAGGATTGGGAAATTCCACAGTCAAAGAGTCTGACTTCTGATAACTTTACTTTGTAATGCTGCTAATTTTAGTCTCTACTGTGGCTGCAGACCATGAGAATTTGTCTGTCTGTGGCAAAGATTCTTCAGAGTTTTCTTTAATGTGAAACTACCTCTTAGTTCCATCTTAAAGTGATAGTTCAGGTCAGGATCCGCACACTCCCATTTTAGAGGAGCAGCAGGAGCTGAAGAGCTGCTGTGGACTGGGCCAAGTGTCTCAAACAGGGGTCCAGTTTCTGACCGTTTAGAGTCATTAATGTGGAAAAATGGCTTTCTAAAGGAAGACATTATTGTCATATTCTGTAAAACCTCTGCCACTAATTAGTGATTTTTGACTACATAACTAAAATTGACTTAATCTGACATTTATCATTATATAAGGAAGGATCCTTTTCATACAGGACTGAACCTTCTCAAAGCCATAAATAGTCTCATCCAAACTCTTCACCTGCTGGCTGTTTATTTTCTCTTTACGTAGAATGAATGAACTCCTGGCATTTGGATATGGCCTTTAACAGGTTTTTATAGTATTTTGAACCCAGTGCTTATCAGCCCCGGTGGCCTGTGTCCTAAATATACTGGAGTATGTGTGGATTTCCCTTGCCAGGCTGCTCTCCTGGCTCAGGTCTGTTGTTGTTTTTGTCGGTTTCCATTTTATTTTAGGTGTTGGGCTGGGAAAAGATCCCTGAGAACCATTCTTAGTGCGGCGGTGGGAAGAATGCGTAAGGAAGTTAAGAGGCCCTTAGCTCTTTTTTTCCCCCCTCCAATCCAAAGAAACCCAGCATCACTCAGTGGAAATGAATAAGGAGCAAGTCACGAATAGCATTTATCTCACGAGCAGTATAAATATCTTTGTTTTGATTGCTACCACAGCTGATGAATAGATAGCATAAATGGATATTAATTTGAATGTAGTAAAAGCTATTATACCCATTAGAGTGGCTTAAATAAGACTTAATGTGCACCCCTCGAATAAGTTTGAATCAAGTAAATTTGGCTAAAGTGTTTTTCTTTTAATATAGGATTCTTTATCGCTGCACAGCCAACATCTGGATTTAGTAGTTATGCATCAGATTTCTATCTTTTATCAGCATTGTTGTTAAATAGTTCAAATAGCTCCACACTCCGTCTGTAGCTCTTGGCCGCGACACAAAACACATCAAAGTACGTGTTGTTTATGGGGGTGCATGAGAAAGAACATAGTGAGGGTGTGGAAGGAGGATGCAGAGCTCAGGCTCCACAGTGTTTCAGCTGTGCTAAGACTGATGGGTCCTGCTCTTCCCAAAATCGGGGTTTCGTGTTCCCCAAAGTTACTGCAGGACAGTTTTATAACCTTAACAAGTGATTTTAAATGATTGTGTCTACATCTAATTCTTCTCTACATGTTGATATTTTTCATGGATCGTATTGGAAATGGAATAAATGTCAAAGAGATGAGTAGAAAAGAAAGTTCCGACATAAGCTGATGGTTCAGTATGCTTCAGGATGAACTAGTCTAGGATGTATGAGGTGTTGTGCAACCATGCCTGATTATATGTCTCCTCAATGGTCACATTTCTAGGCGGGGCAAGAGAGTCTGCCCTCTTTGCTTCCTCCTCCTCTCTGCATCACACTTCCTGTGTGATCTCTCTCCCAGAACTCTACATCTTTAGCGTCTCTTTGTAGTCTTAATGAATTTTGCAGATGGTGATAGGGTCACGGAACACTTTGAGGCTTTTTGCAAAACTGTTCATGCTTTTGCATTGGTGTTGTTGGTTGTTGCTCTCTTAGGTGAATGACATCACCACTAAACCACCAGGAGAGACAGATTTTAACAAGAGATCACAGATAACCGAGCATGTTTGTGTTGTAGTACCGTAAAGCAGTTCATGTTTCACGTGAAAAGAGATCTAGGACACTGGGTTGGAGTCGCTGATCTTGCAGGGTTGGTTTTTGGCCAAGATGGTCACACCAGAGATGGACAGCACCAACGACAGTGAAGCAGTTGAGAAAATGGTCATAGCACCAACAGTGGCTTATTTCAAACAAAATGATGCTAGCACAACGTGCAGCGACTGCAGCACTAAGATTTCAAAGGTTGAAATTGTAAGCTGTTTTCACAGTGTTGATCCCCAAGGAAAATCAAGCCACTGCTCTTTCCAAGTTGACACACATTCTAGTCTAGTCCAGTTAATTATTTATTCAAACAACAGAAGGTAACTTAAGGCACTTTTCACAGCAGGTTTAGACCAAACTCTTTGTTATATAATTTACAGAGGCTCATCAGTTCCCACCATGACCAAATACTTCTTCTAAGACACAGAAACCAGACTAAGGATGTGCGACCACCAGCTATGATCGAAGGAAAAGGAGACAGTGATAGCAAGAGGAAGGAGCACTATGCAATGATTATGATAATAACAGATAATAACAGAAACAGTAAAAACAACAATAATAGTGATGACTATGCTAGTACTACCACTAATAATAATAATTATCATTCTAATACATTTGGCAGCAGGTGTTGAGAGGTGGTGTACAGTTGGACTGTGTAGTAGATTTTTACACCATACACAATTATTAGAAAAAGGAACAGCTACAGGCGGCATGGTGGTGCAGTGGTTAGCACTGTCGCCTCGTCACAGCAAGAGGGTTCTGGGTTGGAACCCGCCGGCCGGCTGGGGCCCTTCTCTGTGGAGTTTGACTGTTCTCCATGTGTGGGGTTTCTCCGGGTACTCCGACTTCCTCCCACAGACCAAAGACATGTCATGCAGTTAATTGGCGACTCTAAATTGCCCATACTGTAGGTGTGAATGAGAGTGTGAATGGTTGTCTGTCGCCCGAAGTCAGCTGAGTTAGACTCCAGCATACTTGTGGATAGAGCACTGGAAAAGAGAGTAACGACACCACCATTGACTCCCGTGGTAAGGGTTTTGCGCCCCTAGTGGCAGGATATGGGTATTGCAAAAGCGCCCAGAAAACCCATTCACTCCAATGTATGTGTGTTGCCCACTTGCTTGTAAATTGATGAAAACGGCCGTGTTTTTGTTTTTAGGTGTCTTGGTCATATCAAATTACACTTATAATTTGTTTATTACAAAATGTAGATTGAAACATTAATGTAGACAACAGTTTTTTTTTTTTACTTGCCTATGTGTTAATGTTTAGGATCCTCAATGATGCTATTAACGTGGGTGATCTATAAATGTCCTTAAATTATTGAAAACACCACACTGCTCATTCACCAACAATGCAGAGATGTCAGTTCTTGGGCGCTTTTGCAATACCCATATTCCTCCATCAGGAGGCGCTTCCATTGAACCAATGCGTGTCGTTACTCTCTTTTCCAGTGCTTTACCCGTGGGTAAGCGGTATAGAAAATGAATGAATGAATGATACAAGATTCTTATCTTGTATCATTCATTCATTCATCTAATACAAGATATAAGCGCCACCAGGAGTGTTGCCATTAACCTCTACTGGGGCACAACTCTGTACATTCGTACCATTTGTGTCAACTACCCTAGATCCACTGGTGACAGCCATGAGTGCCACTAATCACATGATCTGTCATCAGGATTTTTTGGATGAGGATTTTGATGTCATAAGTTTGAAGAGCCATGTGACTAAATAATTAAATCCCATTCATATGTGTGAGGAGGAAACAGGAAGTCTCTATCACACCTGCTCTTTGCTGGTATCTACATCTCTATACAAACTGCAACAGCAAATACGTTTAGCAGGAAACTTAATTACAGCCTGATTGCAGTTTCTGTAAATGCAATAAAGATATGTTTTAATGAAGTCTTTAAAGCCTTCATCAAGGTCATTCAGCTGCCTGTGATTATAATTACTCCTCCATCATCTGGTGAACGGCCGGTCAATGCCATGGAGAATTTAAATCAGTCTTATGCAGAGCTATAATAACCACTGGTTAGGTGGCCTTGGTCACTGCTCCTCTACGATATCATTACTGGGAGGACATTAAAGACACACTGGGACACTTTTGAGAAAACAAAATAAAAGACATTTACTGGGCCACTGACTTTATGCATGTGGACAACACGCATTTACTGTTAGACACGCGTCAGAGAAAAGACTAAGTAGCTGTGTAGAGAGTAGTTAACAAAATCTATAAAAAAAAACCTTTTATTAGCAACAATCACATGTGACTCAGCTGTCACAGTTTGAAGGCGTTAAATATTGCTGAGGAAAGGAGGAGCCATAGAGAAAAGTAATGGCTAATTTTCTCAGTAAAGTAGGGGGCGGCCGTGGAGATGGGACATGTGCTCTGGTTTTATGGTAATCCTGCAAATCCAAAATAAGATGGCTTTTAAAGTCAGTAGTTTTATTTCAAACATAGTATTAAGCTGCAAAAATACCAAAATGCTCTCATCAAATCCACCACGTCTCCGACCACTCGTTCACCTCAGCATCCACTGCTAAATTGACTGCTGAATTTGTTGAGCTCCCCTCAGAGTAATTGTTCTGTGTTTGTGATGCCTGATAGGCTCAGCATGGCTGCTCTCTGGGGGCAGCGGAGCACCACTTTAACCAAGATGCACTGGTTTGGTGCTTGATTCTCCTCGTGCACAGTAAAAAAATAAATCTCTTTGCCATTTTTCAACATTTCTCCCCCAGATCCCCATCTTAGTAGCTTTTCTAGAAAGAACGTGCAACCCAGCAGTCAGCTCTGTTTTACACCCTGACAGTCTATTATTCTAATCATCTGTAGTATTTTTAACTGACTTTCAGTCATGCATCTCCATGGTGATACCATAGTTTTGTTACAGTGGATGTTTTTTTCTATACATCAAACGCCATTTGGTTATATGGCCATGTCAAAGAGTGAGCATGTACATGTGCCACTTGCATGTTGACATAGCAACTGTATCCATGTTTTTATAGCTTCATAAAGATTTAAGCTAAATGATGAAGTCATCCATGCCACAAGTCTTTGGCTTAAATGAGTCTGGAAAGTGGCAAGCTGAGTTAATTTTATTTCTCTGTTTACATTTAAAACAGGCCAACATGGCTGTTTTTGGAAATGATGAACTTCTTCTATGTGGATGGATGAGGTCAGATGGATTTGAGGTGTATTAAAGGGTCTACTCACTCAAAAGGGCTCCGACATGGTTCCTGTTCTCACAGCTCATGTTTTAAAGGGCCGTATTAGACACTATCCCCAGTCTTGATCCGTAATAAGATATATTTGTCGTTTTGAGAACCAAAAACCTTCTCAGTGTAGTTTTACATGTTAAGTTCTAGTAACAACAGTTTGGTGAGAAGCTCTGAACTTCTCTTCTGATTGCTTCAGTACTGTTTTCTGAGTCATTGATTTATGCAGATTTCATGTGAACACCCAGAGAAACCAAATCCTACATGGTTGGATGGTGGGTCAGAAAGTGATTAACATGGTCAGCAACAATACTCAAATAGGCTTTTAGACCACTGACTGGTATTGGGATAGATAAACTATAGCAAGGGCGGGATTCACTCTGGACATGTCACACAGACTCATATATAGAGATACACAACCGTGTGGACTGTGGTGTACAGTTGTCACGAAGGAGGAGATAAGCTATAGAGACCCAAAGTGTTGTTGTTCCAGACTGTAACTTTAGTCATTACTGCCGTAAAACTGGACATTTTAACATGGGAGCCTATTGACTATATTCACAAGGTCGCCATCTTTCCTTACGTCATTACTTGGGGTGGGTAAACAAACCATATAACTGCTGCATCCCTGGCTGCAAGCCGTACACACGTCGAGAGTCTGATAAACTGCTTTCCTTTCGTCGCTTCCCGGTTGATACAGATTTAAAGAAGGCAAGGGGTTGTTAATGTCCGAAGGGACATCGGGCCATATTTCAAAATAAAACGACATTTGAGTTAAACTGATTTGAATTAAGATAGCCGGAATTAGCTGCAACTGCTAACATTAAAGGGACAACGAGGAGTTTTGGAAAAGCGAAGCGTTTTCACACTACATTTATGAGCCTCCGCGCGCACCGTAAAATTCTTTGACCGGCGCAAGACGGACTCATGTTTTCATTCATCAATAATTAAAGTCAGAGGTTTAAAGAGGTTCACATACCGTCGTAGTTCCCACCATAAACGGCAATTTGGCTGCGTTATTCTCATTACTCGCCACGAAGGAAACCCTGGTCGGCTCGCCCAGCATTTCCGCCACCACTAATAATAACAAAATAACGATAGATACAGAACGATATATTTATCGAAAATGGGCCCATTAACAAGTGTGGGTAGCAGAGATTCATCCACATTAACGTGAGACTTTTTTATAACCGAATAGAAACTCCTCGTTGTCCCTTTAACGGTAACGTTATGTGACGGTGTTGAATCTTCCCACCCCGAGTTACGACGTAAGCAAAGATGGCGATGCTGTGAATATGGCTAATAGGGACTGTTGAAGTCACACTCTAGTGGTTAGTAGAGGACCTGCAGTAGAGGACCTGCAGTTTTTGGTAATTTAATGTTGACAATCCAAAGTTATGCTTTTTTCTTTTTCTTTTTTTTTGCCAGTTGCAGTTATTGAATAATCAACTGTTTGTGGAAATCCTTGCTGGTTTATTAATTAAGACTTAAATTTAATTCTTGTTTTTGGAGATAGCAGAGAAAGTAATACGTAACTCATCATAGAATATAAGGCTTTGCAGTATTACATTTACAAGCTGTGTGGCCAGGGCTAAGGGACTATTTCTTTGGTTGGAAAGTAGTTCCATGGCAGCTTCTCACGCTGTGGGCCCTCGGTTATCTTGTGTACAAGGGACCTTTTCTAGAGAAAGAAGCAGTTAAAGCAGAAGTAAGTGATATATTTGTGTTAATATAAGTCTTAAATAGTTATATCTTCCGACAGAAATCACTTACATAGAGTGTTTGGACCGAAACACGGGTCTGTCTGTCAGTCACTCTGCTCTGCTCTGAGCCGAGGAGAAAACATTTATCGTATCCTACAGTTTTTATCCAATGAGGAGAGAGAACGGCATGCAGGGCTGTGTGTGCAGCCAAGGAACGCCGTGAATATGGTGACGGAGGGACGAGGACTGTTATGGTGCGTTCAAGGAAACTCGTATTTTACCGACCTGTGAAGTCGTACCAGTTCGATCTGGTACATAGACTGTAAAAAAAGACGTACAGGTACGAGTTCACGGGTCAGAAGTTACGAGTGGTCGTTATAGTGACTTTCACAGGTAAAACAGGTCGGAAAAACACGAGTGGGTTGCCTGGAACGCTACAAAGTCGCAAGTCGTGACTTGAAGCTGTAATTTACAGTTTCAAAAGCCTGCCTGGAACGCAGCATTAGCGAAAACGACCGGATCGCTTACTTCTGCTTTAATGAATTTTTCAATTAATCAGTTTATTTCAAATGAAATTTACCTTGTTTATCTTTTATTAGGGTACTGAATAATGTTAGCAAACCAGCAGAGGTCCACGAGAAAATCTATAGTTAATCTCTTTTGGAGTTTCACACAAGAGCAGTGAAATTAACATCAGTCCAGCTTTGCACGCCATTTGTCTTTGTTATGAACGGTGCAACATGATACAGTCAGTTGTTTGTGTGTTTACATTCTGCTGCTCCCAGTGTGTTCAGGAAAGGCAACATTTACCTTCACCCCTCCTGTCTCTGTCTCTGTCTCTGTCTCTGTCTCTGTGGACACAACGACATGTAAACACCACAAATCCACAATTGAGATTTAAATGTCAGTTCTCTTCCTGCTAAGATCAGACTCATGTCTATTTTCACATTTAAAAACAATCTGTTTGGTATCCGAGTCAAATTATCATTCTCTCACAGCTGTGTAACAAATGTGTACATACAGATTGTTCCCCAGTAGGACGTCACACATCAGGGTGGGGATGTACACTGTTATGTCTGACTTGCTAAATGATGTTATAGTGATGCTTTGATCTGGTGCGTTCGCTCCCAGATAAGCTAAATTTGTGTTTTGCGTGCAACAATAACAGTTGAGGCATTTTCTGTACAGTGTCAAATAAACAGCATCCTAATGAACTGGTAGGTGGGCTCAGATCAGGATCTGTGCAGTAACACTCAGAGTCTGACAGAAGCTGTTAACACCAAAGACCCTTTTTACTGTGCTGCTTTTCAAAGAGCACAATAGATACAGTCAGCTTAATAAGCCTGTAACTGCCTGGCTCATAGTCATTGTGGTTGTGGACGATGCAGTGAATGTGTGCGGTGGTTGCCGTGTTGGGCTACAGCGTGGCAACATAAAAAATCACATTGTATTGTACTCTAAGGGAGTACAGTCAGGCCAATACTGCTGCTTCTAAAGACCAACAGAGGGGAACAAGCCTTTATCAGGACCATGATAAAGCTCCTGTTGTTTTTGTTTTTTTCTGTCAGAATATACACTTTCTTTAAAAAAAAATAAAAAATGCCGTCTCAATCGTCACGTAATCCCGCAATCGCCTATTTACCACTCTTTTTTTTTTTACCAGGCCTACTGCTACTCTCGTCTTTTACAGAGTTATTCTCTAATTTTTCCGGCCGTTTTTCCGTTTTTAGTAACGTTGGGTTATAAAAATGCATCTTATTTTGGGGCTTTCTCTTGGCGTCACATGATCCTGCTTTGAGTCTGACCAATCAGCACAGAGTAAATCTCAAGCCCCACCAGGACATCTTCAGGGCCGATCCGAGTACCTATCCCCAGGCAGGGACTCTGTTCGGCCCTGTAAAAGTTCCTGTAAGCGGCCCTGTGGGAGAGGTTCCTGCAGTGGAGACACGCACCAACGGGGCTGGCCCTGTAAAATTACCCCCAAGTTCCTGCAGTGGAAACGTGCCTATTGTACAATAGTTTCAATTGTCGCGTGATCGCATAATTGTCTGTCACTTATTACACATCTTGTCTTCTTTCACTGCTTCTGTTGTTGTTGTATTCCAGTAGTTTTCTCTGGCAGTGTATAAGCTTTCTACTAATGCTCCTCTTCTGTTGAGTTTTAAAAATGCTGCTTATTGTTGCGCTCTTTTCTGTTGGCATCACATCGTCTGCGTATACCCAATCAGCACAGAGTAAAAAACCTCAAGCCTGCTCAGTGTACCTACCCTGAGGCAGGGACTTGCGTATACCCCGTAGAAGTTCCAGAAGATTGTCTTTTGGGGGCAGAAGCTGCTATGGAGACGTGCACAAATGGCCCCGGCCTCGTAAAAATTAGCCAGAAGTTCCTGCAGTGGAAACTGGCTATATGAGTGAAAATTCAGACCTCAGAAGTGTAAATGCTGCTTTCTTTGCCGTTGTTTTTTCCCAACCCTCACTGAGGTTGCATAAATAGCAGCTGCCCATCTAAGTGTCCATGGGTGTGAAGGTCTTAAAAGTGAGGTGTGATCAAACCAGCTTGACATGACAGAAAGTGATTGCACGACTGAGCTTGAGGGTTATTTTTAAGAATGCATCCTGAAACAGTTGTACGGCTCTCTAAGTTGTGTTGTCAAGCATAGCACCATTACACATCACTATTCACTGACAACTTTCATATAATTGCCTGAAAAACACTAGGCTAGAGACTATTAACCACACACACCTCCTAAAACATAAAACTGCTCACTTATAACTGAGGATACAAAAGCAAGTATCTTATCCTGAGTTTGATATTTAGGACCTGGGCCTGTTTGGTGGAATCCTGCTGCGTGGCTTTTAAAGTCTGAATGTTTATTGCATGTTAAACCAAAAAGACATCCATGATTAATAAAGAGACCAAGTGTAACTCTTTTGAACTACTCACCTGGCTCATTGTCTCCCACTAAACTAACAAAAGTGGACTTTGTATTTGATTATATTTAGTTTTAAACTTTTTTGCAACTATATGGGAAGATATTGTAATTTGAGAGTGAATGATATTTTTTCAAATTTTATTTTAACGTTAAAAAATATCATATTGATGATGTGATGTTTGTTGGGTTTGGTACCAAACAAACACAAACACTTCTTGAGAATATAATTTGTTAGCCAGGGTGTCTCTGCAGCAACACGACACTTCTGGTACCAACAATGTTGGAATATGTTTTACTTTAATCAAAAACTCTTGCGTGATCAGTAATTGCACTTGGCTAAACTGTATTGTGATTTCGATTACATTGTGATTTACGTAACTGTGCAGCCAACATTTGAGGGAACAGAAACTTGGAGAGGTAGAGCTTAAATCTTTGCTGTTGCACCATCCAATTTGCATGGCCAGCATCGACTGAGAGCTTTCAGTCAGTCATGAGATGGCAAACAGTGACAAAAACCATTTGGTTTGTATTAAGTGCAGCATGTGAGAGCCTTTCCTCTGATTCATTACACATCCCACAGTAACATCAGTCTGCTGCAATATGCTATGTCACACCGATGGACATAGTCAGTCACTGTGCCATTTGTTTGCAACTCCAAAAATCTAAAGATGGAGTCAAGATGAAAATACACAAAAAAAATAACTGTGAAAACACAAAACTCTCTACAGTATAGACTAAATACAGTTCAAAGATGATGAACAAAACAGAACTGTTGGGAAGCTTCCCACATGTACTGTATTGTTTCATAGAGTCCCGTATGAAGGTGACACCCAGCGTGCTCCTGGTGGCCTGATGCTAAGCTATTGTTTACAGAGATTGCACCTTGAGATGGAAGGATCACTCTCCTCTGTGTGTGCCATAAACCCCCTATGATTAAAACAAACCTGGCGGGATTGCTTAGGGTTTTACACGTTTTGCTTTTCTTTATTGTTCTTCTAAGAGTCAGCAGGATTCAGCCAGGAACGATAAGATTAGATATATTTAAGTTGAAGGGCAATCAACCAGTCTGCTCAAACTTAACTTTTGTTTAAAATACACAGGAATACATGTGTCAGCAATTGTTGTCTGTATTTTTTGGATACTTAAGCACCTATTAAGGCTAGGAGCTAAGAGTTGTGATGTGAGTTATTTTACCCCATGTGGGGAATTCAAGATAAGATTGTCCCAAGATTAAACCTTGAAGTATGAATCTTCACAGTTTTCTTAAGATAGCTCTGGCTAAATATAGCTCTGGTTTGGTGTAATGACAGATTGCAGTGTTCTTCACTTTTGCTCTGAGGGGAGAATGACTGTGCAACTGGCGTCACCGTCCTTCACAGAGATCCACACACTGGTATCCAAAAGCAGCCACATCTTTTTTTTTAGCTGCTATTGTTCCTTGTGTCGCCTTTTCTTTCCACCTCGGCAACATCTAGTCACAGCGTCTTTGAGATAGGAGACAAAAAATCTGCCTGCCTGGTGAACTGAAGAAAGATTGCGGATGTCTCTTATAGGTCTAGTCCACACGGTTATGGGTTTAGGAGTATCTGCAAAAGTTTTTTTTAATCATTTCTGTATTTTGTCCACATGGAAACTGTGTTTTGGGAGGCTGAAAACGGTATTTAAAAAAAAAAAAAAAATTGGTCCCATAATTCTCAAAATGCTGACCTAGCGTTTTCGTGTGGACAACCAAAATGGATCTGAAACGATGATGTCATATCCCCACCTCCCATGTATCCTCAGCCACATCGCTCGCCATAACAACAATGGCGTACTACTGTCAGGTCCCTCGGATACTGGGCCTGAAACACGTCCATTAGATCGCCATATTTCATATATCGCCATGATTCCAAGTTTACTTATCTTGTCGTTTAGTCGAGTTTGGATACAACACGCAAGCTTTATGCGCATGCTGCATGTCTTTGTCTCTGTTTTTGGTGTATTTGTATTGAATTTGCCAGAGCCAAAACTTTAGAAGGACAGCCACATAAATGGTGACAATTGTAAACAAGTTGTTGCACACAGGTTCTTGTAGAAGAAAACAATACACAGTTGTTACATTTGCTTATAGTTTAACCTGCAATAAAATTTTTCAATTTGAAAAGAATTTTTTGCCAAATGCATGTGCACTTGTTCCATTTGAGTTTGTTACGTTAAGTGCAATAAAAGGTTTCCCTCCAAATCTCTGTAAAACCAAATAAGGACAGACATTGACCCCAAAAGTCTGAAAGTTAGGACAAAATAGTAGTTTTTTTTTTTTTAAATACGCAATCTGGCGACAGCGGCGAAGATGCTAGCAGCTTTGCTGATGATGATGACAGGGAAGCAGGTCCTGAAAGCACCAACAGCTCTCCTGTTGTTCCAGCCACAAAGAGCCACAGACAGCTTGGTAAACCACTATGTCTTTATTTGTGTCTTTTATTTGTGTTGAATTCAGAAGAGTTGATGGGCAGATGATGTGGGCATGCAGCCTTTGGAGTTCTTTGATTGTACCACCGACAAGGGTAGGTCATGGAAAAAAACAAACTTTTAAGAAACACAGAATCGCAAAGAAGCAGTTGCATTGCGAACAGTTGACTGTTTCAAAGGATTTTATACAATGAACATAGTTATATGGCCAGATGCTTGGAAGGGTATGCATTTACAGTAATGCATGCTGAAACTTTTCCTTACAAATGTTTATTTCAGAGTTTATACCTTAGACCTTTTTATAAAAGAAACATATTTATAAAACTGTTATTAATATGGTATTTTGAACTGAAGATTTGGACGCATTTCACGCCAGTTTGGCCGCATTCACATGGGCGTTAGGCTGATGGGCTGAATGTGGCCTTATGTTTACCCTGGGAATAAGGGCCTCTCAAGTCTGTAATGAATGAATTAGCAAAATATAGATTCAGTCACACAAATCACTTTATACTATATATTATTGCATGTGAAAGACAATACATAGGGGTTTTAAATTGCTTCGCATTTTTTGTTGTCATGGGTAACAGTTTAAAATTCTCCTACTCTGTCACCTACCAAAGACAAAAAAAACTGTGAGGGACATGATGCAGCAATTTGTGGTTGTTCTTCTAAAAATGGAAACTCCACAGACAAAATGACCCGGCCAGAGTTTTCCACGTGGTTCCATCAGGTGCTGGAAAACATCATTTGTCTGGATGCCTCTTAAAGTGAAAACACTTGAGATTATAGCTTCCCTCTAAAGATCTGCTCCATATGTTTTATACATGCAGAGCTTGATACACGTGAAAGTATAGTGGAAAAAATGGATAAATGCAGCATTTTTGCGCATTTGTTATGATAGCCTTTATCTTCCCCGCCGCTTAACTGGGCAATAAAGAAAAACGAATGTGCCTCTACTTTCTGCCCTCTCATCACTTTTGGTGTGGCTGTTTGTGAAACACCCCGTCCTCGGCCCTAATTTGCACTGCAACTGTTGATTTGTGTATCCTGTCAGGACGCTTTGATGTGTGATGGAGATTGCGCTGCTGCTGGTGGCGGTTCCCTCTGTGACGCTGGGCGGCTCTCCAGCCGTCCAGGCCCGGCTCCCAGAGCTGCACGGCATGGTGCCCAGCCACAGGCCTGCGGGGGCCTCGGGGCACTTCAGTCCTACATTCACAGCCAGATCCTGCAGAGGCACGTTTCATTTCACCGCGCACACACACTCTGTAGTAAACTGGCACTTGTTGATGGCCCAAGCAATGTTTAAATATGCTTTTTGGTACTTGTGGATTGAGCACGTGTTGCTGTGTCCCAAGATGCACCGCTGTATTAGTCTGGCCTCTGTTCTCGAAGCCCAATAACACACAGCGGGCTAAAAGAGATAACAGATGATGATACAGTATTTACACAAAAAGGAAGTTGTCTTTGGGAGGTTTCACTGAGGCCTTGTCAGGGATGGAGTCACACAAACCTAACAAACTGAAACTGTTTACAAGAAGTCAAACATGGTTGGCATTCGATTGATGTCACAAGCAAGCATTTCTCTCAGACACTGTGCAATTATACAGGGCAAATAAAATCAGTTACTGGTAGCAGTATCAGATCAGGGTTCACTACCTGCTGCCATGCAAGTACTCAGTGGATCCAGAAAATCATTACTTGATGTCAACTATTACTCTGGGTTTCTTCCAATATTCCAAAAATACCTGAGTACCTACAGTATCACAGCATCTTCTAATTTTTAAGACTGGAATTTGAGCTATACCACATTTAAAGCAGAAGTAAGCGGAATGTTTGTGTTAATATAAGTCTTAAATAGTTATACCTTCCGACAGCAATCACTTATATAGAGTGTTTGGTCTGAAAGTCTGGTCTGTAAGCCGAGGAGAAAACTTTCCTTGTATCCTACAACCTTTATCCAATGAGGAGAGAGAACGGCATAAAGGGGCGGTCCTCTCTGTGTGTGCAGCCAAGGGATGCGCGTGAATGTGGTGACGTAGGGACGAGGACCAATAGATCCATGACGAGGGCAGGGACTGCTAACTCCATCTGCTGACAGGAAGTTAGTCAAAACCACTGGATCGCTTACTTCTGCTTTAATGATACTCATTTTTCCTGTTGTGGAAAGCAACACTAATGATGTCTGTTCTGCTACTGAAGTTAGCCCTGCTAGCCCTAGCCCAGCTCATCATTTTCCGATTCAGCGACTCAGTTGTTGCTTCCAATCTGAACTGTAGGAGGTAGCACTGCTCCTCCCATGATTTCAACCACCAAATCCCTTCAAAAGAAACTGTTAAGCACCTTCAGCAGTAAAAATGGCACCGTAAAGCAGAAGTAAGTGATCCGGTGGTTTTGGCTAACTTCCTGTCAGCAGATGGAGTTAGCAGTCCCTGCCCTCGTCCCTACGTCACCACATTCACGCGCATCCTTGGCTGCACACACAGCCCTTTATGCCGGGACTGACAGACCCGTGATTCAGACCAAACACTCATTATAAGTGATTGCTGTCAGAAGATATAACTATTTAAGACTTATATTAACACAAACATTCCGCTTACTTTTGCTTTAAGCAATTTGTTAGGGTACAGCGAATTACACAGTAGATGTTTGTCCTTCAGTTTTACAATTTGTCTGACCAACCTGCTGGACCTAGTTTAGCCAAAAGCCAGAGAGGTAACCAAATACTCTTACTCTTGTACCAATAAGGGTAGCAGTACAAAGTCCAACCTCCGTTAGCCTGTGTGGACTCAGACAAACCTGCCAGTGATTTAATTTTGCTTTGCAGATCTGTTTGGAGAAGAAGCTGTTGAGGCAGACTTCTCAAACATATGACAAATTATTTTTTTTATATAGACAGGCTCAGTGTGATGACGACAAAGAAGCAATGTCCAGCAGCTTTTGTTTACATGCATCATGGCGGCCTCTGAAGAGCGTCTTGAGTAGCAGCTTGCTAATGGCAGCTTGCTCAAGTGGCTGGAGATACCAGCCACTTTCAGATTTTCTTTGCACAACTGGCAGAAGGCCTCAGACAACCATCGCTCCTGCAAAACTACAACAACAACCACATTTGAGACATTCTCCGTCACTCTACATACCTCACCTGGATAGTTACTCAGATTGGTTTGCGGTCTATCCAATTGCGTAGGAGGCATTTTGATCTACATCCATTGGTCACACCTCTTGGAAGTCAGAGGTGCATAGACCTTCCCTAAACCCATACTCGATCTCAGATGAGATTGAGTTGCGATATGGCGTTGGCCAGGCTAGGTCACAGTACCCTTTAATGTCAAAATGTTAAGTAGAATTTTGAAGAGTATAAAAGAGCTTGTCTTAGAAGAATGCCAAATTGTGTTTCTAGTCTGTCCAATGTAGCTGCAAGCTTCATTTCAAAACCTGTTCAAAATAAAAAAATATATAAAGTTTGACTTTTTTTTTTTAGCATTTTAAGTTACCACCAAGCTAGTGGTATTAGAAGACTGGTCAAACTCAACTAAGAAATCTGGTTGGACCATTGATTCTTTCATTCTGACAGTGTTATAATTGACTGCAACATGAGTAGATCTATTTCCTAGCCCTTGTGTCAGGTGTGTAGTTTGGTGGTAAGCCCTCTGTGGAATGTGAAACAGCTTCTTGCTGTTCTGGACAGCATGGTATTTGATCTCTGGAACACAATGGATGATGGTGAGGTGGGTTATTTTTCCTCTCACACAGAGAACTGTGACATGGGATTTTGCTGGCGGGGAGCTCTCTACCCTCCCTCAGCTGACCTCCCTGGCTGTGGGTAATGAGGCAGGATCGGCTCTCTACTGCAGGCTCCCAGAGGAACTCTCCCTCCGACTGAGGGCCAAACAGTCAGCATTTTTCTGTTTAACTGAAGGTGAAATGGTCTGTGGGCACAATTACAACTTCAGAAGAAATTTGTTCGCATAAGGCTCTTTTGTTTATATTGGAAAATTTTCATATGTGTGAATTTTGGTGCCTTGAACGGTATCAAAGTCTTTAGTTGTTTGTGCTTGTCGTCATCTCCTGGTAAGAAGCCTCCACTGCCTGAGAAACTGCAAGAGCTTTTTCCTTCTTCAAGCTACGGCTGTGTTGCATCACTAGATGGCAGCATGACCACACTTTTCAAACTCACGCTGCAATGATCTGCTTCAAGCTTCTAGATTTTTGTCTCATACACAACTGCTTAGTTGTAGTGTTATATACTTATTTACAAGACAGACCTTACAGCGCCTGTCATTTCTGATGTCAATGGAGGTGAGGGCACATCAGCCTCTTTTCAGTTCCTCTGATCACAGGCACTATAGACTGTCTCTCTCCGGCTGTGTTACTAACACTCCAGACCTGCTTGTTTACATCAAGGTCAAGAGCCCACTAAGAAAGACTGAAAGCTTAAAACCGAGGTGCCATAAGATACAATTCCACTAATGGACCATTGGCACAGTACTTTTATTCCAAAGGATATCAGGGTCCTGTCTTTTGAACCCATTTCTACAAATGTTTATCAGTGTGACAACTTGGAGAAACACAGTTTCTTTTAAAATATATATATTTTAAAAAGATAAAGGAGTGATGTGTCTTGGACCATCTCTGTTGGATTGGCAGCTTTTGAAAGTTGAAAGATCATAGAAGTCCTGTCATTGAATTGAATATTCCGCCAAAACTTTAATCTCCACATCATTGCTGAGCCTTCTTCTGCAGAGCTGTGGTCTGGTGATTGTGGTGAAAGAAATTAAACTGAAATATCATCATAAGAACACCCACAAATTGTAATTGTTTTGTGGTGGATTCATGCGTTGTACAGAATGGGAAGAAAAATGGGAAGATCTCCTAGAAAATTAACTTTCAAAAATCTGAAATTCTCAATATCAAGGCTGGCAAAAGTAATTTTTCCCACTGCAGTTTATTGCCAGTTGTACTATGAACTCAACCTTGTATTAGTTCACATACCTGGTGTTTTACTTTACTGCAGTGGGGCCAGGACAGACTGACCCAGTCTCTCGGTGCATTGAGGGCTGAGGGTTGGATGACCTGACTCGCTTTATGCTGAAGTGATTGGATGCAATAACATTATCCGGCAAGATGCGCTTGACAGCTCGTTCCATGTAGATTGCTTTGTGTCATCAGGATTGTATTTCAACTCTTTATTTCACTTTAGTCATTACAAAATAAAACTTTCCAGGCTGCTGCACATCTGTTAAACCTTCAGACTCACAGATCTGTCACTCAGACCGGACTTTAGTAGTAGCAGTGCCAATGTGTTGTTATTTTTGCCTTAAAACTTCTTATAATGTGAGCTAAAACTGACAGTGCAGCTTCAGTTTGGACAGGACCACAGAACTGTGTCATCGGGCAAAAAAAAAGAAAGAAAAAGAAAACGGGACACTTTGGTCCACAGTCTGAGTAAAGTCTCTGACTGTTGCTCTGAGGACTCAGTGATGCTCCTGTGAGGCCGGCACTTTCTGCCAGGATAAACACCTAAGCTCCTGAATACACACCACTCATCCACACCCTGCCCTGTTTTTCCAAGCCTTCTTTTCTCTCGCTACTTCTCACTTGATTGGTTACCTCATTCAGCTCGAGGGCACATTCCATTTCTGTTTTGATAAGGTTGCACATGTCTTGGTGGTGAGTCCAGATTGTTAACATCATTAAATCGCATCATTTGAATGTAACCACATAGCAGAGGAGAAAGCAGAAGAAAAGACTCCCCAATAAGATACATGTTTGTCACATTTCCTCGCGGTACCACTATTCTATACTATACTTTAGTATTCATATATGGATGTACCATTATATACTGCCAATCAGCATGAACTGCCCAAACGCACTCCCGTATGGGATATGTTTTATTCATGGGTTTTTACATTCAGCCGAGAACATAAGGTCAATAGTTAGATTCTGTGACGGACTGGAATTGTGTAACAGTGCAGGGCTATCAGCGCGCTGCCATATTTAGCTCTGTGCAGCGCGCTGACAGGATGTAGTGAAGGGCAGCTGGAGGGCTTCAAAGTCAGGAGAGCCCATTGATGGTGCCTCAGAAACGAGGACTGTGACCCCGAGGCCCCTCCTTACTGTGAATACAAATGTGGAGAATTAAACAGAACACAATAAAAACACTCTGAGAAGATTTTCTGAGAATATGACTGCTTGACAATCCCACCCTAATAGCATCCTGTCCTAATACAAGAGATTAAACAAATTGGAGATGTTATCTTTGGTTGGTACCCCCACTGTCTGGTATTTGATTGGGCTACGACCCCCACATGGAAGTGAGGAGGACATCTTCAAATAGTCTAAGCTTCGGCCTGCAGCAAATTCCTCCAATTTTCAAGCTGCAGCAGCATTTCCTAAAATCTTAATTCGAAGGGGTTGAAAACTGTGGAGGAGCTCAGTGTTGGCGCTCGTGTCCAGCTTTGCTTTGAGAGAACACGGCGAAAATGATTCAGCATTTGATATTTTCTTCAGGGAGAAGTTCATGAACACAGACACTAGGGAAAGCTGTTTTTAAATGTACTGTGAAAGCCGAAGCATATGATGATGTATTTTAGGGATGTCACAATTATACATTTTCTTGGTACGATTATTGTCAGAGAAATACTGTATAATGTACAGGACTGGCTCAGCCACAACAGACTATTATTAAACAAAAAGAAGTCATGTCTTATGTTGTTTGGTACCAGTCATAAATTAGCGCATCACTCTGCTGAACTGTCTCAACTTCAACTTCTTCAAACAACTTTATTAATCCCACCAGGGGCAATTGATTTCAGCAGCTTGCACAGTCCACGAAAAACGCAGTACGAGTACACACAATAATACATATAACAGATAAGGTAAATAAATAGATAGAATAGGATGCCAAGGGTACAGTGTTGTCAAAGATCCGTTGAATGAGTGAATAAGTACATAAGTTGCACATGTTTGACCAATAAAAATGTGCATGGCAAGAAGGATAAAATCATTATCTGTCTGTCTGCTTTAATGATGGTACTCCCCTAGAAAAAGTGGACACATTTAAATACCTGGGTCTTTGGATCGACAGTACATTATCATTTAAGCCACACATTGAATCTGTTGTAAATAGAATAAATCGTAATCTTAGCATACTTTATCGCTCCATAAATTGTTTCACTCTTCAAGTAAGGAAAAAAATCTCCACCCAACTGCTACTACCAATAATGGACTATGCTGACACTATATACCAAAACACAGCAGAGAAATACCTTCACACTCTTGATGTTGCATTTAACAGTATTTGTAGATTTGTCTTAAGATGTCCTTATAGGACCCATCATTGTATTATGTATCAAACCCTTGACTGGCTTCCTCTTAACAGTAGGCGACAATTTCATTGGCTTCAGTTTATTTATAAATGTGTCCACTTTAATTATCCACTTTACCTAAAACAATATCTAGTTCCCTACCGACCATCTTACTCTGTCAGACACTCGCATCAGCTGTTTTTTTCCGTCCCAAGAACCTCAAAAGAAATTGGTAGACGTGCTTTCAAACACAAAGCCCCCTCTGACTGGAATAATTTACCACTATCTATTAGATCTGTCACTTCTTTCCATCTGTTCAAGACCTCACTAATGTCCTTGTTTCAGACCCCCTGCTGTTGCTATTAGTTTTTATTTTCTCTTTATTTATTTTCATGTACTTTTACCTTTTTTTTTGCCCTTGTGATGGGGTTATGGGCTGAAGGGGTATGGTGGGGTGGGTGGGAGGGATTTGGGAGCTGTTGTGTACACTTTAAGTGTATGTTTTGTGTTGTGTATATGTGACTGTATTGTATTGTATTGTATTGTCTGATTGTTTTGATGTATAGGACCCCCTGGAAGACGAGATGATGCATCTCAAGGGGTTATCCCTTAATAAAATTTGACTTAGTTCAAAAAAATACTCACGGTACTACGATTATCACGATTATTATGCATTAATTAATTTCACAACACTATGAATGTGTACAAATTGACTTATATAGTCAAAATATAATTACATTACTCATTGTTTACAGAACATATTTCAAGTATCTATTAATATATGACCAATTATTAATCCCCAGGTGAAATGTTTGAAACATTCAGGTCATAAATTGTCATCTATACCAATTGTTTACGTTTATTTTAATCATTTTTTGTTTTTTTTTGAAATTAGAAATGACACACTAACATTTAAATTCCTACCAATTCAATGTTACGTTAGTTAAATGGACCAGTATCTATGCATTTACCTTTATTTTTGCGTACATCTGCCGATAAGGTTCCAACATCATCTTTTTGGGAAAGTAACAGTATTCAGGAATCTTAACTATTAATTAATTGTGGCATTTAATATCACGATTAATTGTGAAAACAAGTAATTGTGACATCCCTAATGTATTTACATGCCAGATAATGATATTCTCTTCATGTATCTGTCCAGAGGATGCAGGGACCTACTTCCCCAGTGTAAAGCGGGACCCGGGTCGCTACCTGCAGCCCTGCTCCGACTCCGTCAAGACCTGGCTGCACAGCATGAAGAACGCCGGAAAGGTCCTCCTCCTCATCACCAGCTCACACAGCGACTACTGCAGGCTCATCTGTGAACACATCCTGGGGTAAGACTTGACTCACATTGGGACCACAGACTACCCCCCCCCCTCCTCCTCTTTAACAAGACCAGGCCCCAGACTGCCTTACCTAAACGGCCCCCACAGGATTTATAACCTGAAGGTCTGCTCAGCCCAGGCTGGCAGTTCCTGCTTCTCCCCACAGCTCACAGCATTCCTCACAGCTCTCACATGCCATCAGTCATTCCTCCAGTCCACGGTGGCTCACGCGTCCACCTGGAGTTACCATCATCATCACACATATGTTATACACATTCACACACCGCTCTCCTTTCATTTTGTTTCAGCCTGTTTAAGTCAAATAAATCCACGTTTTCTCTCATTAATCTACACTCAGTATCCCATAACGAAAACAGAATTTAAGAGGTTTTTACAAAGCAATTAGAAAAGAAAAAATATTCACTTTGCTACGGCACTTGAAGTTTAGCTCAGGTATTGAAGATCTATGAGATGTTTTACCTGTGATCAGCTGATTAGACCCGGTGCGACGTGTCCCTATCAGTCACAGCGGATGATGTAGATCAGAGCAGATAACATGAGGAGCAAGGAGCTGCCTGCAGAGCTCAGAGACAGGAGTGAGTTGATGTAACCAGAAAAATAACTTTAGCATTGAAGGTTCCTAAGAGCACAGGGGCCTCCATCATGTTTACATGGAGGACATTTGGAACAACCAGGACTCTTCCAATAATCATCTTCTCAGAGTGCCCAGTTCAATCAGAGTTTCTTTCAGTCTCAGAGTCCGAGAAGTATGTTTTATTTTTCACTGAGAGGCCGCTCTGCCATAAAGCCCAGATGTGTGGCACTTCAGACTGTGGTCAGGTGCATCCTGTTTGCTTTCATTTTCTTTTAAACGTGTCCAGAGCTGGACTTGCTATTTGTAGGATGCAAGTCTTGTAAAGTCCCACAATTGACACTGTTCCTTCGGCAGTTAAAGTTAAAGATTTAAGAAAACACTAGTATTTTTGTACGATAAGCCTGTGAATATTCTCATTTGTCCAGGTTATAGTTATCTCAAGGAAATTTAAATCAAATGCAACTGGACTTGATTTGTCTAGGAAGATGTTTCACCTCTCATCCAAGAGGCTTCATCAGTTCATGTTTGTATCTGACCAGGCTGGGACTGGTATTTATGTACATTTAAACCGGCACATGCCTTAGACTTCCTGAGCAATGCAGAACATATGAACAGCTAATACATAAAATAAAAGCACCGGTTCCATTATGGTACTGAGTATCGGTACCCATCCCTAGTCCTACTCTGTCGGGACACCCTACTCTGTCCTCCCGATTTGTTAGGACAGAGTAGAGGGCTGGCCATTTAACCAGTCAGGAACCCCCAGACCAGAATAGATTTGCTTTTAGTTTGCTAAGACTGACTTAGCTAACAGCATGCCATCCATAAGATCTTAATGAGGTGAGAATATGTTCAATGTAAATATGAACTGTGAGGATGGAGGACAACCAACGACCAGTGTCAGCCTATTAAACATAAGTTGAATAGGTCATCACTCAGTACTTCATTATATAGCTGTAGGTGTGCAGCAGAGGGGATTACTCTCTTACTGGACTTTCTGTAGTTTAACACAGGCTGTGGTGCATTATTGGCCTCCCTCTGTTCACAGTGCACTCTGTGGTCCAGGCTTATTTTCGTAGCCTAAGTCCTGTTATACACTCGATCAAGCAGCAAGAAGGCATTGAAAAAACACACAGTCCGTGTTGCTGCTGGGATTGAACAAACACAAGTTTGTGTGGTTCTGTGTGAGGTGTTGTTATCTTACTCTCCACTCACACAGTGAGGTGATCTGCTTTTTCAGTCCTCACTCTGTGAGCTGATTGTTCTCCGTACGGTCCGAAAATGCAGGTCAGGTTAAGGCCGTTTCTCTCTGGATGCCAGTTTCACGTGGTCTCTGCAACCCCCTCTGCCCCCCCCCCCCCTCTCTGTTTCCTGTTGAGCGGTGAGCAGCCAGGTCATTCCTGTTGTTCCCCAAACCATTTCCCCTGCTCCCCTGCTGCTTCACTGGCAGCAGCATGCATCATCTCCAGCCTGCATCGTCGCTCTTAGAATTCAGCACAATTTCTTAACTTGTCCTCTCTCCGTTTAAAGCACTTTGTTGTGAAAGCCCTCCCTCCCTCCCTCCCTCCCTCCCCACATCCTTCCAGAGAAAGAGCCCTGTGCCGTCCACAGCTTGGCAGCAGGCCAGTGACAGTCATCCGTCAGAAGTAGCACAACAAGGCCAGAGCTGTCTGACAGCAGGCTGTTGACCACCACCCAGCACACTGCCCACAGGAACTCAGGTTGTTCCTTACAGCTGGAGTTAGTTGGGCTGTGTAGTTTATTGTAGTGTTAATTGTCAATTAATGTGCTGTGCTTCATTTATGACCAAAATTACAATCTTTATTGTCATTGCATGGGTACAAGGAAATTTAGAGACTCAAATGTGATGCTGTTGAGAAAGGATATTAAAAAACAACACATAAACAACAGTGAAAGACACAGCAGAGTGAAATAAAATATATTCACAAAAGGCAGATTCACGCTAATAAAAGAATTGTTGGTGATAATATCAGATCTGTAACTTATGTCAATGTAAAAAAGAAAAAAACAAACAAATACCGGAGGTCATATTGAGGTCAGTTTGCTAGCTTTAGCTAGTTTTATTAGCTTCTGGAAGTTTAAACTACATAAGTTTGAATGTAGACATGAGTTAGAGTTGCACAATCTTCTCCACTGTCAGATCGTGCTATTGTTACCCTGTGAAACTGTGAATAGCCTATACAGTTTTTTTAAAATTAGCACTTAATCAGTTTTTTATATAATGCTGGGATTTAATAATTTAATAATTTGTATCTCTTCCTTTGATTAATTGAAGTGTATCATGTTGTTGTGTTGTATTGATGTTGGTTTATGCCTATGTGACCTGTTGACTGTGAAGCACTTTGGTGCAAATGCTCTTTGCTGTTAAAGGTGCTATATAAATAAATTAAATTAAACTTAAACAGTATGATCGACAAAACAAACAGCAATGGCAACAATGACAACTAACCTCTGTCCAAACAGTGAGTAAAACAGTCAGACAGCTGAACAAAACAGCAATAATAAAGTTGCACAGCATATACACAATGGCCCTCATTTATCTAACTTGCGCAGGATCTGGTGTAGATTCTGGTGTAAATATCAGTGTACGCCAAGTGTCACGTGTGATTTACTAAAAGTGTGTACGCTACTGATTTCGGCGTAGAACCGGCGTGGTGGTGATAAATCCGGCGGCTGAAAACGAGCGTAATTTAAATGTCACGCCCCGATATATTCCTGCTTTAGAGGCGTCGCCCTGCCCCTTTTACGACATGGAGACACGGAAGACGGCCAAGAAGAGGGACTTTACTGGCATTACCGCGTTGAACAGGGAGAGGGCGACAACATTAAATATCTGGACATTGATAGATTGATAGTTTTAGTGATTGACAAGTGTCATCCCGGTGGATGGAGGCTGCAGACGCACGTGTCACCGACCACGTCAGGAAAACCAGCGACCTCATGAAATGCTCCTGCAGTTTACTAAACACAAGTGACTGAGGAGAAATCATAGGCATATTACTGCTGCGAACGCGACTTTATGACCATCAGTACCGCTGGCATTGTTCGGCTGATGAAGGGATGTGAAACACCGGCCCGATGTCCCGCTGACAGGTCCCGAAAAAAAAAAAACACTCCGCCGAGATCAGCTGCACCTGGACAGGTAGCGGAGCCCCCCCCCCGGTGCCCGGCAGAGAGAGAGACTGAGGAGCCGTCCGGTCATGCTCTGGTGCAGGAGATGTTGGAAGTTTGTGTGTGTGATCTAACAATAACAGGTCTGTCATTGACTGTTTCTGTTTACACAGCTGATTAACGAGCATCTGTCACATCGTGGTTTTTAATTCATCTCAGTTGCTCAAAATAAAAGTCGAGTTAAATTTTCAACACGGACTTGGTTGTAGCATTTCTCTGTTTTGGCTACTTTTTAACTTTTTATCAATATAAACAACAACAACATGTGGTCCACATCGCTGCGTTATTAGACTATGGTTTAATAATCGTTCTGACACAGCAGCACTCCTTCCTGCATGTTCTACGCTGGTTCCAAATGTGCGTACACCTGGTCAGAGCTGGCGTGAGATTTGTGCGTACCGTACGCTCACGCTCAGATTAATAAATGCCGATCCTTGCGGTGAATTTGGTGTACACCCATTTTTTTGGTGTACGCAAGTTTCATAAATGAGGGCCAGTGAGTGTATATCTCAATCTACACTTTGCACAAAGTAGCTGAAGCCTTTTATGGACACAGTGTGCTCCATGTCCTCTGTCAGGGTGAACTGTTTCCTGTCCTCTGTCCTCAAGTTGAGTCAGCTGCTGCTGGACTCTCAGGACAGGAGGTCAGTGCTCGTCCTGACACGTCTTCCTGTGGACAGTCACAGACTTTCCCGATGCTGCTGGACACTGTGTTGTCTTCAGGCTGTCACCCTCATCACCCACCCCTAGGGCTGCCCCGACCATGACATTTAGTTGACGATCAATTGCCATAAATAATTGCAATTAACAATTTTATTTATTTTTCTGATCATTTTATGCCACTATTGTAGTATAAGCCAAAACATAGTTCAATAATACACATGCAGTACACTTTATAAAGAAGAAGAGCCATTGGTATTGAACATTGGAACATATAAATAAAAATGTAATTTCTGTTTGGCTTTAGGCTTTGCAGCTAAATCCATGATGGGAATGTCAGTTGTTGATCAAATATTAGAAATGAAGCGCCTAAAGACAAACAGATTGTGGCACTAATTCTCCATTGATGTGCCATTAAACCATAGCAGAAGAAGGGGGTGCTATGTAATGATGTCATTAGAAGAGCACCAGTGGGTTGAGCATGCATCCCCTATGCAGAGGCGACAGTCCTCACTGCAGCTAGCACTGAAACCCAAATCTGTTGGCCCTTTGCTGCATGTCATTCCCCTCTCTCTGCCTCCCCATTTCCTGTCTCTCTCAACTGTCCTGTCAATCAAAGGCAAAAAGCCCCGAAAAATACTTTAAAAAGAAAAGAAGAGCACCAGTGGAGCCTCCAATGGTGGGAAACTAGTTGCTTCTCATTCCCAATCTGCCTGACCTTGTTTCCTGTCCTTTATCTAGTATCATATCTTAAAGGGATAGTTCACCCAAAATTCAAATTTCACTCATTATCTACTCACCCTCATGTGGACTAAGGGCTGGGAGAAGTTTCAGAGTCCTCCGTGGCTTCTCTGAGTTACAGCGGGACTCGGCGCAGCACTGCATGTCCATTTGACGGTAGCGAACGGAGCTCACTTTTCTTCATCCAAAAAGACACACCAAAAAACATCCAAATACCTCCATGCTGCTCATCTGTAATGTCTTGTATTGAAGCCCCAAAATGAGAAATTGTTCCGAAAAAAATTAAATAAGTCTATATTTTAAGCTTGTTTGTAGTGGAAGCTCCCAGCACTGCTCTTCCTGATCCGTCCAAATGTAGCGCAGGGGAGGGACATTACAGACGAGCTGTGTGGAGGTATCTGGATGTTTTTTGGTGTATCTTTTTGGTCAAAGAAAAGTGAGCTCCGTTCTCAACCGTCATATGGACATGCAGTGCTGCACGGAGCCCTGCTGTAACTCAGAGAAGCCACGGAGGACTCTAAAACTTCTCCCAGCCCTTAGTCCACATGAGGGGGAGTAGATAATGAGTGAAATTTCAATTTTGGGTGAACTATCCCTTTAACCACTTGTGAATACACTGTGTATCGCTCCATAGCAGAACTGATCAATGTGCACATACACACGTTCACACATCAATCTGATTAGTTTACATGCTTCCTGGCCTTTCACTTTATAAGGAAGATTGAACAGCGGCTCCTCTTCCATACATTGTACTAGTACATAGTCTCTAATGCAGAGCTGGATGGTGACACCGTCCAGCTGTGGTCTCATGTGTTCTCATAACTGCAATCCAGCTGGGAGTGTATATTACCCTCTCAGAGTGTTTACTTTATCAGACTAAATATTCCCCCTGCAGTGCTGCATGTGTACACTATTTATTGCACCGTGTTTTCCATCATGCGTACACACTGTTTAGCTTCTCTGAGCTATGCGTGCTTGTGTAAGTGAGTGTATTTGGATGCTGTCCAGGCATTGTGCTTCACACAGAGGTCAATGTTGTTTCTCTGGCTGTTGCAGGAAGGATTTTGAGGAGCTGTTTGACGTCATCATCACAAACGCCCTGAAGCCCGGTTTCTTCTCGTTGGTGCCCCAGCAGAGGCCCTTCAGGACCCTGGGTGAGTGCTTTAAAACACCAACAAATTATTACAAATACTCGTCACTATTTCCAAGGCAGACAGCTTTTGTTTTCATATTGTAAAGCTATTATTTACGAAAACATTTGAGGAGCTTTGTCATCACAGTCCAACTAATAATATAATGTCAAAGTTGTTCCTGGTTTATTTTCTGTCAGTGACAAATCAGTAATCTGAAAAAGAAAATCTGAGAAATAAAAAGAAATAGCACACATGATGTTAGATGCATTTTACAGAATATTATGAGAAGTATAAATGCATTATCAGTTCATTATGAAACTGCCATTGATGTAGATGATGAACAAGAAACAGTGTGGTGGATCTACCAGGTCCTAATTGTCTGTTTCTGGTCAAGAGACGTCCATGACACATGAAATAGTTGTGCAACCCATAATATGTCACAAGAACCTTCTCAACATTTCCACCTGACTCATCCAAACATCTGAGGCACTTTCTGCTAGTGTGTGTGTGGGCACATGTTACCACCTGATAACCTGGATGATTTTGCAGTACATATGATACATACTTACTAGGCCTGCACGATATGAGCAAAATGTGCAATGACACTGTTCAATATTGCGATGACAATATGACGTGCGACAAATATTAAAAATATATATATAATATTTAAGTGAGCATATTAACCATACAGTTCCTGAGTATTTCTGCTTTAATACTGTAGATACCCTGCTAATGGGTACCCTGAAACCCTAAATAGAATAATAAAAAAAAATATTTTAAGTATACTTGCTTTTGAACAAATTGTACATCAATTAATCAGTTCATTAAACAGAATGTTAATTAAACCCTCTCGTTACTCATCACATTTGAGTGTTCTCCAGACAAATAGCCTATATGCACGAAGCAAAAGGTGAGATGGTTGTGTATAGCACAACGGTATAGCCCATAGACTGTAAAAAAAATGGACGTAGCACCGTGACGTCACCCATTGGTTTGTACTCGAAGCAACCAATTAACGGCCGGTAAACTGTCTGTGACCCTGTCACTCAACGTAATGCACAGATTTGAAGCCTAAACAACACTAAAACGGTTGTGGTACAAAAAAATTCACCCCCCCCACACAGTGTTCACGGAGGTAGAAACTATCGGTAGAGACCAAAAAAAAAAAAATGTACCAGGCTGTAAATATGTTTCTTTAAGCTGTAAAGTCGGCTTTTTAAACATGGGGCTCAATTGGAGTTGCTCCCTTCTGGTCCCAGCCCCCAGAGGCCAGACGGGTACTGCAGCTTTTTGAATGCGGAAGTGGTCTTTACTTGGAGAACCCACAACTCCCCCCTTGGTATAGCCACAGTCACAAGGTACCAGTGAGGAGAAGTGACGACGTGTGGCGGTTACGGTACTGAAGTTAGACTCACTCACCCACAGAAGACGTGCAAACCCACTTGGTCATTCACCTCTTGGTGAAACGGTTTGCATCATCGCCCGTGATGCAGGAGACCCGGGTTCGAAACCTACCCAGGGCAGGCAAGACAACATCGGTCACAATTGTAAAGGAAAACATAATCATTGGTGAGGAGCAGCAGTTTTTTATTATCTTTTGGCCACATCATGCACCACTGACTTCAGACCAGGCTTCCACCAAGACCAAGAAACAACAATGTTCTACACAACATTTTAAGACCAAGACACTCAGAGATGAAAGTTATTTGCTTTAGAAACATGAGCTGTGGACAGATTGACAACCACAACAGAGTGAAGTATGCAAAGACACTGGCTTTTTGCTTGTTTAAGCTGCGGCCTTATGTGTCAACAACATGATTAAGATGAAATAGACTACGTTATATCCAAGTGCAGTATTTAGAAGAAAGACTGATCTAAATGCTATCTATCTATCTATCTATCTATCTATCTATCTATCTATCTATCTATCTATCTATCTATCTATCTATCTATCTATCTATCTATCTATCTATCTATCTATCTATCTATCTATCTATCTATCTATCTATCTATCTATCTATCTATCTATCTATCTATCTATCTATCTATCTGTCCTTTGAATGTCCCCCTTGAGCAGCATTGACCCTGCAGTATCCCTTCTGTTATTTCCAGATGGGATTCAGAGGTCAGATCAGATGTAATCTAACTCCATATTTACTAACGTGATGATTTCCAGCAGCAGCTGCGATGAGTTTCATGTGTCAGTGTTTGATTGGCTCAGCTCCTGGGCCTGTTACCTGTGTGGGCCGCCCCCCCTCTCATCAGCCCAGCCATCTGATCCGTCGCTCATGTTGAAGGTGTGCACTGACAGAAAGGGGCAGCTCCCCTCATCTGGATTGTCTGCATTGTCTCCCTGCCAGCAATAACACAGGGGATGCATTATGTGTGAAGACAGGATGATCTACTCACCAAAATATTCCCCCTCACTCTCTCACTTTCTTTCTCTCTCTGTCTCTTCTCCCTCGCTCCTCCTGAGTTTTGCCACGTTGGCAGAAAAAAAAATGCATCAGCATCTGCTCTTCCCCTGGCCTCCACACACACTGGCCACTCCTTTTCTACTTGGACACATCACTTGATGGTCCGCATGCTTCAAATTCTCCTTTTTTATTTATTAGCCAGTAAAGTTTATGGAGAAGAATGTGACACTGGAAATTTATGAGTGTAGCACTTTGAAGCACGATCAGTTCAGAGTGGGGATGTATTTGTAGGGAGTTTATACAGCTGATTACCAGCTCATAAACTATCTCAGAGAACTTCCACTTCTTGTATTGATTAAATTGTTTTCATTTTGTTCTGTATGCGTGGGTGACAATCACACAGTACAGAACACACTGAAAACACTTACTGGTACTAGTGATTTTTTAATTATGGCTTATTGATGTGGTGTTTTAATAGTTCTATTGTCGGTATTATTTGTTATTTTGTAAGAAAAAAATGAATAAGAAACAAATGATCAACAGAATTAAGCCTCTTTATTTTGTCATCTGCCCTCCATTAACATTATCGTACCCTTTCTCCACCAAATGATCTGAAGTTGAATTTCTGACCATTCAGATTCAAGAACACACTCATCCAACACTGATTCATTTTTATCGTTAACCAATGTTCATATAACGCAGTTAAGTGTATATGTGTGTGTGTGTGTGTGTGTGTGTGTGTGTGTGTGCGCCCAGATTTCTGCTCTGCTCTACATGTTAAAGCCCCAGTATGTAACTTATTTGGCTTTTTATTAGCAAAAATCAAACATGTCTTTCATAAATACGTATTTTACTGAAGTGGAATCACAGCTGCATACAAATGAAAGCTTTCTGGTACCTTAGAATGAGTTGTTACAAGTTGTTACAAATACATAAGTGGGCGACGCACCGAACCGAGGCGGCCATGTTGCATCGCCATTTTTTATGTTCAGTGGCAGCGTGACCGTAGGTAACCATGGAAACTGAGTGGAGCTGTGGGCTCGGCCTGTTAAAACTGTCACCACTGTGTAGTGTGAGGAAGGACGGAGGCACTGGTGTTGCATTCAGGTGCAGTCAGGCAGACGGCCGTCGGCAAACCAACCGGATGTCATTTTACTCCACCAGAGAAAGACGGTAAAACAATACCACATCACCATGACAACATTGTCACGCCTGTATTGTTTTGCCTCGTGCTGGCGGACGACTTGTTTACATAGACGCTTGTTTATCCTGTTACATGCAGCGTCTGTTGTCTGTCTGACGTCTGCCCCATTTCACCTGAATGCAACATCAAGAATACGTTCCGATATGCATCCGCACCGCTAGATGGGGGGAATTCCTACGTACTATACCTTTAATCACTGAGCCACTTTAAAACGTCTTTGTCTCTCTGCCATCACATTTTTTCACCTCAACTTTTCTGTGGCCCACATGCGTTACCATTTCAACCAACAATTTGGGAATGAGGGCCGATTGGTGATCAGGATGATGTTTGACCTGTTTTCTCATTACCATAACGTAATTATAAGTGCAGTAGTATTATATGCAGTATTCCATTAATACTACATTTTGTTCGCTTGCTGCAGTTTAAAGATGTTTTTTTTTTTTATTGCATATTACCACGATTGCGGCACACTTACACACACCCACACACTCTGATCAGCTGATTGTAACAAAATGCTGCTTGTTATGTGTAGGAGCTGTGATGTGAGGACACACACAGAGCACATTAATTAGTTGTGTGTCTGGAAGCTGCCGGTTTCCTCTTAACTGCACAACGATTTTTAATCATTAATTAAAAAAGTGTAAGAGACAGAAAACATTCTTTTATTCACCACTCATGATGAAACTGTTTGTAAAGTAGGCAGAAACTGACAGGGAGTGAGGGGTGGGACAAGCCCATACACTCACTATGGAGCAGAGGAAGAAACAGTGAACTCCAGTCTAAAAGCATGTTTGTACAGTCTGAAAATCGATCATTTACCACTGATAAGGTTGCAGTGAAAATATTTAGGATAAGACGGTACTAATCTGGCAGCTCCTCTGCTTCTGTCCTCTCAATCTCTCTGGCCTCACTTTTCCATGTGGCTTAACGATGGTCCTTGGCTTATAGTATATCAACAGGAGCATCACAGTCACAGTCCAGCCACAGTAGCCTTGTCCATAGTACCGGTCATTCAACCACAGATAAAGCCACAGTCCAAGCAAATAGCCTTATCCACAGCCACAGCACAGGCCAGCAGAGCAGCTGCTTGAAAGGAGGAATGAGCAGAAAACATCGGACTCTCTCCTTCCTGGAGACTGTGCCCATCGACAGCCATCGCAAAACACATCAATAGGGATGTCACAATTACTTGTTTTCACTATTAATTGCGGTATTAAACGCCACAATTAATTGATCACAAAGATTCCTAAATACCGTCACTTTCCAAAAAAAGGTTATGTATGAACCGTGTCGGCAGATGTGTGCCAAAGTAAAGGTAAATGTACAGATACTGCAACATTGAATTGGTAGGAATTTAAATGCTAGAGTGTCATTTGTAATTTAAAAAAAAAAGATTAAAATTAACTTAAACATTTGGTATCGATGGCAATTAATGACCTGAGTATTTCAAACACTTCCCCTGGGGATTAAGAATTGGTCATATTTTTAGATACTTGAAATATTTTGTGTAAACAATGAGTAATGTAATTATATTTTGACTATATTTGATTTTACACATTCATAGTGTTGTGAAATTAATTAGTGCATAATAACCGTGATAATCGTAATACCGTGATTATTTCTCTGACAATAATCGTACCAAGAAAATTTATAATCGTGACATCTCTACATCACAACAAAAAGGGAAAATGGGAGAACAACTGATCAAATTTGAACAACTGTGATCAATAAAGGACATGGGTGTCACCATGTTTGTTGGTTCACAGCCCGGAGGAATGAAGGTCTAATTCACTGCAAAGCAAGTTCATGCAATACACAAAATGTCATTATCTTGATACAGTTCAACCCAAACAGGGAAAACACCCCCCACCTTCTCTTGTATATTGTGTTTCAGTTTTTGACAGCGGTTTGTTTGCTACATGCCAGGGTATAATAGAGGAATCAAACAGCAGGACAGACTGTACAACATTACAGCACTGTACTTTTTATTGTGTGAGAGTGGAAAAGTAGAAAAACATTCCCTCTGTCTGAACCTTCAGGGTTGTGTTCATGGCCGTGGTAGTGGGGGGAAAGGGGACCTGACTACCCAGGGCCCGAGTAGGGAGAGGGCCCATGAAAATCCTGAAATTATTATATTATTGCGTGATCTTGCTATTTTGAATGAATTGGGCCCTCCAATTAATTGGTACCATAATTTTTTTGAAGAACATCAAACATCAGATTGAATGACCTGGAGGCTAGCTGTCCTCATGCTGACCAAAAAACATTAATCGGGGTATCAGAAAAAGAAAGAGCGAAAAGAAAAAGAAAGAAGGCAGAATTAGGGGAAGCAACTGTTAAAGGGATATTAAACATATTGGCAAATTGACCCAATGCTATTTAGGATACCTTTAATTGTTGGTGCAAGCTATTTTTAGAAGGGCAGAGCAGAGCTGCGAGCTGCTCAGAGCTACACCACAGAGGCTCATGGGATTTCTTGGTTTCCCTCATCAAACTCATCAAATACACAATCCAACAACTCCACAACGCTCTGGTGGACAAGTTGTGACCTGCACATTCACCACACTATGAGATAATAACACAACGTTACCAGACAGAGTTGTTTTAGAGGTAAATGCAGAGACTGCTTGCTGAAAAACTGTCCCCAATGGGAGTGTGCATCGGCAGCTTTGTATAAATTTATCTTGAAAACAACTCTGAGCTTCGTGCACCGGCATGGATAGGGGCCTACTGACATTTAGAATGTACAGGGCCCAGAATGTGGTGCTACGCTCCTGGTTGTGTTGACTGTAGTATGTGAGGGAGATGAACAGACAGCAGTCCTGTCTGAACTGGTGTAAAGAGGTGATCTCACCTCAGATGTTCTTGTAGCACTGTATTGTATGTCAACATATTGCTGTTGAATGAGGAACAGCAGTGAACGTATCACCGTCTTTGTGTTCTAGTTGAAGTTAGCCCTGGGCTGAGACAAACAATAGAACACTGTCATCTAAAACATGCTGCAATCAGCTCCATGTCAGATAAAGATGTTACATAAATCACTTCATAACCTCAGCATCCACTGTATATCATCATCATCATCATCATCATTATCTTCATCTCTTATTTCTGTCAAAGTGCCAAAGGATGTCTTAAAGGCTGCTCAGTTTGCACTTCTGTGCATACCGTTCATTCCTCCCTCTCAATGTCCTCTGTCCTCACAGCTGTTACTGTGTGTGTGTGTGTGTGTGTGTGTGTGTGTGTGTGTGTGTGTGTGTGTGTGTGTGTGTGTGTGTGTGTGTGTGTGTGTGTGTGTGTGTGTGTGTGTGGACACTCCCACATGTACAGGTGCTCATCACTTGTTCTTTCACTCTCTCCTGTCACAATATTTGTAGCATATTTAACCTCAGTGTGAACCTGCGGACCCTGCATCGCCATGGTTCCGTATGTAAGGCTGCTGTTGCTTGTGCTGCTGCTACTGCTGCTGCTGCTGCTCTTAAAAAGCAGTCAGTCACATAAACACCACAGTCTGTCCAGAGGAGCAATTACCAACTCCAAGGAAAGTGCTTTGTTGATTCCTAGATAGAAGCAAAGTTTTATGGTTTTGTTTGTTTTTATTTAAATGCTTCACATGTAGAGCCATTAAGAATAAATCCTCTGCATTTATACAGTATGTGCATACATTTGACTGTATTCCCATATATTCCCACTGTTGTTATTTCCTGTTTTTCCTGTTGTATTTTAACCCATTTTAGAATGTGACATGTCAATATTGGTTAGACAACCAAGATTGAATTACAAAGATTGGTAACACTTTAGATTAGGGAGCACATATTCACCATTAACTAGGTGCTTATTAATACATATAGTTTACTAGCTCCTTATTAGTAATTATTAAGCATGTATTAACACCTTATTCTACATAGCCTTATTCTACCTCTATTACACCATGAATTAAGATTTTTCCTGATATTAACTCCTAATTATCACTTATTCATTGTAAATTAATGCATTGTTGTTTCTGAATAATGATGTGAATAACCAGTGGGTTATTGGGGCCTTGTACAGGAGCAGTAGCACAAGAACAGTAATTCTTCCTTTGTCACTCTGAATTAGTATAGCATTAATGCATTAATTTACAATGAGTGATAATTAGGAGTTAATATCAGGAAAAATCTTAATTCATGGTGTATTAGAGGTAGAATAAGGCTATGTAGAATAAGGTGCTAATATGTGCTTAATAATTACTTATAAGGAGCTAGTAAACTATATGCATATTAATAAGTACCTAGTTAATGGTAAATATGTGTTCCCTAATCTAAAGTGTTACCCAAAGATTATATTTAGAAATATGAGTCTCTGCTTGGAGAAAGTATAAAGGGTTCCTCCACTATGATGCTCAGGCTGTGTATTTACAACAAGTATAGTAATCTTCAAATGTAAAACCTTATAAAATACAGCATTTTCTTAAAATGTGATGAAATAGTGAAGAAACAACACAGAACTACTGTTTGGAAAGTGATGCATCAGCACTCCGTATCGTAATTACTGCAATTACATGTGTAATTGCTGCACATATTTCTGTGTGTCTGTCTTGTCTAAGTGGTCTTTGACAGCCCCTTTGAAATAGGCTACTTTGAACCACCACACCACAAACCAGACCGCTCCAGTCCGCATTATAACGACCACCTGCAACATGTTTGTGTCAGCCTCTTATATAACTCATTCACGTTCCTGCATGTCAGCACCTTCACTGACTCCAAGTTAGAAAAATACATACAAGCAGTAAATAACCACAAAATGTCAGGACGGAGCGTTTGGGAAATGGCAGCCACAAGAGAAGAATAGCTGTTCATGATTACGTGACTGCAGTTAAATGTCTGTTTTCGTATGTTTTCCTGAAAACCACTCAGCTCTTTGTTTTGAAGTGAGAGAATTTCAGGAGCCACATGGAGTCATGGTGACTGAATACAACCTCTCACCAGCTCTTTGTGTACTGTGTTGTTGTTACAAGATCATTGTATTGATATCCATAGAAAATGACCCATTGAAATCAGCATTTTAAAGGGACAACGAGGAGTTTCTATGGTTTTAAAAAAGTCTCACTTGGTGATGTGGTTGAATCTCCGCTACCCACACTTGTTAATGGGCCAATTCGATAAATATATCGTTTTGTCTCTATCGTTATTTTGTTATTATTAGTGGTGGTGGAAATGCTGGTCGAGCCGAGTCATGAGAATAACGCAGCTGAATCGCCGTTTATGGTCGCCACTACGACGGTATGTGATTGTCTTTGAAGCTCTGACTTTAATTCTTGATGAATGAAAACATGAGTCTGTCTTGCGCTGGTCAAAGAATTTCACGGTGCGCGGAGGCTCATAAATGTAGTGTGAAAACACTTCGCTTTTCCAAAACTCCTCGTTGTCCCTTTAAATTATTTACATTTTCTTGTGAACATGTTAGTATTCTGATGTTAACATTTAGCTTCCAGGCACAGTAGTTTACAGCCTCTGAGGGCTGCTAGTATGGCTGTAGACTCCCCTGTTCACTCAGTCACCATGAATTATTATTATTATTATTATGAATATACAGAGCTGCTTGAAAGTTTGTGAACCCTCCAGACATGGTGTCTGTGATTGTGGCCAAATAATTCAATTTTGGACTCATCTCCAGAGATTGGACATCCAGTAGGCCTCTGGTTTGTCCAAGTGAACTCTTAAAGTTTACACGGGAAATCTTGTTCTTTCTTGAGAGCAGAGGCTTTCCTCTAGCAACTCTCACATGAATGACATGTCTATTCATTTTTCGCCTGATTGTTGACCCATGTACATTTATCCCCGATGCTGCCAGAGGGTGATGTGAGGGTTGGCCTTTACCTGATGTATTATTTTTCTTGTGCATCTTGGTGAAAGTTTTGATGGCAGCCCGCTTCTGGGTGGAGTTGTGGTGATGCTGAGTGTCCTCCATTTGTGAATTATCTGTCTTACAGATCTTAAAAAAACCTTTCTTAAGGATGTCTAACTTGATTGATCTCACTTGAGCTTCCACATGTATTCCACCTGAGTCTATTACCTACTTGACTCACTAACTTCACTTACTTTTGCATATATTCAGATTCCATGGTTCATGTTCTCTGCTGGCTACACACACAGCTTTCCTCAAAGCAAGTGCATGGAATTGATATACATAAACGTGACATATCGTAAATAAAAACTGGTGATGATAAAATAAGAAAATCATGGTAAAAAACAAACAAACAGAAAAATCTAAACTACTTAACGGGTTCAGAAACTTTCAAGCAGCACTGTACCTATAATGAAACAGTACTGTGAATTGCAGTTGTTGACACCTGTTCTTGTTCTTACTTAGAATAAGTTTGCTTCATTTACGTCAGTTGTTGAGTTGCACAATGTTCACAGTGTATTTGCATCAACCAAATGCGACACATTATGTAAATGCCATGGACATTACTGTATATTCAGTCATGTGTGTGACATGTCAGTAATGTCACACCCCTTGTCTTGTTTAATCATGTTCACTTAGGTATTTTCGAGTAGTTATAATATTGAATCAAGCTTTATTTTACAACAACACTCTTGTACTACTGTTATTGTTTGTGTGGCCACAGTAAAACCAGGATTTGGACTTTTTCTGCGCTAAATCACGTTTTTCTTCTACACAATCATAAAACATGTAGCTAACAAGTGGAAAATCCTGAGTCATTTGACATGAGCATGGTGAGCTCACTGCGACCGGCTGTTGTGCATGGCTGAACGCATGGCTCCCAAATTCTTTGGAGGGTAAATGTGAGGTTTTGGAAGCACTTGTGCTTTCCACGTGGTGTTGTAGCAGGCTTGGACCGAGACGATGGGGACATGGCCGGTCTGAAGGGGCCAGTCACTGCTGCTCTGCTCTCACTCACATGGCTGGTTTTCCCCTCCACTGGTAATGGCTGTTGGACGACTGTACGTTAACACATTGGAGTAAAGCAGTGTAATTATTATTCTTTTTAAAATTATGACTAAAACACCACACACAATCTTAAACAACTGTATTCTATACTTTCACTTTCTCGAATATAAATCAAGTTTAAATAAAATGCAGCATATAAAAATATCTGAGCTGGTGCATCTTGATTGACAGTCGCGATCACATGACTGCACATTAGGGCTGGGTATTGTGGCCAATTTCCTGAATCGATTCGATTTCGATTCCTAAGGTTCTAAATCGATTAATCACGATTCGATTCGATTCAATTTCATTAGAATCGATTCAATCTCCTCTTAAAAAATGAAAATGGCTCAACTCTGTTACAAAATACAGTGTTCTTTATTTTTTTCTTTTCACCATAAACAACAGCTTTTAAGTGCAAACTTGTAAATTTGACAGTTTAAACTTGAACTGTAAATAAAACTGTCCCAAGTCTCAAAAGGGAAATTTTGAAATTAGAAAGGAATTGCAAGTGAACTTGAACTGCAACATTCCATCACTGCAAATTGCATTAATTAATTAATTTATAATTAAGGCATTGTTTCTTTAAGTGCAAAAAATAATATTAATGGTAAAAAAAAAAAAAACTAAAAGTAAACTTCAAACTGTCTCAAGTCAAGTCTGCAGCAGCTAAAGCTCCCTCCCTCCCTCTTGAGGGAGGAAATGTGTAGAAACGGAGCCCATGGTAAATAAAGTGACGGTGAATGTGTGGAGCGGTTCCTGTGACGAGTCCGGCCCGGTCAGGTCGCCTCCCTCCGGAGTCCGGGCATCATGTGTTATGATCCGACTGTCATAAAGTGGAGGAGAAAAGTTGCACTATGAAAACACGGAGCTGCTCGTGTCCTTTATTCTGCGGTAACACGTATCATATGTTGGCTCACCTGCGGTGTGAAGAACATGCGGTTCCTGTAGATGTCTGTGTGTGTGTGTGTCAGACACACACAGCGTCGGAGCGCTCAAGTGAAACAATATCCTGCAGATCACCTGAGCTGACGTGATCTCCGCTCGTAGTTTGGTTTGGTTTGGTTTTTAATCATATCAAACACAGCAATACATTGCACAGCTACAAAGAGGAAGAAAGAAACTCCGCTCGTAGTTACTGAGTCAGAGCGTCAGACGTAACCGCGCCGTTGCTTCATCAGGCACGAGACTACCGGGGGAAAAAATGATCTCATGCCCTGTGAATCGATATTACAAAATTTAAATGAAATCGATTAAATTGATTTTTTTACCCAGCCCTACTGCACATGGTTGCAGGGTCGCCAGAAATTTGTGATGTCAAGATGGGGTCACAACCCAAAATAGGTTGGGAACCACTGGAGTAAAGAAACAACAGCTGTAATTCCTTGAAATATTGACATTGTTTTTCATGTATCGCTGAAAACTCTGCTGAGGTGTTGGTGAAGTCAAATTGTTCACTTTGATTTTGTTTTCTTTCCCACAGTGAACGACGTGGAGGAGAAAGAGGGGCTACCTTCGCTGGACAAACCCGGCTGGTATTCCCAGGGCAACTGGCCGCACCTCCACGAGCTGCTCAAGAGAATGACGGGAAAACCAGAGCCCAAGGTGAGGCCGGCCGCTCGGCCAGGTGGTATATTAACCTCTCTGGTTGAAGCACGTCTGCAGCCCGCTTTGAGGTTTGACCACAACTTGGGTTTTGGCAGCGGCTGAAAGAGACGAGGGCTTCATAATAAATCAGCTCAGAGATTCACACTGGTGTGATGGAGAGGAGGAACGTGGCCCTTGGCATGGCTGTCGACGGGGCCCCCGTGTGCCAGCGCGCTGTGTGTACTGAAGCCAACTCCTCATACCAGCTTCTGTTGCACAATGCAGCCCATTCTTTTTATTTTGATGTCTCAGGTAGACAAAAAAAGCAAAGGCCCAACAATTCAAAGCAAGCCTGGCTTTTTTGCTCAGGTCGTATCAACATGAAGGCCATGTTCAGATTCTGTGCGCATAATCACTAAAACACCTTTGAAGATAACTGCTCAGCTAAGAGCAGGACAACAATGTCACTGTGGGTAGACCAGAGGAAAATGCTGAGTCACTGGTTGAAACCCTAGCCAGCTACAAAAAAAATCCTCCATCAGACAGTCAGTGAAAGCTGCTTGGCCTGTGGCTCCCTGTGAGGAGCAGAAGCTGCAGCCGCTGTCCCACACTGGGAAACCTCGTCTGTGGGTAAAAGCTTATTAAATGTTGCAGTGGTCCTGAGTAGGCTACACTCATAAGGGGTGTGTGAACGAAAAATGCAACTGTGAGGTTCACTGATATAAACCACCTGTCAGAGAAAATACACCAATATTAGAATTCCATGTACCAACCTTCAACAAAAAAGCGACTGCTGATTTGTAACACATTTAAGTCGCAGCCACAGTCGTCTACTTGCCCCCAAAAGGATGACATCATGTCTGGCTTATAAGGTTAAACCTCAATTAATTACAGCATTTTTTTCACAGTCAGTGACGGTAGTGGCATGTCAGGGAATCAGGCCACTGCACTGAGGTGGTTAAGCCACATTCAGCTATAATTATAATAATGATACATTTTAACGGCAGGCACCTTTCAAGGCACTCACCAAGGCCTTCCAACACACAGTAAATGAAAAATAAAGTAGCACATACAAGACATAAAATACAAAGTAATATAAATGTAGCTTTGAATGTGTGAGTGTAAAGAATCAATATTACAAAGGCGGAAAATGGGGGAGGAAATAGGCTACATTCAAGTAAGAGAAAATGATGTGCTTGTAAAATGATGGATGCAAAGAAAAGCATTTTAAAGTTTCCAATGTTTTCATGAAGAAACTTCCTCTTTACGCATTTTATACAATTTAAAGTGGACCACCACCACTGGGTTTAACATGACTGTCCCAAGTGGTTCCAGAGTTGAGGAGCAACGTGGCCAAAGGCTCTAAAGCCTGTGGCAGTCAGACGGAGAGATGATGGAGGAGGAAGCTGTGTGAGGTGGAGCAGATCAGAGAGATATGGAGGTGTAGGTTGTGTTCATCAGGGAGCAGGTGCAGCTGCTGGAGAAACAGGAGCATGTTGTACTGAGGAGATTGCAGCCTGCTGCTTTCTGAACCAGCTGAAGTTCATGATCTGTGAGGAAGACCAGAGAGTAATAGATTCATGCAGAGAGCAGAAGTTAATTTATGCATCTCTTTTTTTAATTTTTTTTATTTAATTTTAATCTTACCCACACAAAATTCACTGTGTAAGTCTGTGCAGGAGCTGAGAGTGAGACGATCAAACATGGAGGTGGATGTTACACTACTGTAGCTGTGTTGAACCATCCACTTTTATTCCATATAACCCTGTTCGGCTGGAATATTAACTGCTCTGTAAAAATTGCTGATTTATTGCCAGGAGACGGTGCTGCTAATATATCTGTAGCAAGTCTCACTGCCACCTTGAGTTGCCCTCAACACCCCCCCCTCCTCCTCCTCCCTCCTCCCCTCCTCTCCCCTCCCCAACACAAACACAGACCAGACGATCCACTCCCCAACAGCCTTTTTATTGCTGGTCACACACACTTCCAACATAAATTCAGCTTTGTACCGCATGTCTCTAGGTGCCCAACAGTTGAACAGTCTCTCCTGAGTGTGTGTATGTGTGTGTGTGTGTGTGTGTGTGTGTGTGTGTGTGTGTGACTATCAAAGGAAGACTGTGGAGCATGTTAGCTAGCTAGCTTGTTATCATGGCAATTAGCAGGCTGGCTAGCTAGCATCAGCCTGACCACCACAGTGTGTTGATAGTTTGACAACAAATCGGAACAGAAACAATGGCCACCTTTACATGAGAGCTTTAATTCCGAATGAAAATCATTTAATTTCCAATAAAAAAAATACCGTAACCGTGGCCAATAAGTGATTTTTCAGTCAAACAACATTTACTGTGTCAAGCTTGTGGCTTTTATTGTGTCTCACACTCAGTACGTTTACATGCAGAGCTTAATCGAGCTATGCTCAAAATTCGATTTTGTGTGAAATGCATTGAATCAGCGCTGATGTTGGGTTTTTTTCTTTACTTTGCTGGGTTCGGGCGGCTTCTCTGCTCCACTCCACACAGTCTCTACGGTTGTGGAGCATGCACACATGCATTGTCCAGCTTCAGTCCGACTAAGGTGTATGTATGACGGAGAAAATCGAATTCCAATCGCATTATCTGGGTGTCTTAATCGGAGTTCTCAACTCCGATTTCAGTCGGACTAAGGTGTTTACATGCACTTTGTCCAGTTATAGTCGGATTAAGGCAATAATTCGGTTTTTTCAAGTGTCATGTAAACGTACTGACTGTCAGATAACAAGTCAGATCAGGCGCATGCAGAACCCACCTAACAATACTGGTCATCATCCACTTCCACAGCTCTAATGCCACCCCCCACCCCCCACCCTCCGTCCCCCTTCTGCTCAATGGCCCCTCTGTTCTGGCCACGTGGAGAAAGCTCTCTAGGAATTCAGTGTCAACCTGCACTTATAGCTGCTTTAAACGGCCGTCCAGGGCGACCTGAGACGCTCTGTGTTTTCACTTTTCTCCACTTTCACCTGATAAGACTTAATGCAGCTGGGCTGAATGGAGGCATTCAGTGAAGATTACAATTCCTGCTGAATACTGACTGTGCTCACACAAGTGTTGGGGTCACAGCCATGATCACACACACACACACACACACACACACACACACACACACACACACACACACACACACACACACTCAGTATGGCTAGTTGTGTTCATTAACGGTTCCCGTGCAGCAGAGGAGATTGAATTCAGTTGATGAGCAAATTATCTGATATCAAGTTATTTATTATGATTTTTTTTTTTTTTAAAAGCTTTATTTTACAGGTCAATTATTTCCTAACAGTTTAAAGCAGAAGTCAGCGATCCGGTGGTTTTGGCTAACTTCTTGTCAGCCGATGGAGTTAGCGGTCCCCGCCCTCGTCCCTACGTCACCACATTCACGCGCATCCCTTGGCTGCACACACAGAGAGGACCGCCCCTTTATGCCGTTCTCTCTCCTCATTGGATAAAGGTTGTAGGATACAAGGAAAGTTTTCTCCTCGGCTTACAGCAGAGCAGAGTGACTGACAGACCTGTGTTTCAGACCAAACACTCTATATACTATAAGTGATTGCTGTCGGAAGATATAACTATTTAAGACTTATATTAACACAAACATTCCGCTTACTTCTGCTTTAATATTACATAGCCATTTTTAAACACAGCTTAATTTATTAACATTTTTGAAGACAAGATAAATCAGTCAGGATCTTTCAGCCTCAGCATGTTGCCTCTTTATGAATCAATTACCTCTCAGTGCTGACTTTTACATTGTAAACTAACATTAAACATAACATTAAAGTAATAGCAAAACTGAACTTGTTTAAAATCCATCCTAGAATTAAGATCTGTCTTTTTCTGTCTTTTATGCCACCCTCCTTCCCAGGCTTCCAGTCCACCAGTCCCACACAGTGTGCTGCACAATGGGTTCATTAAGGCTCCCTTTGCATGCCTGAAGCTCTGGGTACCTGGGCTTAGCTTGGCTTTAACTGCTGCTCTGAGTGATGAGTTGATAAGAGATGGCTGTCCACAGGCCCACATTGTATGTCACATTAAAGCTGCAGTAAGCCGCTTTCATTGGACGGAAAAAAACAGACTGACAGAAATGAGCCTTGTTGTTGTGTTGTATCAGTGCTGAGACATTCGGCAGACACTGAATCCTTTCTCTGAGCCGACCACTGAATAATATTCCCCACTCTGACTCAGACGCTGAGCTGTCTTGACCATCCACTCGTTTATATTATTTCACTATGGCTTTGTTTTAGACCAACATTAGCACGATGATAAAAAATGCCCTCCCCACTCATTTATTTTTCGGAGACATCTGTGTTGTCACAATGTAGCTGTTGATACAAAGGACTCCTGTGAAGAGACTCAGGGTTACTTGGCAACAGAAAGTTGAACCTGGCTCAGCCTTTTGGTGCAGTGGAGTGGACATCATTTGGCAACGTGCTGCACTGGCCAATGAAATGTGTGTGGGTGTACATTTTTGGTAGATTACTTGGTACCATCAAGAGCCTGTTTCTACTCTTTATCATGTGATCATACTGTAGTGTTATAGCATGAATTGATTTCCAGCATGTAACTTTCTGGAGTTGTAAAACACTTCATCACTGTAGAATAGAGGTGAATAGAGAAGTTTCTATTTGGTTATAAAAAAGTCTCACGTTAATGTGGATGAATCTCCGCTACCCACACTTGTTAAGGGCTCAATTTTCGATAAATATATAGTTTTGTCTCTATCGTTATTTTGTTATTATTAGTGGTGGTGGAAATGCTGGTCGAACCGACCAGCGTTTCCTTACTTTCGGTTCGTGGCGAGTCATGAGAATAACGCCACCGAATCACCGTTTATGGTTGGAACTACGGTGGTATGTGATCGTCTTCCAACCTCTGACTTTAATTCTTGATGAATGAAAACATGAGTCTGTCTTGTGCCGGTCAAAGAAATGTACGGTGCGCGCGGAGGCTCATAAATGTAGTGTGAAAACGCTTCGCTTTTCCAAAACTCCTCGTTGTCCCTTTAAAACCAAAGCTTAAAAGTCATTCGGGTCTCAGATATTTGAATAAAGTTGCTGTCCTTAAATGCATATAGGCTAAACTAAATAAGCAACTTCTGTAACTAACATGAGTTGCTTCTTACATACTATACAGTTGGATCCTATTCAAATCTGAAGACCTCATTTATGAACTTTCAAACATTTCAGTTCTACAGCTCTGGTCCTGATTCACAGAAAACGATCGTGCCAGTTACGTCATTTGACTAATGTAAATCTAAATTGGAAAACTTGGAGAAAAGTAGAGCAATCATCATCCAAGATACTTACTGCGTTTCAACAACAACCTTGGGAGTAGTAAAACTATACTACTGGTCAAAGGTTTGAGAGCTCCCCATTTTTTCAGTTGTTACTGAAATTTCTGCAGTTCAGGTCCAGCGAGTGACCTTGAATGACACAAAGATACTTATGTAAGTGGAAAATGTAATGGAAAAAATTTGTTTCACCTCCAGTTTTCCTGCACCAGTGGAAATAAATTGAGTTCTTAAAGGTGTACAGAAAAGAAAATTGAATTTGAGCCCACTCTGGGTCATGAAATTAGTGTAATAACTCATCTATCAGACGATGTAGGCCAAACTTTGTGCAAAATTCTATTTTTGAGTAAATCCGTGATGAAAGTGTGTATTTTAGTGTAGTTTTTTTTTTTCGTATTGGATAATGCAGGCGCACGGATTATACGTCAGCCTGTACACGATTCACTAGCCACTGATATTGGATCCGTAATCCGTCATTCAAACGTCTGAGACACGCACACACACACGGAGCTCGGGCTCGCCCCAAACTTTGAATATCCCGCCCGCTCGATAACGACCAATCAAATTCATTTTCCTTACTCGGGTAAACTCGTGTTGCAGCTCGTGACAACTCGGCGCGACAAACGGGACAAACGGCCATTTCTGTACACCTTTAAAGTTAATGCAAAGAATTCCTACAGGTTGGCAATGCACAAACCTTCTGTCTGTACAAACTGTGTAACTACACCCTCAGATGTATCATTAGGAACATACTGTACTCCAGGATCATAGTTGTATACAAGAATGACGAAAAAAACAAAAAGTAACAAAGACCGTTAGTCAGGGGATCGTCCTGCACTAAGATAATTAGCCACAATAATAGACAAACAAAACCAGAAAGAGGCTTCACATGATGAAGACCAGAACAGTCTCCAGACCTGAACCAGATAAGCTGTACTGGAGGTCATAAACCTTTGGGGGAACTACTGCAACAATGTTAGGATGAACCCTCTGAGCAATACTTGATTTCAGTTAACTCTATTGATCGAATGGATCACAAAAGAACATCTAAAATCCAAAATGATCTACGTGAGTTTGACACTTAAAGACTGTTGCTGGAAGTTCCTGGAATTCAATATATTTGTAGTAAGTCAAGTAATGCCATCAAACCACTCAATGGCCTTTCTGCCCCCCCTAATGTGTGTGTCAATAAGGCAAAATGTCCTTAACCCTTAAAGTCCCACTCCCGCGACCCTTTTCGGCCATTTTAAAACCAGCTCATTAGCCATGCACATTAGCAATGCACCTCTGGAGGGTGGGCGGAGACTGCGCTGCTCTGCACCCGCCCAGCCACCTCCTCGCACCCCACCCCCCGCTTGCTGACAGCTGGACATTGTACAATTACAGATTCAGCGCGTTTAGCATAAAACTCCACACTGGGATTCGATCCCAGACTGGAACATAGTCCTTGCTCACAATGCCAGCTGCTCTACCAGGTGAGCTATACCTGTTATACCTTGACAGCTACACTGAGCTGTCAAGCCTTTCACCTCTGAGCCAGATGCAAGCAGGGCGGGAGCTTGTAGCACTAGTGCCCTCCCCTGGAGCTGTGACACCCTCAACTCCAGTCTCCCTGAAACTGCCAGTTTGCGTCTGCCATTGGTTCACAGCAGTTTGAAGGCAGAAAAACTCAGAAATGCAATTTTGCACTTCCTTTTCTGCTGATATGTGCTCTAACACAAGAAAAATGCCACAGGAACATGTGAAAAGCTCAAAAAACACGATTTTCACGGGAGTGGGTCTTTAAATGATGAAATCCCTTGCTTTATGCCATGTCTGGTGATGGTGCAGGCCATTCAAGAACCTGAATGCTTCCAGGAATTGTGTACATGATGTACCAACATGGTGATGGGAATTGGCCGTGAACCTTTATATCTCAGTGTTGACTGATCCTAGTCTGGGACCTTGGGGCTGCTCAGGAGGGGATTTTCCAAGGGATTTCAGTAACACCAAATAAATAAAACATGGACATGGATATCACCTTCTTCACACCTTGGATTGGGTGCAGAGTAGGGAGAGAGAGCAGCACTAATACAGGAGCAGTACCAACAATAACAATAATAATCACAGACACCATCCTCCCTCCAGCCCAGACCAGCTGGACATCACTCATAACTGGATTGAATGGGTAAAGTGCAAATGCATCAGCTGTTCAGAAGCTTAATTGTGGGGAAAATGAAGATTTCCATCTGTTTTTTGACAATGAGGGGGCAAGGGTGCTACTGGTTACCCATAATATTGTTTGCCTTCTTCAGGGCTCTGTCTCTGTAGGTGCATTCTATACTCCGAAGCGTAGCCCCTATCACAGTGGTTCCCAACCTTTTTTGGCTCGTGACCCCATTTTGACATCAGAAATTTCGGGCGACCCTCTCCTCTGACGGCCATCAATCAAGATGCGCCAGTTTAGATATTTTTATGCAGAATTTTATTTGAACTCGATTTATATTTGAGAAAGTGAAAGTGTAGAAAACAGATGTTTAAGATTGTGTGTGCTGTTTTTAATCATAATTTTAAAAATAAATCAAGCGTAGCGTTAGTTCTGGCAGGCCATGACGTCAAGCTCTTAATCAGCACAGCGTAACTGTCATCACCGGTGCAGATCAGCTGATGGCTCAGCTGACTCCCCGTGGCTGCTTCCTATTGGGGAATTGCATTCAGAGCGCGCTATTTAAACTGCTCCAGCCCGACGTCACCTCCCTTGCTGCTGCTGCTTCCTCTGCCGGCTTTTTTGCAACCCACCTCCGCCCCAGCTCCTCCTGTCATTGTATCTTGTTGGTTGCTCTGCTCTGTCTGGGTTTTCTTTGCTGCTGCGCTCCCTGCTTATGCCGTTCATGATGGCTCGTGAAGGGCAGGAAGGTGCTCTTCCTGCCTCAGGCTTTCCATGCAAGCGCATGGAAGAGCAGGGGGTCCCAGAACAGTACCATACCGCCAAATTAAACTTGTGCAAGTAATTAAATATTATTTTTGACATAGTGGTCCTGACAGAATAATAATTAGTAAAAAAAAATATATATATATCAGTAATTTTTTAAAAATCAATTACTTGACATTTCAAGCGACCCCATTTGAATTCCAGGCGACCCCACATGGGGTCCCGACCCCACGGTTGAAAAACACTGCCCTATCAGTTTAGAGGTGTCTGTAACTTTTCTCAGCTTGCCCCAGTGTGAGGTTCACTGTGGCACAGTGAGAGATGTGCAGATTTTGGGATAAAGCACAACTACACAACTAAAGAGAGCATTTAAAGCGAACTGAGGACTGTCATGTGATGTGCTCTGTTAGAACCAGAGAGGAGTCCTTCCAGCCGATTTGCCTGCAGTCTGGTTCACCTCATGCTGCTTTGACTCATGCACCTCACTCTGTTTCAGGCTAATGTAACTGTATCCATCCACAATGAGTCTCTTTTTTTGATACGTTGCCTCTGTGCTGGAATCTATGGCCTCTGTAAATATTTATCACAGTGATCCCCAGACTCTGGCAGCAGCAGCTCTGCTCAGCAGTGAGAGGTGAGGGGGGTTTTTGGGGGGTACAAGGACCAGCTGTGGCCAGTTCTGGGAAACTCCTGGTGGAAATGTGATTCCTGCAGCCTCCTCCTCCTCCTCCTCCTCTTCCTCCTCCTCCTCCTCCCCTATGGGCCTGGCCTGTAGCGGCCCCCATTAGCTCCACTGTTTGTTTACATGTGCTACAGTCAGCCTGAGAGGGGGAGGGACTTACAGGCAGCTACTGGAATGTCTTACATCCTCTTTATGGCCTTGTTACTCCTGTAGGGAGATTTGATTGAGTTAACTCACACATATGCACACACACGCACACACATCCAAACAGTGTGTGTGACCCTTGTTTGTGATGTCTATAAGGGGTTTACATAATGCAACCTTTATAAAACTTCACTGAAAGGTTTCAGATAACTATTATGATTAAGCTTAAACATGTGACCTTTGATTAGACAAAACTTTGATCAGATATGTATTCCGTTTTCTTTTAAGCTCTCAATTTTTCATTGTGGCCGTTTTTAACTTTACACAAACTTTAATTTATCATAAATCACATAATCTGTATTTTGAATAATTAGGCGCAAATAGGTTCAAACTTAAAGCACCTCATGTTATGATTTCCAATTAGTTACAAAGAATGTTTCTTTACACTAGAGCCGGATGTTGTTTTATATAATTGAAGTCTTTCTACCCTTCCTACTCTTTTTTATTCTGTTTGAAATGCTATTATCACATTATTATGCTGTGATTACAATGTACAAGTCTGCCTCATTTTGTGTTAAAGGTTCCAGACTTCCCTCTTCTTCCCTCTTTTATTTGAAGTGTTGATCCATAAGAAGATCAATAAGATGTATCTTGCTTTTTTTTTTTTTTTTAGAAAGCATGCTTGTATGCTTTTAAGAACCAAAAAAACATCTCAATGTTGTCTCTCTGGAGCTCTAGTAGCAACAGCTTAGTGAGCCAATCAGAACAGAGACTCTGAGCCACTCTTCAAGTTGACTCACTGTTTTCTTAATGATAGATAATAAATAGATAATAGATAAATAGCATATTTCTGGTAAATACTCAGAGAAACATATCCTGTGTGGCTGGATGATGGGTTAGACACCCCAATGTCTGGTTTTAAGAGCTGTTTGAGCATAATGTTCAGAATGTACCAAAGCTAAACTTAAGTTCAAGTCTCTTTAGTAGAGAATACGATCTTTGTACACCATAGTTGTGTTTTATTGTCATAAACTACACTTGTTAGTAGAGACAAAACCAGACTACTGAAGACTGAGGATGAAAAACGATGGCTGTGGATTTTATCCTGTCTATTACACTGTAGTTAAAAGGGAGAAATCATCACAGTTAAGCATGTTTTAAATACACAAGTGTCCTATGATCTTTTCAGAGCACAATAAAGAACTCATTCATTGATAATTAAAATGTGAACATTCTCACCCTGAATCTCCATGTTCCCTTTTGGTTTTCAGATGTAAAAATAATTGTGTGTTAATGGTCTGAAAATCAAATAACAAATTGGTCCCAGGAGATGTTTTTAGAGATTTCCTCTGAACCAACCTCTGCTCTTTAACTTTGTATCCTGTTGTGACTGTGAAACCTTTTTTTCCCTCTGTTCAGGGTGTCAGCAGACTGCTGTCTTTTCATTTTTTAATCTCCAGCCATCTCCATTTCTCCTCCTCCTCCTTCTCACTCCATTTCCTCTCCCATCTGAAGGGAGCTGGATCTGAGGCTGAGCGCTGTGTGCCTGCACTTCACTGTCGGAATGTGTCTGAGGGAAACCTGCCTCAACTTGCTTTTCTTTTCAGAAGTGGAGGACAAAAGGGATGCGATGGTCAAAGAGGATGTAATGGCTTTTGCAGACTCATCGTGTCTGGTCTGGTTCACCCTTGGGGGGGGGGGGGTCAGTATATGCCTGCCTTACTGCATTTAAGTTCTGTGTTGCAGTCAAACAAGCTGTCCTCCCTCCTCTGTCCTCTCCTTGTCTTCACCTTGCAGGTGGCGTATTTTGGAGACAGCATGAGGTCAGACATGTACCCCGCCAGCAGCTTTGGGAAGTGGGAGACGGTGATGATAGTGGAAGAGATGGAGGGGGAGGGGATCCCGAGGAGCGATGCGGCGATGTCTAATGAGGCCCAAGTGGAGCCTCTAGAGAAAAAGGGAAAGTTTGAGGTAAGTTCACAGAAGCAGCTGTTTCCGTTTAGCGGCCAGTTCCCCCCACCCACCCAGCACAGCCCCCACCCCCACCTCTGTCAGCCTCTCCCCTCTTCCTCTGGGTTACTGCCACCATTTACCCTCAGAGTGAGTCCGTGCACACCTATAAGCTTCTATTGTGTCATGATCTGTCTGATTGTATACGTACATCAGCTGCTAGGGAGGATTATGGGTAGGATTTGATAGTGACTTGTCATGTAGAAGCATGTAAAATCAAACATATTGTCACTAGGTGTGGGAGAAAAAATCGATTCACATAAATATAGTGATATCTTTTTTGACGATTTTTAAATTTAAAAAAAAAAAATTAAAACAAAATTTAAAATATTGTACAATGTGCATTTGTTCGCCTTTTTTACATACAGAGAGTCCAGGTTTTGAAAAGGGTTTAAGTTCACTGTACGTTAATTTATAGGCTCCTACAGTATTTGTGTGCAGATAAATGTTAATAATGCAGACTAGTGCGTCTCTGCAGACAAAAAATCGAGAGAATCGGCAATATCATAGAATCGTAATTTAAATCGATTCGCCATCCAAAAGATCGTAGAATCGTCAAATTGGGAGAAGAACATATCGTCCCAGCCCTAATTGACACAGGTATGTGTTCAAGTTGTGTTGGAAGGTAGTACATGCAGTAAATGAGTCTGTTCATGACTACTAACATAACACACCTGAATCTCTGACTGGATTATATTAGGTGGCATTGCATTGTGGGTAATGCCAGCCCTGGGTTTTGGGAGGGAAGACTGTATGGAGTAAAAAAGAGATGGAAGCTCAGGTTCTGCTGCATCCGTTTAGATCCTGGATGCACAGATTGATCAGATAGCATCATTAGAAAAGGCCATTTATCAGTGTAATGGAATTACGCTCTAGCACCAGGGTTCACAACGTGCACACATACACACAGGCACTTCTAGGCACGCACACACACACAACATGGCAATGGCATAACATACAGTTTGTAAAACTTTAAAAGAGGCAACAGCAGAAATACGAGGAAAAACAAACTTAATCAGACACCATCACCTCCTGAACATGGTCAGTTTCAAGAAGCTAAAGCATCACCATGAACTGCTACTGTTCTTTGGATAATGGCATTGATAATAGTAGTGATCCTGAATCAGTAATCAGTCTAAAAACAGTCACAAGATTTTTGTTTAAAGAGAGAGAGACCCGGGGCGTCGCGTGGCGTAGTGGTTAGAGCGGGCGCCCCATGTATAGAGGCACAGTCCTCACTGCAGTCGGCCCTGGTTCGAATCCCGCGTCGGGCGCCATTTACTGCGTGTCGTTCCCCCTCTCTCTGCCTCCCCGTTTCCTGTCTGTCTCAACTGTACTATCTATAAAGGTATAAATGCCCAAAAAATATACTAAAGAGAGAGAGACCCACACCCACTTATTCAAGAGCTAATAGTCAATGATGTTCAACCAAGGCCTTGTCCACACGTACCATTTGGGAGGGAAGACTGCATGGAGTAACAATTTTTGCAAAAAGAATTCACATCCACACCAACTCGTTAAAAAAATGTCTCTGTCCATATGTAATGCAAAAATGCCGATCTTTGTTTACTCTATGACAACCGTCATGCTTGCATCTATTTACATATCTACAAATCCATTGCAAAAACGCCGTAAGGTGTGGATGATAGGCCCAAACACTTAGAAAAGTATCCAGTTTCAGCCGTTTGTGCTTACGTGTGGACAGGGCCTAAGATGAAAGAAAAGTTACAAAGTGTCAGAGAAAATCTGAAGCAGCCAATATAGCTGTAATCCGTGCATCTCTCACATTAACCAGCAGGATACTGTAATCCTGGCAGTCAAAAAGTGATGAGTCATCTTTTGTCAGTACACACAGAGACCAGGAGTTGACCTGTTTTTCTCAAAAATGTAGAGGACTGTCCAAAGCTGTTACTTCAACCGTTTGATCACCACAGATGTAGTTGTGTCCAAACAATGATGGCACAGTTCAAATTAACAACTCTGTGTCAACGGTTTATTTCAATTCCAGTTAATTAGAACTTTGTTCTCATTGTCATACTTCTAGTGATGATTCCTATCAGTTGCTGAGGTCTGAGAACGCAGCCACACATCAATCAAAATGGTTGAGAAGCTGCAGGACATTATTTTGGCTAATGGGCTTCCCCACCCATCAACTAGCTACACTTTTGGTGAATGTGCACTGACCACTTGTCTTTACCGAGGTGTTTCTGCAGAACGTTACTGAATCAAAGCTACACAGATTATTTTTTAACTCAGAACACCTACGCTTGCTTGTTTGAGGAAGCTGTCATTATTTACAGACAGCAGATGTAAGGTTGGTCCAACATTACTGACAGATGAAATCTTGGTGGTGATGAGTTAGATCAGATTACATTTGCTGTGGGGTTCTCTGGGGTACTTAAACATGCTCCTGCCTTTTCTAACTCAGGCTTCACTTGAAAACATCATCAGTTCAACATTTCAGACTGAAACTGTTTTCACATGTCAATCCACCATCTGTTCACTGGCTCTCTTTCCTTTTAACTTTCCTTTCAACCAGCTCTCCACTCTGATTATCCAATGTTGCCAAGAAAGTTATCTTTTATAGTGCACAATCAGACTGAGATAAAAGGTGTATAATGTGGTCCAGTTGGGGATAACATAGATATCCTATAGATAGAAATAACCTATACTGAAAATAATTCCTCCATCTTTAAAAATATGTCAGGAAATCATACATAATTGTGGTTTTTGGTTCCTTTTCACATACATTTAGAAATATATGGGATAACATCACGATACTCCTCTTTTTATATCTTGTTGCTATGTTTTGCAGCAGCTCCTAATGTCATTAGCTGATATTGTGCAATGTGCAAATGTATTTTTCAGGTTTGTTAGGTTGGTATCTTTTCACATCCCCCTTCCACATCCTGTTTGTGCAGCAATTGCTGCTTATCAGCTTGTTCTGCCTATAAGAATGTATTGATGTTCTATAACTGATTATGAATAAGCTAGCAAGGTTTTTTCTTAGAATAATGATTCATTGCATTTCTGAAAATAACTCCCAATGCTGGCTGGTTAAAAGCCAGATTGAAGTCTCTCTCTATTCCCTGTGCTCAGAGTAGAGTTCCCGTTTCCTTTAATCATGTCTGCACTTGCCTGAGAATCTTAAAATCTTGATGCACAGTTACATAGTTTGGTTTGTGATTGTCTCAACAGGAGCAGGGCATGAAGACACCATCTGCCGTGTCCAACCAGTGGGGCTCTTACTTTGTCGACGTACATCAGAGTGGAGGAGGGGATGAGGAGAGCCAGAAGCTGACCTGGTGCTCCCACTGCATTCACAAATACAGCACCATGGCCATCCCTAGTGTTGAGCACATAGCAGGTATGTGGAAGGAGAGAATAAAAAAACAGGACAAAAATGCTCATCATGGTTGGATGGTGATTAGAGAAAGAAGATTGTGAAATAAGACTGTTGGAAGTGACAAGATGGGGAAATTAGCCACAAATAGGGTTCTTAAAATAGTCCTTAAAAGTAAATGTCAACTCAGCAATGTGGCTCTTCCCAAAGAAATTTACAATAAAGCTGTTAGACTAAGTGGGAGATAGCCCACTGTTCAAAGACTGAAAGCAGTGAGAACATCCAAGCCATTTGTCCTTAGTGACAAGCAATGAGATGCAGGTTGCCAGCGTGTGTAGGGAGGTGTGTGTGTCCTGGCAGCTTTATGGTAATGAGCCCTGATGCTGTTGGTGGCATCCGGTCTGAATGTAGAAGTGGTCTGTTCCAGAGAAGGCAACCCAGGTTGTCCCAGGTGAGTTGAAGTGTGATCTGTACGTCGATATGTTGATGATGATTCTTAGCTACAGTTTTGAATAAATCCATATCAAGATCCAGATTATGAGAACAGTTTATCAAGAACAAGACAGTTGTGCATCGAACACAGCGCTTCAGCTTTTGTCTTTACCAGTGGGTCAAACTGAAAATGAAAGAATAAGAGATGACATGGTCCAGGCCTGGCATAGGGTAAATAATAATGGGCTCAAAATAGACCCCTGAGGTTCTCCAAACTGATTTTGCTTGATTTAGAGACATGACTCTGGAACACACAGACGGATGGACAACCTGTTACGGCTTGATGGTTTCCAGTTGACTTGATCCAGGGCCGTTGTGTAGGGGAGAAAGGTGATGATAATTCTAGGGGCCCAGTGGGGCCCACAAAAAAACCCAGTAGTCTAATCTTTGTATGACTGATTTATTCTGCATAAGACCCTGACTAATACTCATAGTAATGCTGCATTAGCATCAAAACAAAGTAGACTAAATAAAAAATGATAATACATTCGTAGTCTAAGAAAAAAAAACTGGAAAAGTTAGGGGTATAGGGGCCCACTTTAGTATTCTTTAATGGGGCCCAGAATTCCTAGCAACGGCCCTGCTTAATCTCATTGTTTCTTCTACTGTATATAAAGAAGATGTATTGTGAGGGGCTGCATGAAATTGACATTGACAGTGGTCTAACATTAAATGAGAGAGTTGTAAAGCAGGTGAAAACCGTATTAATGCTAACAGGAGAAACTAGAGCAGAGTGATAAGTTTGACATTAGTCTGTTTTTGATGGAAATAGTTTCAGAGAAATGAACATTAAATGGAACTTATCAAGACAACAGGTAAACAGTTTAGTGTGTTTTGCGTTCGTTAAATCACAAACAGCAAAACAAGAAAGTTACATCTGTTTCCTTCAACATGGCATCAATCAAATGTTTTGCTGTCTGTTGTTTAGAGCACACTCATATGCTACACATGCATGAGAATTGGATTCATGGTGTAAAAACAGGAAGAAAACAATCTGATGTTCAACTTTCAGTGGTTCAGAATCTGCCACATCAAACAGTCGCTTCATCTTTCAGCACAGAAACACTCACAAGAGTCAAAACAGTGACTGAACCAGAGACAGATGTGGAGCCAAAGTCAGAATTACCACTGTTGCAGATCAGTTCCAGGGAAAAATGGTGTTTGTCTCCCATAGAATGACGGTGCCAGGGTTGTTTTCACCCTGAATGTGGCTGAAAGTGCCGCAGATTTCCAAAGAAATCTCAGTTTTGATGCATTTCTGCAAAAATTGACTTGGCCAGTAACGATGGCCGACACGTGTCAAACCGCTCCACAATAATCCACTACATATTTCTTATAAAAAGACGATAACGCACGTCAGAAGCAGGTCAAATCCACTGACGTCTTTTTGCCAAAATAACTCAACACAACAGGACATGGGGTTCAAACACAACTGAACCACAGCCAGTGGAGCCTCTTCTGTGTTTCTTTGCTCCACAGCTGGAGTAAATGTGCCAGCCAGGTGCACTGACAATGCAAATCTGTTACCAAACGTCAATCATTCTATTTTACACAATGATATATAACCTTGTCAGTAATAATATATATTTATATACTTTGATTAGTTTACTATTTTAGATCCAAAAGGTGGGACTCAAAATGCCTATCTTCTGGGAATATCATAAAACCAATCAATCTTTGTCTACATTATGTCTTTGACTTCTTGATGGTAGTGGTGAGGTTGGGCGATATGACCTCAGATCAGTATCCCAATTATTTCAAACTTCAACCTCTATTTGGTTAAATTAGTTACTTTTTACAATCTCTCTGTTTTTATTCACCATTTATATTTGATAGTGTGACTTGGCTCCAAGCGATTGAATTGATGTATGGTGGTACATTTGGTTACATTTAATAAAACCCAATCAGGAGGTGAAGTGGGTGTGCAGGGCATCAATACTAAAAGTATCAGTTTCTGCCCAACAGACTACAACGCAGCCCAGGTATGTTCATACTGAAAAGGCTCCAGCAGTGTTTGTAGGGGCTGAAAAACAGCAGCGTGGATGAGAAGTTTCTTTAAAAGGACAGTTCATTCCTGGGAGTATTAACCAAATGAACTAACTTGAGCAAGATTTTGTCCACAGTGGATTATTCAGGGATGATGTTTTCAGACTACCTGAGTTTGCAGGCCTGTAATTTAGGATTCTTGTACGTCAAAGTTGTATCTTCGGGTGTAAAATATAAAACACCAACAATAGTGAGCTCTGTATGATTACTACCTGATGTTAAGAACAATGCGTGCTTGTCAGCTGAATAATAAGACATTACTCTTGAGCATTTACTGTTCAGCAACAATAGCCCAGTACATGTTGTGCATAAATCTGTTCTAACCTCTTTGATCTTGCTCTGTCTAGATCTCCCCCTGGATTACAAGTTCCCCAGGTTTTCTCCAGACAAGCCCTGCACCACTGGTTACTACCCCAGGCCTCCAGATTCTTTGCTGAAGATGTGCGGGAGCCTGTCATAAAAAGAAATACATATACTATATATTAAAAAATCAAGAGAAAAAGGAAAAAATGAAAAAGTTTGAAAAAAAAACAACCTCCCTTACCCCTCTGCCTCAGGAGAGGAATGTGCCTCCATTTTTTGCCTGTAGTTTCCCACCTGATGACCCCCACCACCATCTGTGGAGCACAGGAAGCATACACTCCTCATCCATTCAGAGAAACCATGTGAATGTAAGCTACAGTATCTCTCTGTAATAACGCCTACATTTGAACGTCGTTTCGTGGTTTAGTGTACCGTATACGTGGAAATACGACAAAATAAGTACGCGTGTCTGCATACAGTAATAATAAGAGATGTAGTGTTATTGTGTGATGCCCCTCCCTTATTTTCAGTAGTAGATTGTTTTAAATTAATTCTTCAAACTTTTACGAAAAAAAAAGTGTACATTTTACGACCTGTTTTCCCTAAAGTGATTACCTCAAGAGTGTTATCTACTGTAAGCAAGCCCAAAAGGTCACAGTGTGTTTGTCCCTTAAGAATCCTTTGGAATCATTGTGGCAGTATTTCTGTATAACACAGTTGTTGTGAAGTCTTAATTTTTTTTCAAATATAGTTTCACTGTATGCATTTTAGTAACCTTAAGATGAGGTTTAAGGTCTAATGTTCCCACTGTGTCAGTTTCGTGGAAGGTGTTCGCCCAAGAGCTGGCACCACGCCGTCCTTTGTGTTGGCCGTTTCAAAAGACACAACCCTTGGGAAACAATAAAAATAATAATAATAATAATAATGATAATAATGGATAATACAACTATGCTAGATGTTCTCTGTATTATTTTTGGTGCAACAGTGATATGTGCTCTTTGAGTGATTGTGTAAAAAAAAAAAAAGTGGACTACTTGTTCTTCGTTTATATGCAGTACCAGACTGAGATATGCTTTAACCGACTCCTGAATGGTTATTTTGTCGGTGTGCATAGACTGAAGTTGTGCCATAACATCGAAGGAATACTCAGTTTGGGACAAATCTATTAAAGCTTGCTTGTTCTCTGTCAGAGAAGATTGTAATCAGGGTTTATCTCGGCACACGCTCTAAGTTTTTTGCATAACTTAGCACTGAGACTGGACAAAACAGTTTAGTCTTAATAGCTGTAAAAGTTGTCGCTAATTCAAGAATCACTTCCATGAGTTCTTGTATTTACCTCGTAGTAGTACTGTAAGAAAATACAAGTCTCCATGTATCTACTATGTTGGTACTAACTGAGAACCAACCTTTGAACACAGTTGCACAGGTGCAAATTTTATTGAGTCTACCCTTTCTAATGTCTAATGTGTGCAAGTCCATATTTCTAAGATATAAATGGATAAAAACAAACATGCTATTGGATACAATTCTATGGTCAGTTCTTGGTATTTTCTACTGTTTTGGGTTTAATTCAGGTTTTATTTATCCACAAGTTTAGGTGTGGAGGTCAGATATTTAACAATATTGGAAATTACTAATGATAACCAACATACATTTATAACAATAACAAACCGTTATTTTTGAATCATCTGAACAAAACCAGAAAACAGCTTGACAATTATCCATGACTTTTACAACCCAAGGCAAATTCCAAAACTCTTCCATGGTGTGGTAATTCATGTTACTTCTCAGATGATTTGGTGTCAACTGTTTTCTCTGTTTACATTAGCAAAAGAAGAACAATAACCTAGTCTTACAAATGCCCTCCACTGAATTATGATAGGCCTGTTGCACTCATATACTGTGATTCTTTAGTTTCAGAGATATTGTAACATCCTGAATACTGAATGATTTTTAATGTCTCAGCTATTGTGGAATTTCAAATAAAAAATCCACATCCACTTCTGCACACTACATAGCTGCACTTAGGTCACAAATAAACTCCTATAACCTGTCAGCTGATACATAAACTAAGCCATCTTTGTGCTAAGATATGCTAAACATCCCAGACCTTCCTCAAAGCACACAGAGATGACACCGGTTTCAGTCTTCTCATTTAAGTAAACAGTTGAAAAGATGATTTCCCAAATTTGAAGTGTTCCTTTAAGATGACCACCATTTCACAAATGAAGAGGGAATATTTTGATAATAAGCTGCACATAGCTGTCACCGCGTACGTGAGATTGGTCATCCAAAGTGAATTATTACTTGTGCTGTGTGTGCAAGTGTTTTATGCATACAGCTGTTGTGATTGTACTTTTTTCTTTTCTCATCTGACCTTGAAAATTTGACATGCACATTTGCCTTATGTTGGATTAATTTGTGGTCTTAAGTCCTTGAAAACACAGGAAAAGTTTAATTCTGTTCAAGTGTTGAAGTACTGTCAATGAAATAAAATGTTATACAATTTTCTTACTAAAATGCTTCCTGGTTCTGAGTGTTCTTTAAAAAAAATTAAGCAAATAAAAACCTAGTAACTTCCAAGTCCATCAAAGATGCAAGATTTGCATCTAAATTAAACAGCTTCTGAGTTATTGTGATGGTTAAATTACTTGTTACAGGAAGAATGGAGACTCTCTGCCTTCCTCCTAATGTCTCTTGGCTGAAAACCAACCTTGCAAGATCAGCGTCTCCGACCCAGTGTCCCAGATCTCGTCTCGCGAGAAACATGGACTGCTTTACCACACTACGAAACAAACACGCCAGGTAAACTGTAGTCTCTTTTTAACATTACCCACCTCAGTAGACATCGCTCCATGGATTGCCATCTCGCCAGCTTCGCTGTAAACAAATGCACATGGCCAGGAAGTGAGGGAGGAGGGCTAGTGATGAGGTGTGATGAGGTGAAAATATGCACTTAGAATCTGTAGGACGAGCTCCGTACAGGAAAAGAAAATGACCAAAACAGCAAAAAAGTGACCAGACTTCCATAGTTCCTCTTTAATGCAAGGAGGATACTGGTTTAACAAACATGCAGACACCATTAAAAGGAATGGATAATCTCAGGCCACACGATTCCCATGTTTCAGACAATCCAATTCTCAATTCCCATCCCTACCAGAAACCATAGAGACAGCTGTAAAACATGACATATATTTAGTATAGTGTTTGTCATTGTGCGTCACCAACAAATCATTTCATGATTTCTTTATCTAAACCATCAATCTGTCTCTTCGACCTAATCCCATCTAGGCTATGGTAATTGTTTTTATCAAATGTAGAGCCTTTGTCCTTAGTAGCTAACGTCTTTGAAAAAAAAGCATCTTGACCATGGGTTTTTAGAAGGTTAGACCTGTATCTAACCTTCTCTTCCACTATAAATTCCTTGAGAAAGCAGGAACCAGTCTGTAGCGTGACTTTCCACAGAACAATAGTTTACTTCAGGATTTATGCACAGAGACTGAGAAAGTTATAGGCTAAATGACTTTCTCATCACTTCAGAGATGGAATTGCCCTGGCTCATAGCATCACTGTAACAAATCCCTGAATTGTCTTTGATCTGGAAAAATCTTTTAACTCCCACATAAAACAAACTTCAAGGGTTGCCAGTTCCCCCTAACATTCCCATAACTTTGCAAAAACACATGCATATCCTATGTCTATGTGTAAAAACTAGTCCGTTTATATATTACTTATGGGGTGGATTATTGAAAATCCTTAATATCAGTGCTCCCACACAACTCTCTTGAGTTGATCCAAAATGCTGATGTATGTGTACTGATGAGAACTTGGAGAGGAAACCACATTTCTCCAATATTAACTTCTGTACATCCAGGAAACAAGCAGAATCAAATTACAATTCCTCCTGCTTATATGAAAATCTTGTCTTACTATCTGGCCTGGTCTGGAAGGCAGACACCCTCTCCATGTTTAAGATAAGACTTCAAACTTTCCTGTTTGATAAAGCTGTGATAGTAGCTGGCTGGCTCAGGCTTGCCTTGAACCCCCCTTAGTTATGCTGCTATTGGCCGAGGCTGCCCAGGGACTTCCCATGATGCACTCAACTCCTCTTTCTTCCTCACCACTTGTTTGCATTCATATCCCATTAACACATGGTACTTACTTGACTTCTTCTCTATCTAGTAGCTAGTTTTGTGCTTCCTCGTCTCTTTGCTTTCTCATCCTGTTGGTTGTTCCACCTCCACATCTGTGGAGTTTGGATCCGTGATTCCAAGCCACTGACAGCCGCCGTGATCCCTCTCAACGCCCACTGCTGTTATTGTAATATAAGGAACTTGCATTGTTTTATGTTCACTTTCTTTCTGCTGTCTCTCTATTGTTCTCTCTACATCCACCTAGAACCCAGTTACACTCCAGGTTTCTTCTTGTTAAAAGGAAGTATTTCCTCACCTGTGCCATCATGGACTTTGGGACATGGTGGAATGTAAATAGCCTGTTCTGCTGCTCTCTATCAAAATAGTAGAGAAATGTACATCATGATCTGACACTACTGCCTTTGCTTGACTTTTACTGTGGCTGTGTGCACTTGAGTTGAAAAGGTTTAAAGGGGAACACATGGTGCCAAACCTGAAACATGAGCTGGTTAACACCCAACAGATGAATTATATAAACTGGAAGAAAAGCAACAATGGTTTTTTTTTTAGGTATTTTATTTCATTCTTTTTCCTTGTGTGTCCAAAGCAGTTGTACGACTCAGGCCATTGAACTGAGCTACAGGGTCAAAGCCCTGTCTCACACCAGTCCAGTCCCCCATTAGTGTAAAGCTGTTTCTGCCCTATAAAGACAAAGTGCGGTAGCTGTCAGTATTTTTTCTTAGATACTGCTGATTCACAAAAATGTAATTCTGCATTAGGGGATGGTCAGCCTGAAAACTGTGGTTTTGTAGCTTTATTTTATAACATTATTTATGCATACATACTATGATAATAATATTATAATTATAATAATATTTAAATCCACAATTAATTGCTAATGCCTGCTAATGTTTGAGGCTAAAACACTAAGGGAAAATGTGAAACTGAAACTGCAATAATTAATCACAACACTTCACTTTAGTCTCATTAATGAGTTTTGTTTGATAGCTTTTCTGGAGTTAGAGCCATGTTGCAGTTGAGCATGCTGATATTTCATGTTTTATGAATCTGGCTCCACTCAGCCACTGAATAACTACAAGGTTGACAAAATAACTAATACCTTGAGCTGTCATGTTTCCCAGTGGCCCATTCAAGAATAGCTTGTAATTACTGGTTTACATTAGGATGAAGAAGAATGTCTTCATTTCGCTGTCCGATTACATTGTCCCTCCAGCAGCCACTGGACATCAATGTAATGCCAAAAAAACTTTAGATTTGGGGTTGAGTCTTGCCATATATGGACAGATTGTGGGTGTTATCCTCTGGTATTGTCAGAAGGTTTCTCTGTGTATGGTTCACATGTGGAGCAGCATCAGAAAAGCCAGATTGAAGCCAGATTTGGGCCCTGTATGCTGGGCCAAACAATATCATTGGAAGACAATAAAATTCTAGTCGTAAATAAAAATAGAGTTGGTGTCAAAATTGACACTGACATTTGGTAGATGGTGGGTTTTGCTCCACTGGAATGTCTGTGCTTTGTGTCAAGAAGGCACTGGGAAACTGGTTACATTGGTTACTTAACAACTTTACCAACAAAATATCAATGTCAGTGTTGTAGGCTACGTCAAACTGACACTAGTGTTAGACGTCCTGATGTCCATGTGAATTTTGGTCACCCAACATTCAACCAAATATCAGTGTCAGACTACGTTAGCGGTCAGCTGAGTGCCAGCAGGGGATCATTTTGGAGGGTTTGGAAATGTGTAGAAAACCAAAGTGACCAGTCTTGTCAAGTGCATCTGCTTTTTTAAGTTAAACTTTTCAAATTTTTGTCACATCTTTATGGCCAATGCAAAACATTTACCGGTAAATACAATCCAGTTTATTGAATTTACCGGTAGACTGGCAACTACTCAGCCAAGTAGTGTTGTGGTCAAGACCACCTAACCCAAGAATAAGTCAAGACCAAGACCAGAGCAAACCAAGACCAAGACTTTGAGGAGGGCAAGACCAAGTCCAAGACCGAGACCAAACCAATGCAAGACCATTTCTGTTTTTTAGTAGCCTACCAGTAGTCATTTATAATCATATGGCTTGATATTTACATTATTTGTCAGCTAAAAATAAAAGATAATTTATATAAAATCTATACCATATTCAGTTGAAACCAAGCATGGATTGAACAGAAGAAGAACCTGTTGAAGTCTCCTATGTTTGACACTGGGACAACCACAACCAACAACCTTTTGTTTTGAGATACAAGCATGTCCTTTTGTGGAACAATTTAAATTATGTTATAATTATCGAATTACATAAGGCCACATAAACCGAAGTGAGCGAGTGACAAAGAGCACATCTGGCTGTTAAAAAAAAAAGAAAAAGAAAATAATTCCTGTCCGTCTCGACTGAGATTAAGACAAGACTCAGTTAAAATGTAGTCAATTCCGAGACAAGACCAAGACCTTGAAAATGTGGTCTCAAGACCTGTAGGCCTACATAGCTCTACCCGTAGGCCTGTCCAAATAGGCCTAGTCTTTATGGGACTAAAACAAATGTAAAAAACGTTTTTCTTTTTAAACTGACCATTGTCGATAACGAACCAACACTCAAATACATTATTTACTAGTCCAGCTACGAAACATACTGATAATTGTAGGCTAGGTTTGTATGGCACAGGTGTTGATGGAGCCTTACCTTAAATGTGTTCTCGCTAGAGGGTGTGTGGGTACCAGCAACCACAGGGCAGCAACTCATGAGCAAGTCAATGATACATCATAATGGTTTTGAATCTATCACTTTTATCATTCAAAACTAGTGTTAATTTACAGACTTGTCGACGAAGCAGACATGTCAGTAATATAAAAAGTCAACTGCCACCATCTCCCGCCTCCATTAGTTTTAGTAGTGTAGTATTGCAGCATTGTGGGAGGAGGGAGCTGACTTAATTCATTAGGTCTCCTTTAAGCCTCTCGCCCCTGCTGCCCCTCCTCACTCGCCAGCATGACGTTCCCTCAGCACTCACACATTCCTTCCCTCCGCTTCCCAACTCTGCCTCGTCTCTGAAAACTTTTCAACCATATTGATAACGTCTGGTTAAAGAAAAAAAACCCACCGCCGAGACCAGAGGAGGAAATGGTAGAAGAGAGGACGGGAACAGCGAGGAGTAAGCACCGCTTCTGACAGGTAACGTAAACCTCTTTTCCCCTTCACTGCTCCACAGTCTGTCCGGCCGCCGCACGAACAAGGCAACTTTTGTGCGCAGATTTCTTTTTGGATTATCAATAGGCTACAATCGATACATTGATATTGCTGTTGGGGAAAAACACCTCATCTCATCGATTAGTAGAGGTTGATTTAAAAATATTAAACAGACGCTATCGTGTGGCATAGGTCATCTAATGAAACTGAAAGACGGACACCATGCACGGAAAAGTTAAAAGTTTGACAAGAGTAAATGTAGGATCTTATCCACAAGAAGAAGCAGAAGATGGAGGAGTTGCCTCTGTGGCTTAAACCATGACACTCACTGGTGGTTTAGAGAGAAACCTCTGCTGTTAAAACTACTGTGAGACACTGTTTACTGACATATTGAAGTATTTGTGGGGAATAACACACTTTTAAGGACAGGAAGTTAGACATGGAGACAGTTGAGGCCCAGATGAAGGTACAATTTGTGTATTAAGTTTGCACTTCCTTTGGAAACTGATTACTCTTACGAAGATAATTAAATTCAATTTTATTTTCTAATAGGAACTGTACTGTAATAATCCCATAATACATGGAGGAATGATAACATTGATACAAAAGTTTAAGGTCTAATATAAGGATTGTGACACTGTAGAATGACTCCAGTGTAATGCTTTAACAAGTCCATTGTTAGTGTTTCACAAACACAGGAGAAGCATGTGAATTATAAGTTTATTCTATAAGATGGTGTTTTGCTGCCTGCTATAATAGGTTGAATGTGTTTATATTATCAAAATATGGCTGGAACATCAACAAACAGATCAGTGAAGAACAATAACTTACTAATCGTTGTTGGTGGTTTTAATGCGAACACATGCATTCAGTAGGCTACCATATTTTGATCCACGACACTTGACTCATTTCAGTCACTATTCTACTGAAAATGTGATACCCTCTGTATAGATTACAGTGCATCATGTTAAAACTGCAACTAGCATAATCTGTTTGCATAATTGGCATTTGTCAAAGTTGTGTCGCAATCCTATAGTAAAATAACATCACAACTTCCCCACACTGCAAGGTCATGTTTCTGCTATTCGATTTACAACGACTTCAATCAGAGACACTGGCCACATCAGCACTTTAACCTGCATGTATTTTGCTTGATAAGTCATTTTGACACTTGAATTAGCCTATCAGTCATATTAATCAATTGGATGTCTTGGACCTTGGAGCCTCTTAAAGCTTAGGTGAGGCTGTGGCTGTATTGATATTGCAGCTGAGTAACTCTACAGACCTATACGCGCCCCTACCTAAATATTATCCATTGTATTTAGTTCAACAGCTTCAGGCAAGTCAGATGTAGATTCAGGCCTCTTCAGTAAAAAAAAAAAAGTTCCTCATCTTATAACACAGTCACAGATTCCCAGTGATAATTTAGTGCCTCGTGTTGGCCTCATAAGGTCGAATCTCATAACGAAGCTTAGGAGGAGAAACATGTGAATGTTCCTCTTCGTGTTTATCAAGCACAACACAAACTATACACACAGCCTGGACAGCTCACACCTATTAGACCGGACTCCAGTCTAGACGTCGTTTAAATCACTACCAAATGGTTTTCCACCAGGCCTTTGCCAGAAGCTCCACTAAGGTCATGGAATTTACCCTCATGTTCGGAGCAGAGACGCTGGGCCAACTCTTGTCTTTCTGTTAAGCAAAGCACTTTGGTTTTTTAGAGCTTGTTTCACTAGAGCAGAGTCGTGTTACCGCGGCGCTGGGCCTTTTATGACCTCCGGGTCTGCTGGTCTGGACATCTGGGTGTGTGAATATGAGGTAACAGCGGGTGCTAGAGGTGCAACACAGCCGCCATGTGGAACGTGACGTCCGTGTGGTAAATGGGTTCTTTGATATTATCTAGAGATTTGATGTTTTGCTGATGTTGTAACAACACTAACACAACTTTATATGTGACTGTATTTACTGTGACTACTTTTTTAACAGTGCGGCTCAATAATGGTCGCCATCAGTATGGAAAGCCTGCATCATCAGAACTCCAGCTGTATCTAATTATTCCAGGAATGCAGGGCTTTTGTGCAGAATATGGGCTGGCTTTCTCAAATCCTGCTCTTCCCCCCTCTTTTTCCCTCTCAGCTGAGCTCCTTCGGCAATGCCACGGTCTCCTCTCTGATGAGACCATGAGAACCCACACCCGTGGGGCCCCCACAGTCTTCTTCATAAGTCTGCTGTGGCCCCTGCTCGCCCTGGCGGCGGCGGCGGACGTGGACCCCAGTGGAGGAATCCCCTTCATGGGAGGCAACTATGAAGGGCATCCCATGCTGTACTTCAACAGGGGGGACGTGGAGGCGCTGCAGTACTCTGCGGCGGGGACTCATCGGGACATGGCCAGGAGGATCCGTGAAGCCGGGGAGACGATGCTGGAGCACCCTGAGGAGTACCTGCCCCCCTGGAGCCCCGCAGAGTTCAGCGCCCGCTGGAACGAGGTGTACGGGAACAACCTGGGCCTGCTGTCCATGTTCTGCCTGCTGTACCCCCACAGGGCCGGGGCCCTCAACCTGGCCAAGGACTACATGGAGAGGATGGCGGCTCAGCCTAGTTGGTAGATTTTCTGTCTTTTTTTATTATTATTTCATCTATTTAACCTTCCTCTGGTGTTCAGGTCACCAGTGACCCGTTTTCAAGTTTTAAATGCATAGAAGTACCACATACATTTGTTTATAGAATCAAGACATTTTGACTTTGTCAGGAACCTCAATTTAAACAAAATAAAGCTTTTTTTTTTCACAAAGTTCTAAAATGCTCTAGTGAAAATTGCTACCTTTGTAGTGTTCGGGTCAATTTTGACCCGGTTATAATGATAAGAACAATAATTACAGTTAAAACTGAAATCACAAGTGCAAAACAAACCTTTTCATGGATAAGGAAGCCTAACAACATAACCAAGAGATGAGAAACAAATGGGATGATAAATAATTGTTTTAGTGTGTTTTACAGCTGATTGAAGACTCCGGTCAAAACTGACCCTAACACCATAGATGGTACTGTAGGGGAAAGCTGACAAGAGGAAGGTTACATTGAAGCCAAGGGTCATACTGACAAAAAAGACCCAGGGACCCACACCCAAAAATATTAAAACCAATATTTTCATGGATAAGGAAGCCTAACAATGGAACCAAGAGAAGAAAAACAAATTGGATGAAAAAAAAATGTATTTAGTGTATTTTACAGCTGATTTAAAATACGGGTCAAAACTGACCCGAAACACCATAGATGGCAGTAGAAAGCTGACACAAGACGAAGGCTAATTGGACACAGTGAGATTTGAGGCCTGTTTTTCTTCTTAGAAAATCAAGAGCGTACAGATGGTTCCTGATATCTCTCTCCACCCCTGTGTGTGCATCATCAGGGTATTAATGCTAAGTCCTCTCCCCCTCCAGTCCCACTCACTGAGTCCTCTCATTTCTCTCTGTATGCAGCGCTCTGGTGAAGTTGCATTGTGGTCCGATAAGTCTGTGGTCCAGGAAATATGTTTAGCAGCTGTCTCCTGAACATGCACCCCCGATGAAAGGAAATGAAATGTTCAGATGTGAGCTGAATACCAGACTGGGACTGAATCCACTTTGTCCTAATTGTTAGCATTACCTAAAGCAGTGTTTCTGCATCTTACATAATATTCTTCTATTTTCTGAAATCATCTTCTATAAACATCACGGAGAAATACAAACAGTCTATATGAATTTAATTTTGAATTTCCCTTTGGGGATTAATAAAGTAATTCTTATTTTTATTCCCATTCTTCTATCAGAAACTGAGTCACTCAGAAAACAGCCAGCCAATCAGAACAGAGGCTCAGAGCCTCCTCTCTTCTGATTTGCTCGCTGAACTGTTGTTACTAGATCTCCAGAGAGAAGCCTGAGAGTGGAAATGTAAGATTCCACCCAGACGTTGTTTGGAAATGTAAAGTCCGAACTTTTAAAAGAAAAATAATGTAACGAAGCCAAAAACATGGTTATAGTTCATCTCACGACCCTTGAGCGGGAACCACTGCTGCAGCGTGCAGTGTATATAAGAACCACAGGACGTCTGTGTAGCTGTGTAGCAATCAAAATAAATAAGATGTAATATAGAAATATGTACAATGTAAACATGACATTATGGAAAATATTAAATTCCAAATCAAGTTAGATCTCTTAGGTAATGAACCAGGATCTACCTCCAGGCACTTGTCATGTCAGTTAAGATTTGACTTTAGATGTGTAGAACTCAACTAACTGTTGCAGCTAATGTGGGACCTCGAGGGAGGGGGTCAGGGGTTTTGGCACTCAAGCACTATACTTACTTACACTATACTTAACCTGAGACCTGAATGTGTTCTGCAGTGTAACCTGGTAGAATATGTACTCGGCCGATCATACAAGACTATATCGATGAGTGTGAGCGAGTGTGAACATCAGCTGCCTTCATTTAGAACGTTGTTGCTTTGTGCTGTTGACGTGGTGAAGCATGCATTATTAGGTGTGAGGTTCCAGTGGTTGAACACAGCTGCAAAACACAGTCCAGTCTTTAGATCCTGTTTTTAATGTGGTGAGTTTTTACTCATCAGCTGCTGAGAAGAGATGGAGAGATAGAGAAGTAGATGAGGATAACTTTTATGAATAGACTCTGCTGCTTTTAATGACACCAGCATTGACAAGCAATCAAACAGAGCTAGCTGGCTAGTGGTTACTGTTGTGTTTTATTTTGACTGGATGTCTGTGTTGTACTTTTACTATTGTTTACTGAATGGTCCAAGACAAATTTCCCACTGGGACAATAAAGTCTATCCTATCCTATCATGCATTAGACTTTGTGAACCCTAAACTAAACAATAGTGTTCACCTACACACAGTAAACATATCCCTGTTTTAAGACAGCAGCTTTTTCAAAACAACAAGATTAAGATTACTATTTTAAAGCAGAAGTAAGCAGAATATTTGTGTTATAATGTAGACCATGAAGTGCCACCGTTGAAATGACCGCCTACATAGAAGCTCAGTGGATTCACAGGTGGATTTAGACTGAAATCAGTTTGAATAAGAAAAAACTACCCAGTCAATGTCAGTTCAGCCAAGTGTGACGTCATTAAATGCTCATATCAACATTTTAGCCATTTTTGCATGACGTTTGATGTTTAAAGCAGAAGTAAGCAGAATGTTTGTGTTAATATAAGTCTTAGATAGTTCTATCTTCTGACAGCAATCACTTCTATAGAGTGTTTGGTCTGAAACACGGGTCTGTCAGTCACTCTGCTCTGCTGTAAGCCGAGGAGAAAACTTTCCTTGTATCCTACAACCTTTATCCAATGAGGAGAGAGAACGGCACAAAGGGGCAGTCCTCTCTGTATGTTCTGCTTTAACACAAACATTCCACTTACTTCTGCTTTAATCTGCTATTCGTGCATATTCATGATGAGCACTATATTCCAAGCACCTCAAGGTGTTGGAGGAGGTTACAGAAGAAAGGCTCAGAGTCTCTGATCGATCAAGTAAAGGTTGGATTTTGAGTCCAGGGGTCGATGCTAGCTGCTTTGTTGTGACATCACAAAGTCACAGGAGTCCTGACGGCTGGTTTTACAGTAAGACTCTGTCTCTGAATACAGGCTGTGTGTATTTCTCTGTGGACTGAGACTTTGATACTTTCACAGTACTAATGTAGGACCTTGATTTAAAACGCAGATGGACATCTACCTTTACACTGTGTATGTGACCTTTAATAATGCTTCACACCGTGTGAAGTGTGATCAACAAGTCAGCCGACTCCATCCATTCAGCCCATGTCTGGACAAGCATTCTGCTTTTCAGAGGCGGCCATGGACCTGGACCTTTAAGCTTGCATCAACTGTCAACAGTGCTTCCGTATTTCCCTAACAATTTGATTAAGTTCAATGAACATTAGTTCTGGCTGGCAAGTGCAAAATGGCTGAGAAGTGGATTACAGCCATTCACTGCTTCCAAGTTCTCCACAGCTTTTATTTAGAGGACTAAGGGAGTGAAGGTCTCAGAAATGATGCTTGGGGAACATTGCATACAGTGATGGTATCCATAGTAACCTACTGTTCATTTACATACATTCACATCACCTCAAACAATGAACACTCAGTAGCTACCTACAGTGTAGTGACTTCTCTTTGGTAATACTTCAATCTGATTTTCATAAACATTCTGTTACTCACCTTTTAACATTTGGTGTTTGCAGATACTGAATATGTTCCTTATATGATTCTCATACTTAATCTAAATATGTTGAATAACTATAATCCTAATTCATCTGGCACTTTATGCTTTACAAACTACTCGCTCCAAATCCTGAAGTTTCGGAGACAATCTTCTCTACTTGTGCTTCTGTTCTACTACATTTTAGCATTCACCACTATCCTGTGATAGTCGTTTAAAACTTTTAACATCTAAGTTTAAATTGAACAACTGTCTGACCGACTATAGAAGCTGTAGGATAAAAACAGACAGAGACTGTAGTTATGGTCATAAAAACAAAACTGTATTAAGAGTAGCCTGTTGTTGTTTTCATATATTCTTTTTTTTGGTAGTGATGGTGAAGACAACAATCATTTTAAGGGACAACGAGGAGTTTCTATTTGGTTATAAAAAAGTCTCACGTTAATGTGGATGAATCTACGCTACCACTTGTTAATGGGCCCATTTTCGATAAATATATCGTTTTGTCTCTATCGTTATTTTGTTATTTTAATTAATGGTGGAAATGCTGGGCGAGCCGACCAGCGTTTCCTTACTTTCGGTTTCATGGCGAGTCATGAGAATAACGCCGCCGAATCGCCGTTTATGGTCGGAACTACGGTGGTATGTGATCGTCTTCCAACCTCTGACTTTAATTCTTGATGAATGAAAACATGAGTCTGTCTTGCGCCGGTCAAAGAAATGTACGGTGCGCGCGGAGGCTCATAAATGTAGTGTGAAAACGTTTCGCTTTTCCAAAACTCCTCGTTGTCCCTTTAAATTTTGAACAGAGACTTAAGATGAATGCCTTTGTGAAGAATCTTAGTGTAAAAAGAACAAAACTTTTCTTCCTAAAAGAATAACAGAGTACTTCATAGTAATTTAATGGAGTCAGGTTTTCAAAAGATGTTCAAAATTGATTCCATGCAAGTTTTTCAAAGAGTCATTTTCAACTCTTTGTTTTGATTTTTAATTTTATTATCAGATTGAACCCTTTTTCCTGAATCAAACACTGGAGGAAGGAAATGTGAAAATGAATGGCTCCATCAGACCACTTAGTTGTTTCCTGTGTTGTGGATAGACCGACCTACTCCATCTCTAATTCACTGGCCAGATACATTCTGTGAATTTATTTAATTTAAAGTAGGGTATCAGGTACCAAGTTAACTCTAGTTTTGGCTGAAATGTGGGACAATCCCCACTCTTGCAGGTACCCCACCCCCTCTCCTCCCTCATGCAGAGAGGGAAGGGCGGTGAGGGGGGGGGTGGGGGGGGTCCAGCAGCTTAATCCTTCTCATTTTGCTGCACGGCCACTGTGTTCCCTTCAGCTATTGAACAGAAAAGGAAAGGGGATTTTCCAGTGGCTTATTCCTCGGGGTTGGGTGGGGCGGTGGGCTGTGTGTGTGTGGTGTGTGTGTGTGTGTGGGGGGGTTTAGATGGCGCGGTGTTGTACATTTTTTACAATATCATTACATGTGCCACAGTGCAGAAACGAGAAGCCACCGAGCATGTGTTTTCACGTCTTAACAACACACTGAGTTTTCTCCTTGGCCGCACTTTTATTCTGGTCACTGCAGCTCTGAGGGCTTGTGCAGCGTGGCTCCAGGAATCAGTCAGCTGTGGTATTCATGACCTTCAATTATGTCTGCAGCGGCTCCACAAACCATGTTTCGATGGAGAACTTCTACTTTGTGGCATATTGGTGCCTGGTCCGTTTCTCACCGTTTTTTTTTTTTTCACAGTCTGCAAACATGCTGAAGTGAGACTTTGTGTGCTTTGGAATAATGCAATATACAGTGGAGCGGTGACTTGGCAGTTAGTGTATTACAGTTTTCCGTTTTGCCATATGAGCAAACTGCAGCATAAAGAAGTTTAATCCCTTCGCATGACGAGGCAGGAAGCGATTTTCAAATAAACGTCAGCTGCCACTTAACAGGGGGAAACTGTTTGACCAACATCAAGTAGAGGAACCTGCTCAAATATCACTGGCATAGTTTATCACAGCTTTAATTACTGCTACGTTAATGGAGCAGGTGTAAGTTCAGAGAGTTGCTCAGGAGTCAGACTCTACAGAAAGCTGAGGTAAAGTAAACTAAGTCAGTCCCAACTGGTTTTCAGAGTTGGAATCAAGGCGCACAGCAATGTACAGGTTCTCCTTGTCAAATCACAATACAATTATAAGTAGCTCAGTCAAAATATTATTTAAGTGAAACTGCTAAGGTATTTGCTTAGAAAAATACTTAAATATAAGTGTTCATAAAGGAATGAACAACATTTCCTCTAGACTGGCAACCTAATGCTGGCTGGCTATGTAGCTGAGGCAAAACTTATAGCAAACTACAAAATATACTAATTAAATGTTACTATTACAACTAAACAAGGCAAGGCAAGGCAATTTTATTTGTATTGCCCGTTTTTACAAACAGTTTGTCTCAAAGGGCTTTACATGGCATCGTAACAACATCCTCTGTCCTTAGACCCTCACATCCACTGAGGAAAAACTCCATGGAAAACCCTTTTAACAGGGAAAAATCGGAGAAACCTCAGGGTGAGCAACAGAGGAGGGATCCCTCACCCAGGACGGACAGACGTGCAATAGATGTTGTTAAAGACAAGAAAACAGTTTATAGAGTTTATATATACAACACCAACATCACACTAATGTAAAGAGCAGAAGCTGCAGTACAGACAATGAAAACATTTTTTTGTACTACTCCATTTAGACAAGGATGGTGAAACAGAGTAGCACATTAGTCTGATTCACATTCCCTGGCAGCTCAGTCCACTGCAACTTATGACGACTCATGCATATAGATGAAATTCAAGCAACTTGAGAAAACATCAATTTGATGATGAGCTCATAACAGAATTGTTTCCATGGTCACTCAAAGTGTTGAACCTGGCTGGGATGTACTTTGTTCAATGCCCAGCTGTGACTCAATAAATCAAAGGTATGCATCACTTGAGTTGATCACTTCTTTTGAAGTTATTTCTTGCCTGAATTCCAGTAGTGACAGTGAGAAAGAGACAGAAAGTGAAAGAGAACAGAGTGATGATATGCAGCAGAGAGCCACGGTGGCCACTGGGGATTAGGACTATGCCTGCACCTTCATGGTACATCCACTACAGAAGTGATACAGGCAGCAGAGGTTACAGCCAACAGCTGGACAGATTCTATTAGAAGAGAGTGATAGAGGTGTTCTCAGAGGACAGTGTAACAAAGTCTCACACTGGCGTGTGCTGATGAGAATGGCAGGGTGGTGAGGTCAGCTGGCAGCGTTAACCCTAACCCTAATGGCTGTTCCAGGATGCTACTCTCTGTGTTTACTCTGAGTCAGTCTCCAGAGACAAGCATTACAAATGATTCATGTAAGAATCATGCTTACTTGGAAAGCTGAAGGAGGCGCCCACAGCTCGCTCTAACACATGTCGGCATGGGTGATACCCAGAATCTATCTATCTATGCTCAGTCCTACTCAATTTTTCAAATAATATACAATTATATTATAGTATTTTATATTTCAGATAAAAGTGATGGTATGGTTTTACAGCCATTCTTACAATGTAGCCTACAGTGAAGCTCATTTTTCACTTGTCAAAAAGAGCTAACATATGGCAAAAGAAAAAAAATGGTAACACTTTACTTGACGCCTATCTCTATAACACATTATAACCATACGTATAATGAGTTATAATGCAGTTATAACACTGTATAACTATAGTTATAAACACTCATAAATTATCATAAGGCTTTATAACAATAAGCATAAAACATCATAGAGCATTTTTATAATGGCTTATAAGGTCTTAGTATTATAATAGAGTTATAATGCTCTATAATGTCTTATGCTTGTTGTTATAAAGTCTTATGTGATTTATGAGTGTTTATAATGATAGTTATACACGTTTATAAGCCAATTATAACACATTATAACTATATTTATAAAGCATTATAAATGTGGGCATTGTCAGCCAGTTACTAACAATTATAACGTATTATAATACCTGACCTTATAAGTCAAGATAAAATGCTTTATAGTGTGTTATGATTATTGGTGTTACCAAAAAAAAGTATGAAAAATATTGCACATGGCATTAAATATTAAGATATTTGACATTTTGGCCGAAGTCTAGCATAGTAAAAAAGAAAAAAAGCACATCCAAAATGCAGTAGGTGCTAGCATGTCTAGCATGACCACAATGGTCAAATGGCATCTGAAAACATATTGTATTTCACCTCTAATTTCCATAATACAGAAAGTAAACTATAATAACATGTGTCACTTCTTCATCAACTAATTTGTAAAAAAAAAAAAAAAAAATGTCTCAGTGAACAGCAGCTCTGTTACCATGTTGGGAAACAGACCCCAACATGGCAACAGTTGTATATCAACATGAAGTCATTTTGGTTTCATCACCACATCTGAAGTTCATTTCTTTTTAATTAAAGCGGCCACAGTGATTAGAGATTACCTCGCACTTTTACCTTTTTACAACAGCAGCACTTTTACAGAAGTCAGCGTTCTCCAAACCCAGCACCTGTCCACCAGGAGAGACTCTGCACACGTTGCGCTTTTTTTTTTAATCCTTTTTTTTTTCTTACCTCTTTATTGGTGCAGCTGTATTTGTGGTGTGAAATAAAATGCTACTTAACATCTGTATTTTCTGCTTTCACAGTGAGTGGATGTTTTACAGCCGTGTTTAAAGCTGATTAATAAGTTTTGCACAGGAAATGTGTTTTTGTTCACAATTGCAGCATTTCGGTTTTATTTTAAACTTTCCCACCTGCTTGCTGCTGCTGCTGCTGCTGCTGCATGCGTATCTGCCTTCACTTCACCATCAGTGTTTGTGTTGTGGTTTTGTGTTGCAGGCTGGTCAAAGACGCCCCATGGGATGAGGTTCCTCTGGCGCACTCTTTGGTCGGGTTCGCCACCGCTTACGACTTCCTGTACGAGTACCTGAGCAAGGGCCAGCAGGAGCGCTTCCTCCAGGTGATCGGCAACGCGTCGCGCCTGATGTACGAGAAGTCCTACGTCCGCGGCTGGGGCTTCCAGTATCTACACAACCACCAGCCCACCAACTGTGTGGCGCTGCTCACAGGAAGCCTGGTCTACATGACCCAAGGTCGGTGACGCACGGTTTTCATACGTATGTGTTGTTTTTTTAAATAACGGTGCTACATTCACATGTCCACATGATGTTTAGTATCAAATGTTGGACCGTTAGCTTCATTCAACATTCGCTCTGTTTATCTCTCAGCAGATTTTCCTTCAGCAGCCTTTTAAAGGGGTTTTATGACAGATTTAGCAACTTTATGGAGCATGTTTGCCACTTTTCCCTTTAGAGAGAAGCCAGAGCTGCTCACGTCTTTACCATTTCATTTGACCATTTAACTTGATTTTATGTTGCTCACTTGGAAGAGTTTAGTCATTACATGATTTACTGTGTCGGGGTCTTCTGTATTTAAAGTAATTCTGACGATTTAAGGTTATAATGTAGACCATTAAGTGCCACCGTTGAAATGACCGCCTACATAGAAGCTCAGTGGATTCACAGGTGGATTTAGACTGAAATCAGTTTGAATAAGAAAAAACTACCCAGTCAATGTCAGTTCAGCCAAGTGTGACGTCATTTAAATGCTCATATCAACATTTTAGCCATTTTTGCATGACGTTTGATGTTTAAAGCAGAAGTAAGCAGAATGTTTGTGTTAATATAAGTCTTAGATAGTTCTATCTTCCGACAGCAATCACTTACATAGAGTGTTTGGTCTGAAACACGGGTCTGTCAGTCACTCTGCTCTGCTGTAAGCCGAGGAGAAAACTTTCCTTGTATCCTACAACCTTTATCCAATGAGGAGAGAGAACGGCATAAAGGGGCGGACCTCTCTGTGTGTGCAGCCAAGGAATGCGCGTGAATGTGGTGACGTAGGGACGAGGACCAATAGATCCATGACGAGGGCGGGGGCTGCTAACTCCATCGGCTGACAAGAAGTTATGGTGCGTTCAAGGCAACCCGTAACTCGTGTTTTTCCGACCTGTGAAGTCGTACCAGTTCGATCTGGTACGAGTTCACGGGTCAGAAGTTACGAGTGGCCGTTATAGTGACTTTCACAGGTAAAACAGGTCGGAAAAACACAATTGGTTTGCCTGGAACGCTACAAAGTCGTAAGTCGTGACTTGAAGCTGTAATTTACGGTTTCAAAAGCCTGCCTGGAACGCAGCATTAGCCAAAACGACCGGATCGCTTACTTCTGCTTTAAACCACAGATAAAGCATATCCTCTCATGGATCAACACTGCAGATAAAGCAGAGAGTGCAAAAGATGGACTTGTGATGAACCAGTGTCAGTCTGAGACTCGTCAGTACTCAGTCTCAGTTTGCTTATGAGAGAAACTGACTGGAATTTCAGTGGTGTCAGCCTGAGGTTATATCTGCCATCTCTGTTCTTAATCCTTTGTAATTGCTCTCCAGACAAAGTTTTCCCCAACTGTCACATTCTCCTTTTAAGAAAGAGTTATTTTCTTTTTCTGCAGCGTTTCCTTTGTGGGATCTGATTCCCTGGTCCTTCTTTTTTTTTTTACCTCAATATCCTGCACTAAGCACTGTGTATAGCAGCAGAGATGGGCCATCAAAAGGTGAAGTCCTGCAGTGCAGCCTGTTTTGCTTACAGGGATTTGATTTCTGGTACAAAAGATCCAGTCCTGATGTGAACCAAGCGACAGCTGTCTTACTGGGAACCACCGTGGTCACAGTGGTTTTATTTGAGGCTTTTATTTAATTTAATTTTTTTGTAGAGGGCAGAATTGGGCTGAAAGCTCTGAGAACACTCAGGAGAGTCGCAGCCTTACCTCTCTTAGCTTCAGCAAAAAAAAGGGAGTTTACTCCAGTTCAGCCTGCCTTTGTTACCGGAGGAAAGAAATGTGTCTAACTGCTGCTCGAGTGCTTTGTTTACAACACATTTTATATGTTAGTGCGTTTTACCAGAGGCCTCATGCAGAGATGATGGTTTCATACCTAGCAGGGGTGAGAAAACTGCTTCTTGATAGATTGCTAACACATGATGGATTTGCAATGATGGTCTTTATTTCAGCTGTTTCATTTGACAGCTCCATCTCTTTGTATAAGTATCATTAATTTCCTGTGCAGCGGGGGATGGCTTTACGCCTAAATATTATTCTGTCAGATGACATGGAAATGTTCCAGTAAGACCAGCCAGACATGAACAAACTTTGGTTCCTCTTTATTAGTTATCTGTCACAAAAGTATAAGCCCACGGCTGACATGTTGGACAAAGTTATTGTTTCTTCAGTATTTGGTGCCTTACAATAACATTTCACAGAATTGAAAAATGTTTGTGCTCTGCCAGACCGGAGTTGTTAAGATGAGCTGATAACGAGGCAGCGGCAGCTTGGAGGAGATGTGCATTCCATATGCAGGTGTTTGCCTGTTGGTGCCTTCAAGAACCAGAGTGCTGCACAGTTTAAATCCAGTTCATGAGCAGTGAACCCGGGCTCCGCTGTCAACCACATCCTTGGCCCTGACCCCCCACACTAATATCAGAATATCAGCAATATTTGCAGCCATTTTACAGTATTTTTCATTAAACTGACTTGTTTTCAGCTTTGCTGTCAGCACTTCTTTGCTTATAATAAAAAATACAATGATAAAACAGTATTTTATATAAAAACAGGCCTGCAGTGCTGTGAAAAAGTATTTGGCCCCTTGCTGAACTCTTATTTTTTTCACGTTTGTCACACTTAAATGCTTAAGATCATCACGCAAATGTTATTATCAGACAAAGATAACCTAAGTAGCCTAAATATAAAATGCAATTTATGAATGACAATTTTATTTATTAAAGAAAAAACGCTATCCAAATCTACCTGACACTAAAAAGTTATTGCTCCTCTTGTCAACTTGATGAACCAATTTTTTTTGGAAAGAGTTCAGTTTCACTATCCACACCCAGACCTGTTGAATCCAGAAATCACTTCAATACAACCTGTCTGACAAAGTGAAGTAGGCTGAGAGATCTCAAAAACCAACACATCATCTAAATAAATTCAACAACAGATGAAAAAACATTAGTCATTGACATCTATCAGTCTGGAAACTGTTACAAAGCCATTTCTAAAGCTTTGGGACTCCAGTGAACCACTTACACATTAACTTGGGTTATCTTTGTTTCATTGTAAAATTTGTTTGATGATCTGAATCATTTAAATGTGACAAATATGCGAAAAAAAAAAAAAAGAATTCAGGAAGAGGTCAAGTACTTTTTCACAGCATTGTACATTGGTGTGAACGGTATTGAACTCAGGTGTGAATATGAGTGTGTGTGGTTGTTTGTCTCAACATGTCAAACCCGTCATAGGCTCTTATGTGTCAGTTATGTAATACTCATATGATATCTGTATTGCACTCATCAGATGTTTTTCCAGTCCTTCCTCACACATGAACAATCACCCTCCATGCCAGATCTGGGGATGAGACATTGCCTGAGGGAGGCTGGAGCCACAGCCACACCTCAGACATGTGTGTCATTCAGGCTGAGTGCTGCTCTAACCTCTTAACATGGTGGTAGGCGGCGTGTCAGGGGCTTATAGTAAATGTGGACTCACTAATGCTTACGCTCATTCAATTCAGAGTCAGTGACTCATGATGAAACATTACTGATTCCTATTATGAAACTCAAGTCTTTCTCCGAAATATGTAACGGAAAAATAGATTATACAGCAGAAAATGGAAGAGCTACTGTATTATCCAGTTCTTTCCTCTAGTTTGTCATCATTTTCCAGGCAATGAAATTATGTGTAACAAAGGAAACATCTGTCTCAGTGTTGTAAAAGCATGTATCATGATATTGGTGCAAGTGGTTCCGTAAGAAAAGATGAAGTTTGTCTAATGATATCCTGCCCAGTACTAGTGCAACCAGACAAAATCAGTTTTCTCACACTCACCAGATTCTTCTCATTTTAATATTTCTTGTTCTTATTTCTAGTAAGTCAAAGTAAAATACAGATTAGACTGTCATTGAAAAGCTGCAATAGTCTGTGGCTATTGTTAGCAAATTTTACCTCAGGTCATTATATAGGCTCTACTATTTATATTATTACCATTTACATTACACCATTATTGTCACACTTGACAAGAGTAGCTGCTGTTTAAATGAAGTTACATAATGTGCTGGAAAGTCAAGCAGTGTTTAAACAGTATGAATAGGTTCAAGCTGTCATAGACATAACGATAGCAAAGGACAAACAGTAAATGTAAACCCTCATAATTGGGCTGTCAGCATGTGGGGAACATATTTCAGCACTGACTTTCTTCAACTAAAGTTGCCCTTCATCCACCCTGTGTGTGAAGAGAAGGAGTGCAGGTCGAGTTAAAGGGCGTTATTGAGAATAAATCCCTTGATCTTTATCATTGCTTCAGGCAGCAGAGTGACGTTGCTCTAAAGAGTTGTGGGACAGTTCCAGTTCCCAGAGCTTGAAGCTTGATGTGTGCAGAAGGAGGAATAGGGGTGTCTAGAACCAGCACCAGGACCAAGAGTCAGACCTATATATAAAAAAAAACTACCCTAGAGGAATTAGCCACCTTATTAAACTCTAGGAAAACAGGAAATTAAAGGTAGAGCAAGAGTTACTTTACTGTCCTGGATACAGCACCAATACTCAGTGTTGCTGCTCTGGTTAAAACAAAAAATCTCCAGCAGCCCAGAAAGCGTTTTACCCTGTTGACAGGACTCCTCATGTAAATTTTCATTATAGTATACCTCTGCTGCATCTATTTTCACGTTCATGTTCTGAAATAGATACTTTCAACAAAACCTTCAAAATTCAGTCGCAACACTGACATCATACCGTTTGTCTGCTGTGTATGTGTTTCCCTTTAAATGTGACTTTTCAGTTAATGATTTCATTTGAATTCCCATTCATAACGCCTCCATTGAACTCTGTTGTCCTGTCATATAGTTTCTGTTAGTGCACTTGCTGACTGCTCAGTTTCTCTTCTGTTTTCTGTTAGATGAGAACACTTACTATTTCTTCCTCTTCTGGAAAAATAGAAGACCTTACTTTGGGGGAATGGTTGGGATTTTTTTTTTTTCTTACCAGGAAAGATGTATTTGTCACCAATAATTTAGTTGAACTAACCATAAAAAGGAACAGCAGAGACTCTCCATTGAGCAGTATTTTTGAGTATTAACAAAGTAGTTGGGAATACTCCACAAAAGAAACCCCCCCTTATTTATTGTTTCAATCATCCTTCCTCAAGCTAACTTACAGAAAAAAAACATGGCTTTCCCATGTTTCCCCCATGTGGAGACATGTGAACACATATCCACACATAACCACATGTGTTTCATTTGATCACATGACCACATGCTGCAACATGGCAGAGCTCGCCTTTCCAAATGCAATAGAGTTTACATAAAGATGGATGGTTAATTCAAAATTGGGCAGAATATGTGGAGCTGAGACTTCAGCATGTGCCAGTCTGATAAATGTGGCTAGCACAAATACTCATATTGCATTGTTAGCACGCAGGGCATTTTGAAGGCTTAATCAAATATATAATTGATTTTGCTGGCTAATTGGCTAATTAACAAGCCTATAAGCCAGGTATGGCAAGCGCAGACACTGGTATCTACTAAGTGCTGAATTTCACACACAAAAAGAAAATAAAACACAGCCTGGACTTCCTATTTTTTTTTTGTCAATTAATAAGAAGTAGTATTTGTCGAACTTCTTGCATGAAGATCAAACAGCCCAGAGGTCATATTCAGTGACAAAAAAACACACACACACTGATGTTGCTTTGTTTCAACATCAGGCCTCAACAAAAACGGAAACTTTATTAGATGACATTGTAATTATTTCGACCAAAAAACGTATTAAATGTGGCTGTAAATGGATGAATTGTTAAACATTTGTCATTGATGAGCAATATCCACTGACAGCTGCTGTTACTCTATGGATCAAACCAGCACTGACATCTTAAAAACTGGATTGACTCTGTTTAAAAGTCCATGTAATGTTTTTACTTTTGAGAAAAGTGTCTGCAGCCGGCCAAAGCCAGTACTGCCCTAAGTGGCCCAGGACTGTGAGGGCTGGTGAAGAGCTATTTGTGTAAATGTGGTCTTTGTGCGTGCCAGGAGTTCCTGTTTGATGGTAAATACCTGCTCTGTGTAGTTCCAGCGGTCCCCAAAGTCAAACTGCACACTGCTGGGGACGGCTCCAGTGGGTGGAGCCACCCAACCAGTTACTGCCGATGGCCCCCGGGATTCCTCAAAGAGCTGTGGCTGGAGTGTTTATGTGGTCACTTGTTCTCATAGTAAACTCTATGTGTGTGATCTGGCGTGTGTGTCTGTGTGTGTGTGTGTGTGTGAGAGAGAGTATACATGGTATAGTGTGCCATAGTGGTGTCATGCTTTCCATGGCGGTGCTGTGTGTGGAAGGTTTCTGTAGGTAACAGACTGAGGAGCCTTGTTTGCTGTTTTTCATTAATTCCATTGGTGACATAACACTCACAGTCGTACACTCTGAACATGAGGTCCTACTGGCTTTGTCGTGTACGTCCTCTCACTTCACGTCCTGCTGAGAACATACCGTATTCTCAATAATCTAAGCACTTTGAAGGCCCGCTGCCTCCAAGGAGGATTACCGCTCTGTCTTTGTTTATGCAAAGCAGCAGAAGTCTATTCCTGGCCATATACAGTACTATGCTAACACTTGTCACCAGCTTTTCAGTGGGGATTAGCATAAAACGCATGAAAAGCTAACAGTAGACCAGTGATATTGTCCATAATACGCCACAGGCTTTATATTTGGGAAATGTGTTCCCACTGCTGTTCTGCTTCTCTGGTTCAAATGAGATACCACTATGTCGCTAACTGCAGCTTTTTACTCATAAGTCTTGAATATTATAGCTCTGTGAGTTAAAATTGTTTTCTCAATAGACCCCTTCACAGATTGTAAACATCCGGGTGGGCGGGGCTTAGCTGGAGGCAAAACATCTGAAACACCGTAGCTTGTAAACACTGGTTAGCATGTTTTAACGGACTGTTTTTTCAAGAATGGACGAGGAAAAGTCATATTTTAATGAATATGTTAGTACACCCACCCTCAGAGACCGTGAGTGTTATTTTAAAAAGTTGACTCTAGACCGTCATATGTAGGCCTAGCCTACAGTAAATTCTCAAATAAAAGCTGAGTCTCAAACAGACGCCCAGCCGGGTCTATCTCTGTTTTCTGCTACAGTAGTTCTTGTAAATGTACTAAACCTCTGAAAGCCCATGATCGCCTGTTTGAGCACTTTCTAAGCTGCTTCAGTCCTGCTACAGTTCTCAAAGACCCGACCTCGGTCAGATCCGCAGCCAGGTGTTGAAGCCTGGACCCGGTGCGGCCCCGGGCTCACGTCACCAGCATTAACTCTAGACCGGACCACAGCAAAAAAAAGAAAAGAAAAAGAAGAAGCCGGTGGTCCGCCGATCCCAGCTATTAAATGTTTTCGACCTGAACCCGGTACATCCGGTCGTGTTGTTCGGTCCGGCCCGTTGAGACCTCGGACTGACACAAGGAGAGAGCCGGGGCTATAACGTTACAGTCTGTGGGCGGAGTTTATTTACAAGAAGTTTAATCGGTGCTTGTAAATGAATGCTGCGCTGGATCCGACTCTTTCCTTCTATTCTTACTCTTTTAAACAGAACCTATTATATATTTTCCATGTTTGCTGAGCATAACATTTGTTCAAAATTAATTTAAAACCTGTCCCGTACACAGTAGACGCCTAAACAGATGCTGGGTCAGTTGTTTTACCTTCAGTGAACGTCTTGACGTCTATAGATTCTTTCGATCAGTGGTTAAACCGAGGTCCACGGTCCTTCAGGGTGCTCCTGGGGTCCACAGCAAAGAGAGATATAATTGATTTTCTCTACAAATCAGTACATAAATTGATGTGAACTAGTTTAAAGAACATAGTGTTAGATATTGCCTCAATCTATACTATAGGTTAATTTGCATTGAACTAGATTGTCCATTAATCAATGTTTCCCAGGTCTGGCGAATTATCTCCTACAAATTATGTTAAGTAGGAGCACAGATCACCCTGATTCTGAGGAGCTGGACTGATGTAACCTCATACTTCCACAAGGACACTGTGCAAGCATCATCCTTGTGCGCATCCCCAATAACTCCAGAAAAGAGTTTAATATCCTCAACATATCATACCCAGTGTCAGACATGCTGCGGCCACAGCGGGTTTCCTTTTTCTCGCCTGCGGCTTGTGAAAAAACTTGTGATTTTAACTGTTAAACACATTAAAATTGATTTAATATTTATTTCTTTGGTAAGTGACCATGGTATAAGCGGAATAATGCCCTTTGGGATAATACTTTGCTTCGCTTCGGGCGGTTCACGTCTCCACATCGTCCATTAATTCTTCATAATTGGACACCTCGCCGGGCATTATCGATATGCTTTACTTACGATCTAATAAAAGGGTTAATTTTGAACATGTTCCTTTGTTCACACTTTTTTAACACATATTGTATCTTGAGGTCAACATGGGAGCTTTGAGCAGAAGCTACTTGCGAAAATCACACTTCAAGTAAAGCTGGTTATTTCTCACCTTCCAGCCATTTTCCTGTGTCAATCGATGCAAATCAACTTCTCAAGAAATGAAACAACGTATTGTGGTCGTACGTGAGAAAGTAACTTAACACTGACTGAGGGTTGCTGCCAGTGCATTTCAAATCAAACTGCCCTCCTGCCTCCAGGCCTGAGCACCAGGGACTTTGCAGCAGCTCAGTTGGAAACATAGATGCAATTGTTGGACAGCTCACCAGCTACTATTGGTGCTTTTCCACGACACTTTCACGGCATGGAACGGCACGGCTTGGCTCGGTAAAGATGCTTTTCCACTACAGCTGAGTTCTCTAGTTCCTCCTCAGCGGGGGCGGGGTGATCGTGGGGGCGATCGCGGGGCCGCATTGTCCGTCTCTTTTTTTTTGATCCTCTCGTCAGCTCCAAACTCACTGGTCTGCACCTCGTTAACAGACCACAGTGGTTTTACACACAGCAACATTTAACTCAGGTGAAGGAATAACAACAGTCTGATACAGACCAGCTGGCGCTGTTGCTGCTCTGTTTTTGAAATTTCCAGGTTTGATTCTCATGTCGGACATAGCGCTCGCGACTCTTCCAGTGACGCTCTGTCCAATCAGTGGAAGGCAGTCGGCTGACGTCATGTTTTAGTATCGCTTCGGCTCGCTTGGAACCAGGGCCGAGGAGGTACTAAAATAGTACCTGGTACCAGGTACTAGAGCTAGTGGAAAAGCAAAAAAAGCGGGCCATGGCGTACCGTGCCGTGTCGCGTTCCCCACATCCCCCCACATTGATCGGTACATGCAAGTGTCTTTACCAATCGTCTGTGTATGTCTGTGTGTTGGTACTCAGTTGAAGTCACTTACAATTAAAAATGTAAAATGTTCATCAGTGTCAATAACAAAACCAATGCGGTGACTGGACACTCTGACTCCATTTAAACTGCTCCATCTTTGACTGCATTGCTCCAGGCTACCTTCAGGAGGCCTACCTGTGGACCAAGCAGGCGCTGTCCATCATGGAGAAGTCCATGGTCCTCCTGCGTGACGTGACGGACGGCTCCCTGTATGAGGGCGTGGCCTACGGGACCTACACCACCCGCTCTCTGTTCCAGTACATGTTCCTGGTGCAGCGCCACTTCTCCATCGGCCACTTCGACCACCCCTGGCTCCTCCAACACTTTGCCTTCCTCTACAGGACCATTCTGCCCGGTAACAGCCAGCAGCACCTTCTTTTTTTTTACTCTTTAAAATGCTGGGAAATGCATGTGATTACTTCTCTATTGTAACGTAAGAAAGTGCATGTGACAAAACCACATGCAATTAAGATTGCATCTTCAACAGAGCAAGACACATCTATGGATGAGAATTGATAAGATATTACAATGACATTATCGATTTTGATTATCCCTAATGATTCCTGATCAATTTTCTACAGGAAAAAGACACAGTCTGGTCACACAGTCTACACAATGTTGACACAAGTCTGAAGGCTGTGGCTGAAATGGGGCCTTAGAGCCAAACAGCCTTGCTCAGATTTACTTTTTAGAAATGTATAAATGTAAAATACAAATGTTGCTCATCCATCTTATATTAGCATGGAGCTGTTAACCTTGACTGAGAGATAAACTCTTTTCTTTTTTTTATGTCCACTATGCACTGTGTGCACTTGTACCAGTGTTAATTTAGCTTAATTATTTTCATCAACATATAATGAAAACTGAACAAAAACTTGCATATGATGAAAATGCGATTTGACACTTTAGTTGAAGAATAAAAACAAGACAAAGTCCAATCAGAGCTACTAGGAAGAGAGCCAATCACAACTAATCTCTACAGTGGTAAGGTTAGATACACACATTTGATCTCAGCCATTGAAACAACTAAAAGTAGATGTAAAAAAAAATGTTAGCTGTGAAAATTAACACTGACTGGTACCCACAGAGGCTGCTGCTGGGAGGTGTCAGTTCCATTTGGTGCTCATGCATAAACATCTTTCAAACTTTATCCTGTCACATTTCTGCATTCTGTTGTGCTGTGTGTATTTGCTGCACATTTGTCTATCTGGTGGTGCTGGGTGTATCTAGTATCAGTGCATTGAGCTCTCAGGGCAACCATACTTTTTTTCTTACATGAATATACAGTACGTATATGTAGCCTGCCAGAGTCTTCAAACCATGAGTAAGTGGTTACTTAGCTCGCCAACTGGTCCAAACAAGTGTGAATGCATATTGAAAGTCAGAAAACTATATGTATTAGATTAGGCATGAAAATGACCTGAGGCTGCCACACAGGAGAGGAGAGGAGCTTCTCCTCTGGGCTGATATGGCTTATGCATGCGTGTAGTCATTACCTTTCTGGATGCCTTTCAAAGCTGAGCTGAGATCTGCAGGGATCAGCGGCATCCTGGAAGTTTGATCCGAAGGTCAGGACGAGGGCAGCGGCAGAGGAGGAGGCGGGAGGGGGGGGGCACCTTGGGTCAGGCTCAGACATTTCACAGCCCCCCGCCAACAGTTTCTGTATTGTGTCTGAACGGCACTGCCGCACTCAGACAGCACCTCTAATTACAGCAGCCAGGAGAGACCTCAGACCCCCGAGCCACAATAGCAGCTTTCTCCCTCCACCAGACTGGAAGACAAGGCCAGATTATCCTCAACTGGCCCCTGATCAGCCTGGATGATCGCTGCCCCCCTCACTGACTGTGTGTGTTCTGTGTTTGCATAGAGCAGACAGAAAGTAAATGTAACCACCACTAGAAAATAATGTGCACTCACTGATGATAAAAACTGCATTTAAATCAACTGAAATAACTTCAGTGCTTAAAAGTTGGAGAAAAACAGAGCTGAGAAGGTGGCATACCGAGCATGAAGTGTAAATGCGGACAAAAAGTGAAAGTGTCAGTTGGTACAGTATGTGATAAAAAGGAAATGGAAGCATTAAGTTAAAGGGGGTGAAAATGTCTGTCCATTTATGTGTCAGTTGGAGTTTGACGTGTAATAATGAAGTGTGAGCTCTGAACGGAGCTGAGCTGTTAGTTGGCCGATCGCTGTCCTTTCACCACATGTTTGTTTGTTTATGACTGGAAGCAAACACTAAAAAAAGGTTCAAGCTGACATTGAAGCTCCAAACCAATACTTGCTTAAGCTGAAATAGTATGTATCTTGTCAGATCCTGTAACAAACATAGTAGCCGTTTCTCAATATAGAGTAGGCCAAGTCTGGACTCTCTTACTTGGGAGTTTGAACTTCACACGTTCACCTCAGATCCAGACTCCTGAGGACAGGAGACTGTTTGCAGTTAGAACAGCGGTGGACTTCTGATATCAGCAGCTTGGCACAAGTTCCACTTCTAGACACACCTGTACTTGACTGTACTGTGGCTAGGGTAGTAGCAGTGGCAATAAAATATCTAATCTATAATTACACTGCCTCTGTACATTTTCATTTATATGAATTTTTTAATTAAAATGTGTTTTGTGTTTTGACGTGCATAGACACAGCTGTTAAAGTTGTTTGGTGTTAAAGTGTTCAGTAAAACACGCATTCATTCATCACCCTCTCCGACAAATATTCTTACACTCAGATCAAATTTAAGCTTTCTCAAGTATTTTTTCAGATATTAAAAAAGTACAGCAGAAAAATAACCTCATAGTAGTACACACAGCACAGGTCATCTCAGGAGCTGCTGGTTTGAAATGTTTTTTTAAAAAAGTGATATGCACTGAAATCTACATGAACCTTGTTTTTAAGTCTATGTTTACCTTGGAAAATTATGTAGCTATTAAAAGCTTGTCTTTGTCAAGTTGTGTTTGATGGACAGACAGCTGTCATTAGATTACTCATACTCAGAAAAAAGAAAACATTGAAATGTGATGGTTCTTAGAAGTTGTGGATGTAATAAGGGGCTTTCCAAGCACACTCACTTATGAATGTTTATTTAAAGTGGTCATTGGACAAAATGCTGTGAATTATGGTGTGTCAAAAACTGACATTTTAAGATGTTTTTACAAGCTCCACATATCGCTAAATGTTATATTTTTGTTGTTTTTGGGACGACAAACTGAAAATCTGGTACATTAGCTTTTCATTCTTGATATACTATCATTTCTGCATGACACCACTGTAACCGGCCGCCACTGAACTTGTCCACTCTGTGCTTCCACTAGGATTTCAGCGGACCGTGGCCATTGCAGATTCCAACTACAACTGGTTCTATGGGCCGGAAAGCCAGCTGGTCTTCTTGGACCGCTATGTGTTGCGTAATGGCAGTGGAAACTGGCTGGCGGATCTGATTCATCAAAACAGGGTGATGGAAGGGCCAGGGCAGGCTGGAAAGGGCCAGCGATGGTGTACTCTCCACACAGAGTTCATCTGGTAAGCTGCTGAACTCACTTTAATAATGGGAAACATCTTGCTGCAGTTTGTCTATGTGGAGCTATTATTAAAGGGGAAATCCACCCACAGATCACTTTACTATCTGATGGTGATCTACCATGCGTGTCTGTATCTGTTGCCTGGGGTTTAGATTTCTTACAAACAAGGACTTGCAAAGTTGCAGAAATTAAATCCAGGGATGCAACTGATATTTTAGTGAGTTAGTAAGTAATCCTGTAAAACAGCCTCACGGATTAATCATTTTTGTTGGCATCCATCATTATGTTTCATCAACGGTATATAGGCAAACCACCATTCTTATTCTTATTATCTTGAATAATCATAAAACTTGCTTATGCAGTTCACTTTTAAACAATTTCACCAGATAAGATTAGCAGGAGTTTACAGTTTGACACAAAAGTGCAAAGTTATTAAAATGCCTTTATTTTACATGGCAATTAGTTTAAAAATCATAGCCAGCAGCACATTGAGAGCACCAACACTGGTCTTCATCAGGGCTTTCTAACACACCTGCACACAATCGCTGCAATGAAGGAGGTTCCATGCCAGTGTGCAATGAGAGAGAGAGAGAGAAAGACAGACGAGTTCACACATTGGCTTTGTTCATCATTCCACATATCCACATACCAAAATACTGTAAATTAACTCCCACCTAACAAAATACACCTTATAGGACGCTATTTACAAAAAGGGGAAAAGTCTACTTCATGATTGAGGTACAGTTATACAACTCAAAAGGTGTCACGTTGGAATAGTCTCTTTACACGGTCACCTCCTCTGAGAACAGTTGCTTTCAGTGTGTTGGGGTTGTCTCACCTCCATATAGTGTGATGCCATAGCATTCTGGCATTTTTGGTACAGATGGTATTTTGATGTTCTGCTAGTCGATCTTTGATTCTTCTTTTTGTTTGTCCAACATAGAAACAACCACAAGGGCACTCCAGTCTATAAACTACATGTGTAGTGTTGTATGTCAGATGTTATTATGTCTTGAAATATGTCAGTTTTTTCCACATTCTCACAGTGGTTGCAACTGACACTTTTTTGCACTTTAGTGTCAAACTGTAAACTTCTGTGTCAAACTGTAAACTTCTGAAAAAAAACACACCTAAAATTTCCAAAGAACACCTGTTCAATGGGATTAGTAGGACTTTGAACAATGGGCAAAAACACTGTAGTTCCTGTATATTCAAAGAGTTGATAATCTTGGATGCCTTTGATGAACCATTGCCCAAGAGTGTGCAGCATTATCCCCAATTAGACTATTGATCAGGTCTACCTTTTTCTGACAACATATTTTCCAGACTAGATTTGAATGTGGCTCAGTTCTAGCAGTTCAAAACATACACTAACTAATTTGTTTAAAGCATACCGACACCCTCATATGTTGTTTTCTCTGACCAGCTTCAACACTTAGGTTAGGATTGAGGGTTACAATGATAGAAGTTCTGTAAAGCTAATATTTGAAGTGTTGAAACCCTTGAATCCTTTATAAATGGATTACGAAAAAGCCAGCTGTGAGAGCAAGCCAACATTTATTTTGCCAGAATCATCTTCTTAGTTTCTAAGTTTGTGTCTGTGTTTGTTTTTTTGCCCGAGGGGCAAGTTGAAAATATATTGGGTGAGGATTAGTTTTGTAACAGTCTTGCAACATATGCAACATTTCTTCACAGAAAGAAAAAAATCACATGCTTCTCAGGGTTTCCATACTTTGGGATCAAAACTCCATACAAATACTTTGTTCATCTGATGTAGGTCTTCTCATTGTATTCTGCAGGTATGACCCGAACCTGACACCTAAGCCACCATCAGACTTTGGGACATCCCAGCTCCACTACTTTGAAGACTGGGGTGTTGTCACATATGGAAGTGCTTTACCTGCAGACGTCAACCACACCTTTGTGTCCTTTAAGTCGGGAAAGCTGGGAGGACGCGCCATCTTCGACATTGTTCACCAGAACAAGTACAAAGAGTGGATCAAAGGGTGGAGGAACTTTAACGCCGGCCATGAGCACCCTGATCAGAACACTTTCACCTTTGCGCCCAATGGTGTCCCGTTCATCACAGAGGCACTGTACGGACCCAAGTACACTCTGTTAAACAATGCGCTGTTGTTTGGCTCGGCTGTCTCAGGGAGTTGCTTTAAGCCGTGGACTGGACAGGTCACAGAAGCCTGCGACTCCAAGTGGTTGAAATACAAAGTGGGGCTTGCAGCCGACACCCAGGGGAAGGTAGAAGCTGCCATGGAAAGACAGGGAATGGTCTTCATACGTGGTGAGGGACGCTCTGCTTATCATCCAGAGCTGAAGATCAAGAACTTTCAGAGGAACCTGCTTCTTCTTCACCCGCAGCTCCTCCTCCTCGTGGACCACATCCACCTGGATCCTGACAGCCCCACCAGGGCCATGAGTGCCTTCTTCCACAACACGGAGCTGCCGTTCCAGAGCACAAAGATAGATGGTGTTCATGGAGCATTTGTATCACATGGAGAGGACAAATATAAGATGTTCTGGATGGACGACACTGGCTATAGTAACAAAGGAATGATAGGGTATTGGAATTACCCTCGAGGGTACCCATACAATGGCTCCAACTACGTCAATGTCACAATGCCATTGAGGTATCCTCACACGAGGGTGGCCTACATTTTCTTTGGACCAGGCGTGGATGTGCAGAGCTTCAGCCTCCGTGGTGACGACCAGAGAGTGGACATTTACCTGGCCACCAAGGATCACACCTACACCATCTACCTGCTGACCGGAGAGGTCACCAGTAAGCCTCTGTACTCCATGGTGCTGCTGGACAACAAGAAGATCGTCTTTGAGAAGATGTCATCATCTGCAGCGGACACCACGCCGGAAGAAGTAGAGGAATACGTCAATGTGATGGAGGACAACCTCCAGCACGTCAAGCCCGTCTTCCAGCAGATGGAGAGACACATCCTGGGACGTGTCCTCAACACCGCCAGCTTCCGCAAGACCGCGGAGCGCCTCCTCCAGTTCTCGGACAAAAAGAAGACCGAGGAGGCCATTGAGAAGATGTTTGCTATGTCCAAGAAGCAGGGCAAGGGCAAAGGGGGGAAGAAGGTGAACCTTGTGGAAAAGCTTTCCGAGAGTCTACCCGACATATTTGCACAGATTGAAGTGAACGAGAAGAAGGAGAGGCAGAAATCTTCAAAGCGAACGTACGAGGACAGTCCGGAGGAGGGCGACGCCGACTCGAGGGCCTTCATGGATTATCCAGATAAGCGCAAGAACGGTAAAGGCGGCTTCGTCAAGGGCCGCAAATTCAAAGAGGTTCACATGGTGGCCACGGCGGGGAGCGAGGACCTCCCCAACACAGCTTCCTACATCAGACTCTTCCTCCTCCTGAACACTGCCACCTTCTTTCTACTGCTGGCCGTGTTACTGACTCGCTTCCAGAGGGGGCGAAGCTTGCACACGCAGAGGTGCTTCTACACCATCCTTCTGATCGACTGCTTCATCTTACTGTACCTCTACTCCTCCTGCTCTCACACGCAGTGTTAACATCATGAGCGGGGTGAGGGGGGTCGTCCAGCTACAGATCGAACGACCTGTTTGTCCATGGTGAGCTAAACACACCCCACACCTCAGTCTGAGCCAGATCTTACAACAAAACCTTAGGGCCACTAGTAGAAGAAAAATCTGAGATTTCAAAAACAGAAATGGAAATACAGAATGAGAATTTTCACACTTCCTGTTCCCTTACCCTGAAGACTTTTTTAGTGTTCTTTTTGGGTGGGTCATTACCTTGGTTACATGATCTCTGTAAGCTTTCATGTCTGTTAAAAGAAGCCAGTTACTAACAAGTGTCTGCCTTTACAGCCTTGTTATGTTCGTACAGACTGTCACTAACTTACTAATGGCGCTTTTCCACTAGCGTGGTACGGCACGGCACGGCACGGCACGGCCCGCTCTTTTTGCTTTTCCACTAGCCCCTAGTACCTGGTACCAGGTACTCTTTTAGTACCTTAGTACTATTTTAGTACCTCGGCCCTGGTTCCAAGCGAGCCGAAGCAATACTAAAACGTGACGTCAGCCGACTGCCTTCCACTGATTGGTCACAGCGTCGTCACTGGAAGAGTGCGAGTGCTACGTCCGACATGAGAATCAAACCCGGAAATTTCAAAAACACAGTACTGAGACTGTTGTTATTCCTTCACCCGAGTTAAATGATGCTGTGTGGAAAACCACGCTGTGGTCCGTAATCGAGGTGCAGACGAGTGAGTTTGGAGCTGACGAGAGGATCGAAAAAAGAGAGTGACGGACATTGCGGCCCCGCGATCGCCGCGATTGCCGTGACTGTAGTGGAAAAGCGCCATAAGATGAAAGGGCTTTTGTAGAAGAGGTCAGAGCTATACCAATTTAACTTAAGTGGAGCGGTGATGACACTTAAATCATGTGACTGTGGTGTTTATTTTTTACTTCTTGTGATTGTATTTAGGCTTCAACATCATACAAGTTTATCACAAAGTTTATTTTCTGTAAAAAGCACATGGCTCATTGTCAAGGAAACCAGGATGATGGTATATAACCTTAATTATTGTGATATTAACTCTTCTAATACTGTGACTTTTTCTAGTCAAGACAGTTGTATTTGTATAGCCCAAAATCACAAATTTACCCCATGGGGATTAAGGATATTAAGTTAAAATTAAGACTTTATTCTAGCAATATTATGAATTATATTCTCATAATGTTATGACCTTTTATTCTCATAATATCAATTTCTAGAAATTACAACATCACTCCCATAATATCATGTGTTTTTCTAATTTCACACCTGAAATCTCAGACTTTCTTTTTCTAACACTGGCCCTTACACTTAGGATAAGATCTACCTAACGGGTGTTCAGGAAAAACAACTGATTCCAAATAGGAATTGATGAATTGCCGAGATGAAACCAGATCACCTCTGATGTAATAAGCTTCTGTGGAGCTTTAGAACCGAGTCTGTGTGAAGTTTGTCCTTTGTAGTGTTCAGAGGTTCCTGCCTTGTATCAAAGATCTCAAGGTTAGCCACTATAATGCAGTCACCACAGCTGTACTTGAGATTTGTCCTGTCTACATAGTTCATAGAAATACATTTAAATGTATATATGTGAAAGCAAGATATATTTTTATGGTCTCTCTTTTTTTTTTACCATTTGTGAATAAAATTTCCACCCACACTCGTGAAGTTGTGTATTCATTGTGTGTTGTGTCCTGTGTGCGACCAATCTAACCCAATGGCATAGAGGATTAAAGTTCATCAGAATTTGTATCCACACTATACTTGGTAAGGGAATTGCACTATTGACAATAAAACAAAACTATCATCAGTCATATCCTTGAAATTCCTTGTCCAGTCAGTCAGTAGTCACACTGGCTTTGAAGTGTTTGTTTCATAAGATATAAACATGCCCTTTGTTTTTGATCAGCACTTAGAGCAATTTCCCAGTGTAGTCACTGTATAAAAAAACAAGGAGAAAATCTGTTGTCTGTTATTTGTGAAATCTGGATCAGAGACACAGATTGTCCCGAGTAATGAACCTCTGAAGTGGAAAGTTTTATTTACCAGCTGACAATGCTGAGAGACATCTGTTGTAACTCTCCAAATAAACACACAGTCTAGACAATTGACACTTTCTCACCCTCCTCGACTCGTGTGTCAAAGTGCCTTTAAGCTGGAGATGGAGTGTTGAAAATCCACAGTGGATAAAATCATTATGAACAGCAGTCAAAACTATTCCCAGGCAGAAAGCCAATCAGAAATCAGTTCTGCATTTTCATCATCAGCAGAACAAACTCATTTTCAATGCACTGATAATTAATATAGTTTTGATTTGAAGCATTCATTTGTTTATGTTATCCATCAGCTGTGAACGGCCCAGATGTTGCTGTGCCCAGAACTCTGATGTCACAAAAGCATTGTGGGCTTGCAAACCTCTGGCCTTCTGTTGACTTCCATCACCGACTTAACTCAGGATTCGTGCCTCTATAAGTGGGTGAAATGAAAAGAATATCTTTCCATTCCTCTCCTCACAAAAATGCTGTGGGTTGTTTTGTTATGATTGAGCAGATAATCACTTCCAGATGTGCTCCATACTGATTCCTTTATAATGAAAAGTGACCTTTGGTGTCTGGCCTTGTCCAAACACTTGAGGGTGGAAAGTTGATGTACCAAGTTTGTTTCATGAAGAGATGAAACCTTATTGTGACAAACAGACAGAGGCTCTGTTTGTATTTGAAGCCTTCTCTGATCAGATAGGAGAGAGAGAGATGGCATTCTCTTTGTCAGCCTCTTAATGTGTATTCAAAGCAAGATGAAATACTGCCATCTGCTGGCCATGCAAAGTAAAACATCAGAATAGCTTTTCCACTGTGGTATGTTGATTTTACTTTCTCTGTTCATTTTGAAATATTAAAATATTCTACACACTAAATGACAAAAGCTTTTTCTGTTCTTTCTCTTAGTTTTTCACCTTTAAAGTGAAGATAAGCATAGAAATATAGACAGACAGAGAGAGAGAGAGAGAGAGAGAGAGAGAGACATGCAACATTGCATGCAAAATTCCCCATTAGGAAATGATATAGGCCTAGCAATGTTGCAGTTACATGATTCATGAAACCATGATTTGTTATTTTTATGCCCTATAGGTAATAGACAACAATCCACATTTGCCCTATATGCAAACCCTGACACCTAAAAGACATGAGAGTCGCCATGTCATATTTAGAATATTTTTCATCTGCTATCTTAATTGAAATTTGGGCTTTATGGTTCCTCTCATTAACCCATAAGGACCCACGGTGACACGGGTGTCACACTGCCTTCAAGTGTCCTGGAAAGCCCCTTACACATATTTATGTTGAACTTTTAATTCATAAAGTCCCTAAGTGACATCTACTCAACATCCTGGTGCAGTCACATGACTCTCTGTGAATCTCTCTATCCATGACAACATTTCCAAGATGGTGGCCAGCAGAGTTGGCACATTTCACAGAGGCCGCTACTTTTAAAAAGCTTGCTTTCTGTCAATAAAATAAGCCACCACCCATTTCACAATGCAAATCCTTTTATAACATGTCCCTTGTTGTATTTAACCTGTTCTGACCTCATTTTTTGAAGAAACTCATATAAAACAACTTAAGAAAATATTGCTGTGACATATACGTCACATCGGGCCTTAGCCTTAAAAAAGTCAGGAAAAATACCATGTGACGCCTATGTCACAATGAGGAAAATGGGAAAGAACTGCTCAATTAAATTAGGTGATTCAGGTATTTTGAATTAATATACTCTATGTTGTTCAATTTAAAACATAATTCAAAAATGTTAACATAAAAATAATGTCAAATTCAATCAATATTTAATAAAATGATATATCAGTCCGGAAATTGAACCACAGATTTAGCAGAGACACTCTTCTCAGTAAATGAACAAGATTTTAGTATCCCATGCTGGTCCCATATTAATGTAATTATGCTTTTTTGCTGTATTTTCTGTAACAAAATAGGATACAGTGTTCAGGATGTACTGACGACCATCAGACGTGCAATAGATGTTGTATACAGAACAACAAATACAGCAAAGAAGAATGAGAGTTTACATAAGAAAATATTAGGAAACAAATAAGAAAAGTTAACACAGTCAAACAGTCATGAACCAGGTTTGAGACAAGGGTTCTGGACTGCTGTACTGATGGGAGAGAGGGTCCCATGTGGTGCATTGTGAGAGAAGGACGTTTACCCAGCTCAGTTCTGACGAATGGAATATGACCCAACTATCAGTTCTGTGAATGTTTTGTGATTTCATAGTTAACAGAGATGATAAATAAGGAGACAATAACTGTGACAGGGCTTTAAAAATGGATAAAAACCAATGCTGTTGTCCCCTTACTGTCAGAAATGACCAGCCGGCATTTTGATAAAGAGTGCCGTGATGAGTATTATATGAATCATTGGAAATGAAATGTAAGGGTGAGTGGTAAACAGCATCCAGGGGAATCAAAGTGGAACTAGCAGCTCTTCCATAGATGTCATCTCCATAGTCTAAAACAGAGAAAAAATAGTGTCTCCAATTTTTTTCCTGTGGTGAGTAGGAAAACGGTGCTTATTTCTGTATAGAAAGCCAAGTATTGTTCTTAGTTTAGCAATGAGGGTGGTGATATGGTGCTTAAAATTAAGACAACTGTCCACCCAGATGCCAAGGTATTTGTAGTTGGAAAGAAAATTGTGGTTGCACAGCTTTTAAGGCTTCAGTAACTGGTTAAAGCCTTCAATATGAGGCAATATTCGCATTTCTATAGTGTTTGCCCTTTTTTGTTGTGAAACTTGTCTTAAAAAGGTGTTAATAGTAACCAGCAAATTTGTAATTTTGATATATGTTATGGAAATGCAAATAAAAGGTCAAATTTGTGTTACAGAGCAAAAGAAAATGTTAAGCCCATTTATTTTCAAGTGAAAATTTAAGATACCAAAAACGCCCGATGTGACATATTATATATATGCAACATTCCAGATCTCTGACAATAGGTGGCGCTATTTAAAAAAAAACTTCAAAAATGTGTTCCATGCATTCCACTTGGTCTGTGTTTCACCCCACTTAATTTTCCTTCAAGGATAAATGGGTCTGGGTTCTTATGGGTTAAGGTGGCTTGGTATAAAATAAATTTAGTTTCATTGCTGTAGCCTACTTGTATTTCTACTTTAGTAGAAGTAAAGAAGTAGCCTGTATTTCAACAAGGATAAATATGCAATTTTTGTATGGTATGGCCACGGAATGTTTGTAAAAAAAAAAAAAAAAAAGCCTCAGCGTCCATTGGTGTCGCTGCTGATTTCTACGGTCGCCTTTTCTGTGTAACGTGACCCTTCTCGCTTCCCGTAGGCACATTGAATAAACTTTGTTGACAGCAGTGTTCGGTAACGAGACAAACATGGGAGCACGGGTCGCGCGTATGTTCAGAAACTTCAACCTGGAGAACCGGGTGTTCCGAGAAATCTCTAAAGAGAAGCCGAGCGCAGCGCCGAGACACGCGGTCGCTGCTCCGCCCTCTGCCGCCGCCGCCGCCGCCGGCCCTGGAGGTGAGTGTCTCTGGAAGCTCCGATAACTTGTGTAACTCTCCTCATCAGGGGTCATGCCGGGTTCAGCGGCAAGACTCAGGCATTAAACTGCACAAAGAAACACTTGGTTTCCCTTTTAACGAGCATGTGTCTCTCTGTCTCAGCAGCACCGGAGCCAGCGGTGGACCCGGTGCACCAGAAGAACGACCCTCTGCTGTCCCTCCTCAAGTCTGTGTATGTGGAGTCCCAGGACCCTCCAGCTGCAGCAGAGGTCAGACTGGCTCTGATCAATATGGCTTTGATGATGGATGCTGCTTCATTTGACTTTATGAAAAATGATAATAAGGATATTTTAATTAAGAGGCCATAGTAACAATATGAACATTTCAGATCATTGTTAGTCTATTACTCAGCTTGTTCCCATTAGAGTGGACCAGGAGCTAGTAGCTAACCCTCACTGAGTCTTTAGATATCTGTTTGAAGCTGAGTCACTGCTTTTCCTTTGTGTAAATCTGACTTGCTCATCAAGGTTTTTGTCTCTTTTAAAATGATTTGTTTTTCTCTCACCACTGTTGGCATGTGTGCCACTGTCCTTGGTGGGATATGTTGGGTCTCTGTAAATACTGTTATGAAGAGAAGGTCTACACCAAGCACGGGCAAACCATTCCCCAAAGGTGCGTGTGGCTGCAGGCTTTTGTTCCAATCAACCGAGAGCACACAGTTTTGACAAATCAACTGTCTGAAGACTGAGTGAGATCAGTTGATTAAATGTGTCAAGGCCGCTGTGCTGCTGCTTGGCTGGAAAGAAAGCCTGCGCCCTTTGTGGAATAGGTTGCTCATGCCTGGTCTACACCTTGTAAAGTGACCTGAGATAACTTTGCTATGAGTTGGTGGTGCGCTACACAAATACAATTGACTTGACTTGACTGTGGCGGATAAAGTGAAGACCTCTGATCAAACGTAGGCAAACCTGTTGAGAGACAGCAAACAGCTTCGTAAGGGAAAATAACTACTTGCCTTCAACAGTGTGATACAGCGTGTTCTGTCCTAAATCTAGAAATTGCAGTTCTAGTTCATTAGTATACAAAACTTGCAAGTACTTCTTGCCTACACTTTTGAAATAATGACACATTTGAACCATAAGCTCTGATGTGCAACAATGATGCAACAGTTATGTTGACCCACTTTCTCTTTTCACCACCAGTGGTATCTTCAGTCCTGCTGAACATTACTTGAAATGTAATGTAATGTTACCAAGTAGTGTCTTAAATTTTAAGAATACTATTACTTCATTACTTTATCAAAGTGCAGTTGAACACATTTGATGACTTTATGTCCATCCTGCAGTGCCATTGAGTCTATAATAGATTAGTAAATACTTTAATCAATGATGCTGTAACATGTAACTAGTTGCTAGTTACAGACCATCTAAGGGTGTAGGACAGAACCAAATCAAGGAAATTAAATAGACTAAAATGTCCCATAATGCTGAAGGACATCTGGGTTGAGTGAGTGATTCTGCTTTTTGGTCTGTGTTAAATGAAAGAACATGAGAAGATGGATGATTATTTTTTGGGATGTAAGCTCTCCACAGTCTAGGTTGCATTTAAAGGGAACAATGGAAATATCACTTTCTGAAGGCGCTTTTACATTGTGTGTTTGGCTTCCCTTCCAGCCACCAAAATGTGAGAATTGACAAAAAAAATCTGTAATTAACAGGCTCCCTATAAGTTAAAATCCATGTGGTTTTACAAGCTGTTCCCTCACTTGTCTGACTATGATGTCATTAGTTTTTTTAATTTGCATAACAAAGTTAACAGTGGTTAATTTGCATTTAAAGGGACAGGCACTGAAACCAGCCATTCTGAACAGGGCTATTTTGAGTGGATGAAAAAAGTGCTAGTGGTTATGTTTGATCCTTGGGGTATTTTGACCAAAGCATGTCAGACATGTCTTTAAAGGACAATTTCGGGCAAATTCAACCTGGTGTGCTAGTTTCCTTATATTTTAGGTCTAAAGAAGGAATCTGAAGATTTGCTTTTTAATTGCTCCTGTTTTGCAGTAGTTCTGGCTGTCTACGGCAGCGATGAATGGGAGAGGCCCGATCTTGCTTGTTTAGACTATTTACATTCCACAAAACCACATGTTTTTTTCCACGGACAACGTCAGATAGCTATTCAAACATACACTGAGGGGTTTGTTTACTTAAAGATAGCCGACATGTTTGTAAACGGAGCTGTAATAGTCTTGCGCGAGAGTCAAGATGACGCTCTCAGTATGTTTACAGGCAGAATAAACAATATCCAGACTTACCCTAACTGCTACGAAGACGAAAACAAAAACAACAAAACAGGAGCAATTAAAAAGAAAATCATCAGATTCATTCTTTTAGACATAAAATATTAGGAAACTAGCACCCCAGGTTGAATTTTCCCGGAATTGTCCTTGAAGACACCTGGGAACTATTTTAAACCAGCACTAAGTAATTTTTCAACCTTCATAAAATATTTTCATAACTTTTGTGATGATACATCGACTTACAACAAGTTGAATGACACCTCTGTCGTGGCCTGAGGGGGTCTGTATCTCTTTCTCTGGCACTAAGCAGCTTTGAGGAGCATGGTAGGAACCCTGTAGCCTGGCTCTCGCCAGACCCTTGTAGTTCCGCAAAGCTCCACCAGAGGCGCTACGCTCAGCTTCGCACGAGGGTCTGGACTCGAGGCCAATGCAAACTTCTTCCCCGGAGCAAAAAATAATGAACCAATCAGGATCGCCGGGCGGGACTTTCTGAGGTGTGACGTAGCGCTGAAGCGACTGTTTGAGTCAAACAACAATGGCGGCTCGCAGTGAGTGGCTGAAGTAGCACGTCATTCAAGATAACGGACAAGTGGTTTATCCAATCACATACAAGATTTTTTTACAAGGCCCCGCCTTCTGAAATGAATCGCCTATGGAGCAGTCCCAGACCCTTGTGCGGAGCTCAGCGTAGCTTTGCGGAACTACAAGGGTCTGGCGAGAGCCAGGCTAGGAACCCTGCTCTCACTTTACTTTCACTTTCACTTTTGCGAGTCACAACAAGGAGGGAACACTCAACCAAAACTGAAAGTTCTTTAGTATTGCTTTAAATTGTGGAACGGGGCATAATATGTCTCCTTTAATGGAATGAATGTCAGTATAGGCTACCGTAGACTCATTTCCTTTTCCTTGTTCTCACAGGAGTCAAAGGAAGCGGCAGCGGGCACACGAGCAGAGCGCCGGCCGCTCAAGTTCAGTTTACCAGGGGATCCGTACGGCCTGGTGGAGCTCACAGACGTTCCTAAAGGAAAGCTGACCATTGCTGAGGCTCTGAAGGCTCTGAGCAGCCACCAGCGCCAGCCTCAGACCTGGACCCTGGAGAAGATCGCTCAGGAGTACTGCCTCGACTTAAAGGACACAAAAGCACTTGTGGAGTTCTTCATCCCCTTCCAGGTTGAGATCATACCGCCCAAGACTGACGATGTCAAGCAGATAAAGGATTCATAGGACTAGACTGATGGTGAATGGTGAATAAGAGACAAAGTATTAGCAGATATAACTCTGTATGTCCATATATCGGCATTGGGAGTGGTCTGGTATTCCAACATGGGATGTGGAGCCAGGGAAGCCTGAGTGATATGTGGAAGGAGTCATGGGAGATATCCAAATTTGGATTATTGACAATTGTAAAACTAATTTATAAAAATAAAAATAATAAAATTGATAAATAATTACTAATTAAAGTATTTGTATTTGAGAAGCCATAGACTCTCAAACAATTTGGCACATACACATAATATCATTTCCTCTAATAGTGAGACGAATAGATGGGTATTCATCTCCTGTTTGTGCAGAAACTGTTACTCATCTTATTTTTTTAAACTGTGGTGTTTGGGGTCAGGTTGACAAGTGTGGTACTATGAGGCCTGAACAGAAGCCAAAACTAAACGCTGCAACCAGAGACATGCACTAGTTAGCAGGACTTGTGGTTAGCGAGTTTTCAGCCCTGGATACATCGCCATGGGAATTGATGCTGCACGCTTTACCAACCCTGATGTATATCTGATAAATCAGGGTAGAAGATCTGGTGGAGCTCAGTGTTCAGAGCCTGTAAAACCCTCTGGATTACACTAATGTCCAACGTTCATCACTATGTGTCTAATGTTTTCCCCATTTGGTTTCTAAAACACAAAGCTCTGCCTCTTTTTTTGTGGTTGGTGATATGTGTCAAATGTCATTTGATAACCACTGTCATGTGACTATTACTCGCTTTGTAGCACAGACCAGTATGCTTGAAACAACTGAAACAACCAATGCATTTACATACTGCATATTTGTTCACTGGAACTACATTTAGCCATTCAATTCAACAAACACATCAGAGCTTGCTGTTATGTCTCTTGAAAAAATTCCTATTACACATTTTAGACAAGTCAATCATAGCTACCACAACTGAAATATCATTGCTAAACTATAAATTATGTAACTCATATTGTAAAAAAAAAAATGAAATTGTATGAGACTGAAATGAAATGAAATGAATACAAAATCAGTCTTTGATCAGCTAATGATCATTCACTTTTTATCTGAATAGCCTACATATTGGGATGTTGGGATCCCATTTTTCAAACAGCTGACAGTCACAGTTCTGTTGTTAATGTCATCAATGTGGAAGGTGGGAAATGTATTTATTTATATTGTTCAAGAAGCAGTCTGTGAATGTTGGAACAAGGGAGCTATTTAAGTAAGCTTTGCACATAAAGTTCACTTATAGAATTGATAAATAAATCACGCTGTGGCACTTGAACCAATTTGCTGCATATACGCACAACTTTTGAAAATAAAGTGTTGATGTTTTTCTTCCTTTTTCATGTGTCCTGGAGTCAACAGTCTGACAGGTGAATATGTATACAATGTAACCAGTGTACTGTTGAAATCATGTTAAAATGATTGCCATATCCTTGCCACACATTAAATCTACAGCAAACAATATTTTCACTACAATGAGCTTGCTTCTGCAATAACAAGCCCCATTTGTCATCTTTACCACCTACGACAGAAACACGTGCCCATAAAAGTACTTCCTCTAAGCAAACCACGCCCATTTTTCCCACTTCAGTCTGTCAGTTGGGTGATGCTGAAAATGGGTTCACTTTCGTGCATGTAATTGGCTTCTCTAGGTGTCAGTTATCACTGAATACAAACCCGCATCAAAGCGCCCAAAGAGAGCAAGAATGCTGCCGGAAGCCGCGCTGTCTTGCTTTCAGAATAAAGCAAATGTTTGATTAAAAAAAAAAAAAAAAAACAGTATAGTAGGCCTATTGAATAATGATGCAAATAATAAATTGTAGCTAGGTTTCATGAAATGAAATATAGGATAAAGTAATGTTTCTAAAAGTATCATAAATATTTTAAACTATTAAATTAAATTATGTCACTTTCTGGAAAGCAGATTATTTTATGTAGGCTACACTCAATAAATTCAATTATTTCAACACTTTTGATGTGTGATGCACGGATGAGTTTAATGCAAGTAGATGTTAATTGGTAAAATAATAATGGTTACATTGATCTCTACAACATAGCTCCTCGTGGTGATAATACATTCGAAATATTAGTTAGTTTTGTGCACTTGCAGAACAGAACCTTGCTTTCTTCATTATTTTTTTTTATGTCTCGTAGCCTATCTATTCTCAGAAAAAAAAAAACACACGTTTTGGACAATTGTTTTGAAAGTCTCGACAGGAAGCGGCGTGTGAGAGGCTCGTTGCCTCGCAGCTGGTTTTCCCGACTGTGTGCAACAGTGTAGCGATAATTGGGGCTAGTTGCAGTGGAAGTGGATAGCCTGATACATTTGCTACAGGAGGATGTGTCTGTGACTCCATGTCGCTGAGCGAGTCGAAGGAAAAAAAAAAGGGAGCGTGGAAGAAAACACAAGCTTAATATTTGTTTCCACGAGAGGTGAAACAGCTACAATCACAGCCGCCTCTCTCTCTGCCGACCTCCTCTCCAGGAAACAAAAGCTCAGACTAAAAGACCAAATGCGGAGATTTCACTTTTTCTATGGCTTCGTTTGTGTAGGTGGTAGCATCACTGGGCTGTCGCACTGTTGATAAAACACACAGGCAGCCACGAGACTACATTTTTTTTGTTTATTTAGTTTCTACTAGAAGAACTATTTAATTGCCTGCTTAAAACAGTCCAGCGAGGAGGAGAAAACGTTTCGAGCGGCGAGATGCATCGTTTGGAGGACTGAAGTCTCCACACTCCTGCCGCCCTCAGCCTCAACATGGGAGCGTGAAGCAGGTAAAATCAAAGGAAACCGTCTGAAGCCGCCGACAACACATTTTAAAAACATAACGTCTCATTAGATGCTACATTTAGACGTAAAGTTGTACAATATGAGCTTTTGGTTCCTGAAAACAGTCTGCCTGCCTCTGTCGTCCACAGAGATGTAAACTCTCCATGGACTCTCCTCAGTTTGTCTTCTCTACCATTTTGGTGCCATAACACCGGAGCAATCGAGGATGTAGCTACAAATTACTGAGTCGCTTCACAACAACATTATTACAGTCATGTAGGATATAATGTAATGTCGAGAAGTGAGCATGCCGGGGGGGTTGGTTGGTCCCGAATGGCTCTTATAGTTGTCGGTCGGTGATGAAGTGAGGGCCTGCTCTGAATGAGCTGTGATTCTGTTTGCCATTGATTTTCACAACATTTGGGTACATTTTCACAAGAGCTCTCAGCTTGTCTCGCAGATGTAGCTGCTGCTAAAACGCTGGGGTGGGATTTATGCCTGGAGAACAGAGACACCAGCATCATGTGTCTTAACATATGGCCACCAGCTTATTAGGAAATAATTATAGTCAGAAGACTGCACTGATTTACATGTTTCTATATATAACTGCACATCACCAAGTTAATGCAGAAATTAAAACAAAAAACACACATGACAATGAATGAATAGACACTTATGTAAACAAGGCTAAGATTTACTCCCTTATAGGCTAATCCTGGAGCATTAATATGTTTTACTTTGAGAACCATCTGAAGATGTATGGTTACATCCACCCACCTTATAATGTACACAGTGTCATTGTACAGTTTCACAAACACACTGTTTCACATCACAAACATGAGTTATTGGCTATTAATAAGTCTTGACAGTTTGAATATGGTATTTGAGAAATGGTGGTCAGTCAGAGTACAACATTAAATAAGATGATAATAAATAATACATTTTATTTATAATGCACTTTACATTTATAAAAGATAAATATGTATCTCTGCGATACATTTAGGGCGTTCAGAATGAGTCAAATTCTTAGAACTGAAAACTGTCACAGAGCTGTGTTATTTTAAAGAGCCAAAGTGCCTTGCCTTTATACACTTTTTAAAAACCCTTCTTCCTTACATCACCTTTGAAACGGTTTAGGGTTATGATTAACAATTAACAACAATGGCTTTGTTTACTGATAAGGAAGAAGGGCAGACACAGAATATTGTAAACACTTCTCAGATAGACGACCACGTCATGCTGGACTCTTATGAATTTTATTCTAGTAACCTATCTCAAATTAATAATGAGGAAATAAGGAATACGTTATAGCAGATTTAACTGGTGGTGCGTTTTGTTACACAACCACAATTGTATTTACAGATTCACAGAATTCTAAATCAAATTCTGTTTCATTTGACATGTAGAAATGATGTCACAGACATGGCTGTGTCTGTCATTGATGCATCAAATCAACACGGTGCAGGTTGTTTTTTTTTTAACATGTTATCATTTCTTTCAGTAGCCTATTATAATGACATGCTTGGCAGGAACCCTTTGTCCCCTAAGTATTCTTCCATAGAAATCCAAGGTGACAAGATGTGGCTGAAAAGCTCTCAGCTCATTCTCTCCACAATTCTCTGCTGCATGATCGCGTTGCCACACAGAGTCTTTGTACAATTCCCAGTCTTTTCAAACGCCAAGTACCTGATCATCTATTTTACCTCAGGTTCACTTGATTGCTCGGAGGCTTAAGTGAATATTTAAACTTTTTTTTTCCAGGTCACATTGTCCCTGCAGGAAGGCAAAGCGATGTGTATTGCCTTCCCCTGTTGAGGCAGACTGCTGCAGAGCAGGCTATGATCAGAATTGTGATCCACAAAGCCCCATTTGTGTGTATGTGAGGTGAATGGAGCAGGAAGTGGGCTAAAATTAAACCGGTTTCTTATTTGCTCTCATACAACTGTTAGTCTTCATTGTGATGTAGCAATAGGTAATTGCAGCAAACAATGTAATTGTCATCAGCATGTGAATACAGCTAAGTCTTCCCATCTTTGTTACTGACAGCCTGTTTATCTCATTACTTCAGCTTTTCTCTCTTGACTGTCTGATAGCACTATCTGGTAAATAGCCAGGTATCAAAGCAGAGGCCACCCTGTGTTTTTTTTTCATGGCTGACATGCACTCTTCTCATATTAACAGGCTTATTAATACAATAGGCAATATACTTGTGTTTTTACTGTAAATTAATTTCTAAGGTACTTTTCCACTGCAAATGTATTATATGACATTACTGGCTTCGTCATTGTCAGTGATACCAGGCAGTCTGAAATAAACCGTCTCATGTTTATACAAGTGATAAGAGGTTTTACTGCCATATTTGACTTGTCCCCAGAACATTGGTTGTTGGTTACTGACTGCAGGAAAGAATAGCACTCTCACCCCACCCCCCCACCCCCGAGAATTTCAGGCAAACGGAAGATGTCCCGTTTTGATTTACTGCTTTTGTTTATAGTCTATTTCAACATTTTGGGGGAATTCACATGTTCCTCTTTCAGATATGAAAGGTCTGTGTGTCACCTGCCACGTATAGTTTCAATGACAGTGTTGTTAATACCTTTCTGTTTGGTTATGGGTTAAATAAATGAAAAATGAATGGTTTATAAACCAGCTTTATGGGAGAAGGAAGCTGTATGTTTGAACTGTGGAGAAAATCAGGTTTGTTATTTCAGTTTTCAGTCTTTATGCCAAGCTAGGCTAGCCATGTCCACAGATATGGACATGCTTCTATTCATAATACAGTGCTCTAAAAGAATAGATGGGAAATAAACAGTACGAGCATATGGTTTACTTGTCCGGTGCATGTGCAGACACAGGATCGGTCATAAAAAACATGTTTCCAAAAATGTTGAACTGTTCTTTTGGTAAAAATGACACTGAATGTGTGTAACATTGAAAATCATTGATAATCTTTGACTAGGTCGTCAGGTTCATGTTTTCATATCTAGGGTTAGAGTTGAGGTCCAACTTCAGTGTGCAGGTTTCACATTGGGAGTTCCATATTGATGATGTTTTCTGAAGTGAACTGTAGCACGGTTTTACATTTGCATGTGTTTTCTTAAGTTACAGTGTAGCTACTGAGCTCTAGAGCAACTGAGTGAAAGGAAGGGTAGTAGTAGTAGTTTGCATATGAATCAATTGGAAATGGCCACAATGCATATTATGAAAAGGCATTTAAAAGCAGTTTTCATTCACCGACTGTCCCACTTTTGTGATCTTTTGAGTTGGCACAGATGTTCAGTGAGACTCAAGGATTTGGTTGTCAGAGGTTAAAGGATACACAGTAATACACACTTAGCCCAGTAATTCATACACTTGGTATGACACAATTTCAAACAAATGTCTAAAAGGACAAATCAGTAACATTTTGTAACCAAAGGGTTCTACGTGATGTTAAATTCTTAGTAATAAATTCCTTAAATGGCTCTTAAGGAATTCTGTTTTTGTGTCACGACCAGTCATTTGTTTCATTCTGGTAGACACTTCAGGTTTGAGATGGAACATGGTTGAACGCTTTAATTGGGGACATGCAAACACAGACGGCCTATTACAACTCCAAGGGGAATTTTCAAGTTAGCTAGTTTATTTTCCAATCACGATGCCAATTATCAAACAATATTTTTCCTCAGCATTCACTACATTTTTGTGTGTTGCAGGTTCTCCCAGCCATGAGGACGTCATGTTGCACTGAGCCGGGAACACCTGCCTCCGCAGCATCATGTTCCAAGTGAGCTCGCCGCCGACGATGCCCGCTCACCCAGGGGAAGAATGGTTCACTCCGCTACTGTTCCCCTTCCAGAGGCGAGGGACGCTGACGCCGGTCTCTGCCGTCTCTTTACGGCGCTGCTGAACCTCTCCAAGCGGCCGGCCATGGAGAACGTCTCCATGGCGAACATTTCCCTGGGCTCGCGCTCGCCGTCGGAGCCGGTCGCGCCCACGGCGGAGGCCCCGGAGAGCCTGCGGGGCGTCAGTGTGCCCCTGCGGGTCTTCTTCTGCGTCGTCATGGTTGCCATCCTGCTGGTGGCCCTGCTGGGGAACGTGGTGGTGTGCCTGATGGTGTACCAGAGATCCGCCATGCGCTCGGCCATCAACATCCTCCTGGCCAGCCTGGCGTTCGCCGACATGATGCTGGCCATCCTGAACATGCCCTTCGCTCTGGTCACCGTGGTGACCACCGACTGGATCTTCGGAGACCTGTTCTGCCGGGTGTCGGCCATGCTCTTTTGGTTCTTCGTGATGGAGGGAGTGGCCGTGCTGCTTATAATAAGCATCGATCGTTTTCTTATCATCGTCCAGAAGCAGGATAAGCTGAGCCCGCAGAGAGCCAAGGTGCTCATCGTGGTCACATGGGGGCTGTCCTTCATCTTCTCTTTCCCCCTGGCTGTGGGCTCTCCTCTCTTACAGATCCCACCCCGGGCGCCTCAGTGTGTGTTCGGGCACAGCGTGGAGCCCGGGTACCACGCCTACGTGTTGATCCTGATGCTAGTCTTCTTCTTCATGCCGTTCTTGGTCATGCTGTACACGTTCATGGGGATTCTGAACACCATCCGCCACAACGCCATCCGCATCCACAGCCACCCGGACAGCATCTGCCTCAGCCAGGCCAGCAAGCTGGGCCTGCTGAGCCTCCAGAGGCCCTTCCAGATGAACATAGACATGAGCTTCAAGACCCGTGCCTTCACCACCATCCTCATCCTCTTCTCCGTGTTTACAGTGTGCTGGGCGCCGTTCACCGCGTACAGTCTGGTCACCACCTTCAGCGACGGGTTCTACCATAAAGACAGCTTTTTTCAAATCAGCACGTGGGTCCTGTGGTTGTGCTACCTCAAGTCGGCCCTCAACCCTCTCATCTACTACTGGCGGATCAAGAAGTTCCGCGACGCCTGCCTCGACCTGATGCCCAAGTACTTCAAGTTTCTCCCTCAGCTGCCGGGAAACACCAAGAGGCGCATTCAGCCGAGCGCCGTGTACGTGTGCGGTGAGCATCGCTCTGTGGTCTAAAGGAAGAATCCACGGTCAAACATTTCAACACTGTTTTTACTACTTTACATAATGTACTGTTTGGCTGTTTGATGGTACACTTCTTCTAGCAGGTGTTCAGACTGAAGGTAGCACTGCATTAAAAAAAGACAAGGGGCAGTGTGGTCCACTTTGAAGATAAAATACAACCCCGAAAGTCTAGTCATACAGTACGTCCATCAGTTTTAAGGCCCGTCAGTTCCTCAAGCACTGCTCACTTTCTAATACTAGAAGCCAAGACAGCTTTGATTTAAGGCTGGGTAATGCTCCAAATTGGTTGATACTGTTTCTGTTACAATACCAAAATTTCTCTACCAATACTAGATACAAAAATAGTTTTTAATACTCTTGAAGAATGTAAATGTTATTTCTAACGAAACAAGTGAAAATGTAGGTAGGCAACTGTTAAATCTGAACCAGCAACTAGCGAACTGGAATCAAATATTTAAAACTCGAGTCTTACTTACTAGCCTTCTCTGATATTTTTTGATGCATCCCATGACCATCAGGTGTAATTACATGACGTGCAAGTGGTGCTTTGGTCCAGTAACAAGTGGTTGTATTTGTCAGGGGCTGCTGTGTGTGACCACTATTATTTCTTCAGGTTTTGGGTATGATTGAAAGTGAACACTAATGTTAGATGGTTTTTGGTTACACACCAAAACATTACCACTTACCGGATTGGCAGCGATCATGCTGCATTGCGACAAAAGTCATTGTCAACTTACTTTGACTTTTTTCCCAGAAGCCCATAGGGTTGATGCAGTGCTAATGTCAGTCTGTCTAACCAGTTTGCACTGAGGTTCAGAGGCTGCTGGATGCATGTGAGAACTTCTATCATTGAATATCTCAAAGGCGACTGGACTCGTCCAATCAGAGGCTTCACTGCCAGTATTATCTGTGATGATGACCTGGGGCCGTATTTATCAAGCTTCTTTGAATTACTCCTAAGAACACTGCTAAGAGTTGACTTGTCAGTAAAAACAATCTTTGCTGAAAGCTGCACTTAAAAGTTAGTTATCAAGCGTCTTACACTTTTAGCAAAGTGTAGGGCTGAATCTTAAGTGTCAGTCTCAGAGCTGAGTTACAACAGTTCTATGTGCCGTAAATTAAATTTTAGATGATGCCACTTCCAAGTCCATAGCAATGACCAATCGCTGAATTGAATCCCTTATCTAAAAATATAGAAATATCTCAGTGACTAGCTAAATGGCCAATGGGATTGTACGTATATTCAACTGTACTTTGACAATAATCTACAAAATATATACACTGAGAATGAAGAATAATCAAAAAGAAATATTTTCTAATCTTTCCAATTCATTAATTCAGCGGTACATTATTGGCGATATCGTTTGATCAACTGCTCCTCATCAAACGAAGACAGAACGTCTTTTCACTCCCGGAAGGTTTGCACACGAGTAGGGCTAAATTCCACAAATTGTCAGCGCTAAAATGCCACACTTGATAAATCCGACCCCTGGTGTGATTGTGGTCAGATGAGCTTCGACTCTACTAAATTCTACGTTATCTCTAACATTCAGTCATGTATAATCACATCTCCTAGATCTCTAACACATCTGCTGAATCCTGTAGATCACTTTTTCAATTGAACGACACTTGAAGTCCAGTCTCCTTTTGAGTCTGTGAAGATTCTTAATTGTTTAGGTCATTGATTATTCATTGATTAGCTGCACTGATTGTTTTTGTCAAAAAATGGAAGACCAACCAACAAGCTCATTTTTGTTTAGCTGGTTAAGTTCTAGGTAAACAACTGTTCTTGGTAAACTATTCTGTAGGAAAGCCAGAAGCCCCTTTCACACAGATCTGTTGTATTGCTGTGAAGACGACACCTCATTTTGCTACCTTTGCTTGTTCATACTGAACCAAACAAGTCTGGCATAGCGGTGCCCCGGTGTATTTATAGATCGCAGGCTGCTGTTGCAGAATCAGAGGCATGATGTGTCACACCACAGCTTCCTGTCCTGCCACACCAACTCCAAACCTTCTACATAGATGTGGAATCCAGCTCTTTGTCTACCTCCATTGCCACCTGCAAGGCAGAACATTGAAACTGTGAGGTAGACTGAAAAGCACAATGTTCCCACTTTGAACGAGCTGTGTAAAAGGAGCTACAGCACAACGTCGCTGTCGGGCGCAAACCTCCTATGTCCAAAATTGTTATTTTTCAGGAAACAAAAACACCTTGTGGTTTTGTATTAACTGGACATAACATCATCAAACTTGGTATTGTGTCTTTACAAATAGTCAGATATTGGAATGTGTCATTACTATATTTTACCCAAATCAGGCTCACGTGGAGTTAGGAGGTTTATGACCAACAAAAGAGTGGAGATAGAAGGGTTTTGCCGTCACTGATTATTGACGGATGTATCGGCTATAGCTTATTGCATTACGTTATCATCAACTTACAGGTTACATTTTATTCTGTTTTTCTCGAAAAACTATGTTTTTCCTGTTGTTTAATATTTGTAAAACCACAGTCAGACATAAAGGGTGACCAATAGTACTGATTTATGGAAAAAAATAAAAATCATGATTTTTGGACATACGAGGTTTGCGCCCGACAGTGATGACATATTACATTTTATATCAGTAGGTTCTCAAATGTCAACAGCCTCAACACAAGCTTCAGCCAGACTGCTTCTGCACAGTAAAAAAAAAAAAAATATTATTGACATCGTGAGTTCTGATCATTATAGACTCAATAAGATCATTAAAAGTATTGATTACATATTTATTTAGGTGTGAAAGTTATTTAAATGGGATACCCAGCCCTATTCAGTAAACCAGACAATACAACCATGGCTGCACCTGCTGCCTCTGTTATGCCACCACTCTACCTAAGGCTCATTTCCCACCCACTCAACCCACAGTACACATTTCTATTCTGAGTATAAGACAATGGCATTCTGAGTAATGTTAAGAGCTTATAAGTGAAGCTGTCAGCTGAAGGAAATTATCAATCAAAACACGTTTTAACTGTCGGAATGCACTGAATGGCACATATCAAGTGAAGGTATCCACATATGGATTTTTCCTTTTCTAATAATATTGTGCTTAAGAAACCAGGCGCTGCTGGGTTTGACTTGATCATGTCTTTTTTTTCTTGCCACTGGAATCATGAGTCGTGGGGAGGAAAGGACAATCTGTTTTTAGCTGTGTAGAAATTGTTTTTACAAGGCATGTAAATTATGGCTTAAATGGATTTTGAATGTGGTCCAAAAGTGGCCGTGACACATTTTTGAACACGTGTGTTTGAATTTTAAACGTTTTGGATATGCCTATTGATTAGTCCCATTTGCCAGTCAGAATGCTGCTATATCTGGTGAAAATGTGCAATTTCAGTGTACTGTACTGTTGAATGTAATAAAGAAATAGACATTTCTTACCTTGGTAACCTGTCTGAAGTGTGTTTGTTTGTTTAGGTATTGTAAGCCTTGGAGAAAACTCCTCTAACATCACATTTAGGCTTTTTCTGTCATCTTCTACAGCAGGTACTCTGAGATTCTGTCAGTTAGACCACTGTTAATTTGCTGCCACATCAAATGTAGGTCCCATTGTTATTGTGTTACATTAAATGCCACACTTTTTAAAGGGATATTTCAGCTTTTTTGAATTACTTTTTAGATCATACTCTTGAACTGGTGTATTATTTTGAGAAGGGACTTCTCGTAAGCGGTGAAAATACGCTGATTAATCATCCCTCAGTGTATTGCCTGTGTCTTGGTGCAGCGTGATGCGCTGGTGTTTCTCAATGGGGGAGAGCAGAGACCTTTCTACTGCATCTACCGCCCCCTCCGCCCCCTCCCCTCACCAGAGACTGCCTTCATCAACTCCTGCTAACATTTCCATATTTCGCACATTCTGTGACAAACTGTAAACTGTTTTCTTGTCTGTAACAACATCTATTGCACGTCTGTCCGTCCTGGGTGAGGGATCCCTCCTCTGTTGCTCACCCTGAGGTTTCTCCGACTTTTCCCTGTTAAAAGGGTTTCCATGGAGTTTTTCCTCAGTCGATGTGAGGGTCTAAGGACAGAGGATGTTGTTACGATGCCATGTAAAGCCCTTTGAGACAAACTGTTTGTAAAAACGGGCTATACAAATAAAATTGCCTTGCCTTGCCTTGCCTTGCCTTGCCTAATAGGCATTTGTAGCTCATACAACCCCACTTCAAAAAAGCTGAACTATCCCTTTAAGGTTATTTTCCAAACTGCTTTTAATCTCTTGTTGTCTTAATGTTCATGTTCAGAGGATAAAAAGTTAAAAATTTAAAACATAGCCTGCCCACATATTTATTCAGATATCTGTAGCATCATAAATTAAATTCATTCATCCATTCATCTCCACTGTATTCGAGTGGATGCAGAAATCTCAGACACTATTGTTTAGCCTGGACAAAGGTCGTGTGGTGGAGTGGATACCACCAGATAAGAACCCTCATAATTTGCAGTGATGTTTCCATTAGAGCTCAGGTGAACTTCAGACATATTAATTTAAACCACGGACCAAAAAGCAATCATACCTTGACCATGCTGAACTCGGAGGGGAAGGAGCTACAGGTTACAGCAGCTCACCACCCGTGGTCAAACAAATGTCTTTTGACCATCATATGTGTAAAATGAAATATACTATAAGAGAAAGATTTCCACCCCTGATTCATGGGGTTAAAGAGTTGAGTGTGTTCTTTCAATGTGCACTACGATGAAGCGTTGGCTGAAGTGATACAGCAGAAACAGCTTCTCAAGGTCAGGACACAGAGAAATTACTTGCAGTTAGTATTATATCCTGTATGTGATGTATTCCCATTTTGAAAGCTTGTTAACATATAATCCTAATGATAATCCATTTTTGTGTTTATAGGCAATATGTTAAGACATTTTCTGCAGCAGCCTTCAGAGACTAAATGTCTATTGTAAATCATCAACTGTGAATCTAATCTTTATTGTGAGTATACCGCATATGAAATGGCCTGTGCATTAAAAAAAACCAAAAAAAAAACATCATTATATATGTAAAGCATGATGTTTGGGAGCCTGGTGATGTTGTGTGACTGCATCTAAGCTGTGTGTTAATTATCCTGCTCCCAGTGCAACACCAGTGCCTCCTGTTTCCACTCAGGGACTCCACTTCCTGTCACTCTCTCAGCTGAATGCTTTCACGAGGGCGACAAGCGCCTGCTGTGCGTTTATGCATTACTCCTCCATACATTACATCCCCCCCCACCCACACACCCCCACCCCCACCCTAAGCCTGCTTTCACTTTGAACACACCTGCCTGTCATACTTTTCAGTGCAGTCAACAGTATGTTGACATGCCAGGGAGTTGTATTCACTGCTGTGCCTGACAGTCAGCCCCTGGTGTGTTTACTGTTCACTGTTTTGTTTTTGTGTGTGTCTTTGGTCTTATAACCATGAATGTGTCTTCTTATGGATCAACACTTCAAATAAAAACCAAGAAAAAGTGTCAAATATGAGCCATTTAAATTCCTCTACCTCAGCACACAGGAGTTGAATAGGATTATGTACATGCTGGTTATTAGAAATTGGAAAAATTCAATAAAAACCTATCTCGCCTATCTCTATAACACATTATAACCATACTTATAATGAGTTATAATGCAGTTATAGCACTGTATAGCTATAGTTATAAACACTCATAAATGATCATAATGCTTTATAACAATAATCATAACACACTATAAAGCATTTTATCATGACTTATAAGGTCAGGTATTATAATAGGTTATAATTGTTAGTAACTCACTGACAATGCCCACATTGATAATGCATTATTAATATAGTTATAATGTGTTATAATTGGCTTATAAACGTGTATAACTATCATTATAACAGTCATTAATTATCATAAGGCTTTATAACAATAAGCATAACACATCATAGAGCATTTTATAATGGTTTATAAGGTCTTAGTATTATAATAGAGTTATAATGCTTTATAATGTGTTGTGCTTATTGTTATAAAGTCTTATGTGATTTATGAGTGTTTATAATGATAGTTATACACGTTTATAAGCCAATTATAACACATTATAACTATATTTATAAAGCATTATAAATGTGGTCATTGTCAGCCAGTTACTAACAATTATAACATATTATAATACCTGACCTTATAAGTCATGATAAAATGCTTTATAGTGTGTTGTGGTTATTGTTATAAAGCGTTATGATCATATATGAGTGTTTATAACTATAGTTATACAGTGCTATAACTACATTATACATCATTATAAGTATGGTTATAGTGTGTTATAGAGATAGGCGTCAAGTAAAGTGTTACAACAAATATTGATGGTAATCCACATTACCTTGTGGATCAACTCTGTGCATCACCCACAGACTCCTGCGCTTTGTGTGTATGAAGTCTACGCTCTGCATCAGATGCCATTCGGCACATTGTGTCTGACTCTGACTCTGCAACACATTATTTAACCTTGGACATGCACACAAAAAGCCACTTGAGTAACTACCACCCCCAGAAGCTCTTTGTAGAGATTCAGCTGGAGCTTTAATGAGAGGAAGCCTCTGTGATTGGTTTTAATGTGACTGCACAATGACATTAGTGATCGACAGACAGCACATACCAAATAATTTTTCACCTTTACTGGAAACTTATATCATGCAAGTATAGAGAGTAATTTGCTGAAATTCAGCACTTAAAAGCTGGACCATCAGATCTATTAGAGATGCTGAACACAGTCTAGATTTGGTTGACGCTGAAACAGATTTTAGAATTAGGCTGAATGGGAAAGGACATTTACTGGATGAATCACAGAAAGCAGGCTCTACTTTAAAAATGAAATATCTCATGAGTAATGGAATGCATGTTTGTTTAAGGTTAACACTAGATGTTTTGGCTTGGACCTGTTAATGTAGGCTAATATGTATTTGTCTACTCTACAGTGTGCCTGTATGACACCATAGTGTGCCTTTAAGTACTCTAATGTGTACTTGTATGACACCATAGTGTGCCTTTAAGTACTCCATAGTGTACCTGTAGGACTCCACAGTGCACTTGTATGACACCACAGTGTGCCTTTAAGTACCTTTAACTACAATTAAAAAAACAAAACAAAAAAAACATGTTGTATATTTTCTTTAAAACAACACTATTTGAATACTATTTCTATGGAATGAGATACAATTTAACATTTACAAAAGAATAAAATGACACATGGCACAACTGCCGTCACAAGTAGTATTGCATGTGTAATATGTATAATTGTAAGTCAGTATTTAATTTGAAATAGTAGCATCTGCCTTTCAAAGCTGCCAACCTTTATGTCAGCCCAAAAGACACATCAAAGAGAAGTTCATCTGGGTGGACTGTGAGACATGAAAGCAGAGCAAATGAGGTTGCTGGCAGCTTGTAGCCTCATGTGGAATACACTGCCTGCACAGAAAAGGTCAGGAGAGTTTTCCTACAGCAGATATCAGACCAGCGACACCTCCACTGACCTCAGTGACTTGTTCTGGTACAGACACTTTCAGTGAGCACTGAGACGAGATGAGTTTGATTTTCTTGAGACATGTGATTATAAAAAAAATGGTGGTCTTAATCAGCTTCCTCCCTGGGATTCATTATGCAGCCAGCAGTGAGTAATGAGCGTGCCCAGAGCTTTGAAGCTCACTTTAATCATAGCACTGAAGACTATTACTAAGCAACAGGAACTTGCAGATGTCTCAGGAGGACGCATGGTGATGGTGGATGAAGTGATGCTCACCTAAGGAGATAAGATAAAGTCAAAGAGGCACTTGTTAGTGTGTGCACCAGTCTAGCAAGGCTTCTGTATCACCCAGTTTCATGGTCCGTGATCATTGTTCACTGGTTTGCAGGGAGAACAAATCCTCTCACAGCCAGAAACCACACAGCAAATGGCCAATCATCAGTTACAGCGCCTGGAGTGTAAAACAAAACAAAACAAAACAAGCCCTGGTGCTCGCTGGCTGATATAAACAAAACATTATTAAATCGAACATTTCTACAGTGAATAAAAGACACCAAGACATATTGCTGGTGTTGCGTTGTGCTATATGGAGAAGAACCAAAAGAGGGCGCTACAGTCAGTGTGTTTCTGTGAGGGGGCTGTGAGCGTAGAAATGAAGCACAGCCCGGCTAGTTGTTATCTTTTTATAAGTATTACTAAATACCACAGCTGGTGCCCACAATTGAAAGTTATTGCCAATGTATTAAAGGACAATTCCAGGCAAATTAAACCCGGGGGTGTATTTTCCTAACATTTTAGGTCTAAAAGAAGGAATCTGAAGATTTTCAGTTTAATGTCTCCTGTTTTGCGGTGGTTGTGTCTGTCCCCGCATCGCAATGAATGGGAGCGGATGTAAGTTCTGCTGTTTAGACTGTTTACATCTCTCAAAGCCGCAATTTTTTCCACAGACAGCGTCAGATGGAGACTCAAACATGCACCGAGAAGTTTATTTACTTCAAACAAGCCGACGTGCTTGTAAAACTAGATCTAATTCAAAGTCTCCCTGAGTCTCGCGCGAGACCCAAGTTGCCGTGCTCCGTGTGTTCAGGTGCAGTCAGAGCTCCCGTTTGTGTCACAAACACAGGAATATCAACTCTTGACTTGTTTCAAGTAATAAAAACTTCTCGGCGCATGTTTGAGTAGCCACCTGACGCTGTCTGTGGAAAAAAATGTACACTTGAAGCAAGTCAAGAGTTGATATTCCTGTGTTTATGACACAAACGGTAGCTCCCACTGCACCTGAATACACTGAGCGTCAACTTGGGTCTCGTGCGAGACTCCGGGAGACTTTGAATTAGATCTAGTTTTACAAACATGTCGGCTTGCTTGAAGTAAACTTCTCAGTGCATGTTTGAGTAGCCATCTGACGCTGTCTGTGGAAAAAATTGCGGCTTTGAGGGATGGAAACAGCCTAAGCAGCAGAACTTGCATCCGTTCCCATTCATTGCTGGCGTGGCGATGCGGGGACAGACACACAACTACCGCAAAACAGGAGCAATTAAACTGAAAATCTTCAGATTCCTTCTTTTAGACCTAAAATGTTAGGAAAATACACCCCTGGGTTGAATTTGCCCGGAATTGTCCTTTAATGCAATACTTATGTGTGTACTGCTTTATTTGTGTGTGTTCATGTGCAGATGTGCAGCATGCGATAGTCTCTTATTCTCAAACTGACACTCTAGGTTCCCTGTGGACACACTCACATTAATTAAACTAGCATTAGAGAACTCTGAATAAGCACAGACGGACTCAGATGAATGGTGCGTTCCAGGCAGGCTTTTTAACCCGTAAGTCACGACTTCAAGTCACCAGTTACGAGTTTGTAGCGTTCCAGGCAAGTTACGAGTTACTAACTGGGAACTGGGAGCAGATCGATCTAGTACGAGTTCACAGGTGGGAAGTTACGAGTTTGACTGTACGTTCTAACGGGTAACCATAGGAACAGGTCGGAAAAATACGAGTTACGGGTTGCCTGGAACGCACCATAACTTGATTTGACAAGTGGTGAAAATGTGAGTCACGTAGTGCCCTCTGGGTAATGTAGTTCATATAGAATCATTGCAAATGGCTCAGAAGATGAAATGGAGAAGGTAGAAAAGACTACTGTAAATTTGGGACGTGTTGACTGTGCAGTAATTCTAAAACCTACTAATGGCTCAGATACAAGTTGTGTGTTTTGTGTTTTTGAACCAATAAATAAAGCCCTGCCTTTTTCACAGTAAGTTTGGCCCTTAAAATCTGACTTTTTTTTAATGTCACAGGCTCATGAATGAATTCATTGCCTTCCTGAGCTCATAAAAAGTGGTGAGACTCATGTGCACACATTTGAGAAAATGTCCCAAGAAAATAGCTGCTTTTGAAAACCACAAAATTCAAAATGAAATGTGTGCTTTACAGACATTTAGAGGACACCGATAACAAGGGAGAGCTGCCTTAAGGCTCTGCATTCGTTATGTTTCCTGAAACATGATGTCTTTGAAAATGGAATAATGTACTGTCAGTATTTTTTGGATGTCGATCACACCCAGAAAAGGAAGATTTATGCAACTTATGCTAATTCTGTTTCTGGCATAAGTGATTGTGAATTCATGAGAGTTAAATGAAACTGATTGGGTAACTGATGCTGGCACAGCATAACCCCCCCCTTCTTTAACAGGCTGTGATGCTTCAGTAGAAGGAGCAGGTATTTGCATTCACACCCGTAGTGTTGTCAAATTGATGTTCCACTTTGAATCCTAATGGGAACCAGCACTGGGATCTCTGGGTAACCTTGAGCATCTTCTCAGAATCCTAAGTCCTATGATGTGAGTTTGTGTGTCCTCACCCGATGAAATTAAAACGCCTCGGAATATATTTGGAGCTTAAAGCGGTCCAAGGCATCCTCTGGTTGCCCGTAGTGACAGTCATGCGGCACTCAAATTATCTCACAAGGGCAGAACTAAAAAGGTCAAGCAAATGTAAGATTGCTCCGCTTGAACAATGGTCTATTAGCTCCTGAGTCGACATAAGCACCGTGATTGCTCAGGCTACCGCAGGAGTTTAGAAATGCTTTTATACATAATGTTGTTGCTATGCACCGCCAAGGGAACAGGAGCCACCCAGTGTCCCTGTAATCATTAGTACATGGTGTGCAAAGGTGAATTTACAAGGGGCTTTTAGGGTTTAACATAAACAACATCAGCTATTGGCTGGATAAACATGGATTATATTGACTGTGTGAGCCACTTATATAGTCCTGTATCATTTAATTGGGGGAGTGTGTGTGTGTGTGTGTGTGTGTGTCTGAATGGTGGCCAAATGTGATTAATATACTCTAACATGTTTTCACTGAAAACAAATATCCCAGTTGTCACATAGGAAGACCTTGCTGTGATTTGTGTTGTGTTGATGGGATAGTCTATTATTTTATCCAGCCCATTCAAATCACAGAGGCCGGTGCTAAAAAAAACAAACACACTCGACAAACTGCAACCTTCATGAAGGAGGATTTATTGCAGGGCTGTTGTATAAGACTACTACGCTAGTCTTAGCTGCAGTAGGTGTTCTTAATAAAGTACCAGCAGAGTTTATGTAAGGTTAAACATCAGTGTCTGTTCTACAGCCTTGATCCTCGCCCCAACCCCTTTGCAAGTTTCATAATATCATCACTAACTGTCAGATATTCATACGCAGCAGTGTGGGGTCCTCCTGCATATTCCCTTTCTCTTGACATAAAGCAGGTTCAGCTTGAGTGGAAACAAACACATGTGCCTGTTTTTAAATAACCCATTCATTTATTGACAGTTTCTTCTGTTTGAAATCAGATTAAGTGAGGATTATAACACTTTATCACCACTGTATGTGCTATTTTAGAGGGGAGGTGTGTGTGTTATCCATTAGACAATATATTTGCAGTCTGGAGGGATTAGTGTGGTTTTAATTTTGCATCAGTATAGGTATGAATCATTCTCGGAGAGTAGGAGGCTCTGTTTTTGTATCTCTCATTTTAGAATGAAATTCCTCATTTGACATCTCTCACTTAATTGCCAAACCTGGAGGCCTTGGTAGAAAACAGAAAGCAAAAAAAAAAAAGAAGAAACTTGGCCTCCATGAGGAGATGCCTGTTTCCATGGCGACGTGGAGCATGTGCTTGTGTGTATGATGACCTCACACGTGCACATCCTCCTCAGCCAGCCTCTCTCCTCCGTCAGGATGCAGACGGTGTGTCTGCCTCCACACGGCACATGCTGCAGTCACATGTCACAGGATGTGTGACCTGGTGGGAGAACTTAGCGTTCCCAATGTGGGGGAAAGTCACCGGCTCAAGTTTAACATTTACTGAGGGCATTGATCGACCCGACAACTGATACCGCAGGATTCCTTTTGATCTTTAAAAACAGGGCTCCCAGTCCTGCTCAGAGGAGTCCATTTTTAGAAGCTTTGCTGCAGACAGAAAAAAAAAAAATCTCCTCAGGGAACGGAGCTCAGTGTATAAAACATACAGAGCCACAGTGCAGGATTCTACACTTTTCCTCTGTTTCATTTGATGTGATGATCCATGAGCTCTCCTGTCAGGCCTCTCTGGAGCTCCACATGTCACAGGTCAGCCAATCAGAGGGGAGCTCGAGTCTCTTCTCTGAGTGTGATCTAATAAAAAATATATCATATTGCTTTGTTGTGACATCATGATTGGTTTAAGGCAGTGGTTCCCAACCTTTTGTGGCTCGTGACCCCATTTTGACTTCACAAATCACATGCAGTCATGTGATAGCGGCCGTCAATTATACGTCAACTCAGATATTTCTATATGTTGCATTTCTATATGTTGCATTTCTCGATTTATATTCGAGAAAGTGAAAGTATAGAATACAGTTGTTTAAGATTGCGTGTGGTGTTTTTAATCATCATTTTTAAAAGAATAATAATTAGTTAAAATAATATTTTTATCAGTATTTTTTTTAATCAATTACTAGACATTTCAGGCGACCCCATGTGGGGTCCCGACCCCAAGGTTGAAAAACACTGGTTTAAGGATTAAGTTTCTAAATCCAAGCTGCGTGGCATGAGGCTTTGACCCTTTCACAGTATCAATAGCCTATAGAACCTAGAGTTGATTTATAATCAGAGAACACATGGATATCTACCTTTATTCTGTATGTGATGTTAAATAAACCAGGACATGAAACACTTTAAGTTACAGCCATAGTGGGAACTCTACAAGGACAATTTAACTTGCTTGACTTTTTTTTTAAATGTAATAAGCTCCTAACGTCACCCTGAAGGCAAAAATTAAAAGTTGAATTGATCATACTGTTCAGTTAAATACACTCAAGAGTTACACTGGAGAAGCCTCACCTGGTAATGATAAATCTATTCACTTATTAAACAGGTATTAACCGTTTCAGTCCACCTTAACAGTTGCTCAGTCAACATACGCAGCAAGAGCAACATTAACATGTCTATGTTATCAGTGATGGTTATAGCTTACATGGTTTATTATTTTCCTAACGGTTTCACACCCAGGAAAATGATATGTGTGTGTGTGAAACTAAAGTTCTGTAATCAGAGTATTGTCAACGTTTATTTTGAAACGGTGACTGATTGTACCGATTGCATTAGTTGCCTACACGCACATTCACACACAAAATTAACCACAATTTGTTGGATGTTCTTTTGGATTGTTGCAGAAAATAAAGTCTGTGACAAACACAAGTTCATGATACTTTCATATTTTGTTCAGCCAGATCATTTTCACAAAATAAACTCCACTTTCTGAACTGGTGTTGGAATTCTCTGCAATCTTCTAGCAAAAAGTCTGAATCCACAAAGTTCAGGTTTTCCTCAGCTAAGATTGAGAATCTAACAGAGAAGAGATTGTGTGTGATGTTTGGATGTAGCCACGTGTAGCGTTTGTACCTTCATTTTTGGTATGATCCAGGTGTAGTTGGAGTTCTCCAGAAGACAAAAGTCCAGCTGGGCATCTTTCTCTGGTCTTTGAACACTCAGTGGGTTGCTGTGATTAGTTTAGTTGGCTGTTGTTGCCCCCTAGTGTTTCAAAGGACAAGCTGCATGTAAATATCCAACCTTCTCATATTTTCCACTTTTTCAGATATACTATAATTATTATTTCTTCCAGATGTGACATCAGATCCCCAACAACAGACATGTAGCTGTTTTTTTAAGACACTCTTATTTTTCCTGTTTATCAAATACTTTGTATTTTTGAACTTTCAGCAGCATCACAGTCTTCATCAGCAGAATGTAGAGCCAAGACTACACACTGAAACGTAAAGGGATTTTGAACTCCTCTAGCGGTTAAAATGTATTTGGATTATACAATCTGACAAACAGTTTTCACACAGGCGCCTGCTTTCCTCATGATCTGCTGATTAACCCACTCCACCTCTGGAGATCTCAACAGTGAATTCGAGCATCTCACACTCCATGCAGCCTTGTTAACTGATTACAGACTCTGATTCCCTGTCCAATTACAGTGTGGTGGTAGAAATAGTCACAGAACCTCGGCCATGATGCTGAGATTAGACCAGTAACTTGGCTCTACTGGGTCTTCTCAGTCCACAGTGAGCTTTCAGAGGACCTACTTTTTGTGAAGTTGAATTCAAGCACCATTTCTTTACTGTTTCTGCAGCCAAGGTTTTGTCTAAGTCCTGTTTGATCTCTAACATGTGTAAAAAGGCTGCTGAGAGTAAACGCTAAAAAAAAAGAAAAAAGAAAAAGGTGAGGAAGCACATGAGGGAAATAAATGAGCTTTAATGAATTAATTCAGAGCCTCATTGAGGATGTTCATGTTATGTGGGTTTAGAGTGAGACATCCCACACAGATTTACTTTTATAATTTAGAATTATGTTTACACGGATAAATCACAAAATAAAGTATTAACAGCTGATGTAGCAGTCTTTTAAGTATTTATCCAAACATGAAAAATCACAAGAAGAGGAGTTCCAACATTCACTTCTCCCATGGTTGAAATGTTCAGTCCTCGTTGACAGACGTCTTCCTCTGGGACAGCACCAGCTCCTTCACCTGAGGAGTCATGGCTCTGAGCTGTGAGCGGACGTCCCGGGCCTCCTGGTCCTGCTCCTCCGCGTCGCCGGCCTCGCCCTCGGCCTCCTCCTGCTTCCTGCTCTGGCTCTGGCTCACCAGCTGCTTCACCACCAGGCTCTGGTAGGAAGACAGCAGCTGCTGCTGCTCCTGCAACAACACATGGACGCAGGCAAACATTTCAGCAGTTAAAGTCACCGAGTGAAACGCTCTGCTGCTCCGACACGGGAGCAGATGGAGATTACAGCTGCTGTGTCTGAAGACTGGATGTAAACAATCAAAAGACGAAGCGGCGACGCTGACGCATTCAGACCACACTGAAGCACAAATAAACATGTCTGTTGTTCAGCAGTTCTCACAGTGTGGGCTCCATGACTATACTGTGACCAGGGCAGGGGCGGATCTACACACTCTGGAGGCCCCCACCCCAACAGAAGCCACAAACATTAACCATTCATTATCCAAAAATCCAAAACAATTGATGATTCAATTTTGCATACTATACACAATGTTCTGTAGCCTATATGGCAACATCATGTTGTCATTCAGTGTGTTTACATGGACTTGAGTATCCCGGTTATGATGGGGTTTTTGAGTATCCCGTTTTTGTCTATGTGCAAAAAAAATGTTTTTAGAAAATGCTCTATTTCTTCACCCACGTTCAATTTTACTGTAGATTAACTACATCATTCAACTACTTTTCTACTCTTTATACTTTGCTAGGGATGTCATAATATCATAATATGACATTAGGCTACCTTAATAACAAGCCCATGACATTTATTGCAGTATTGTAAAGCATGATCATGATATCAAAATTTCACTGTATTATAATAGCACAGTACAATAATTATTTCATTATCCATAAGTCAACAACAAGAACATTTGGTCAAAAATAAAATACTGTAGCTTATCGGCCTTTCTCATTCACCAGCCTCTCTCCCCTTATCCCCCCCTCACCTGCCTGTCTGCCCCCACCTCGCTCCTTCTCCCTCCCTCCTTCCCTCCCTCACCTAACTCACCTCGCTCCTTCTCCCTCTCTAACCTTAAACCTGGTTCTGTATCTGCCGTCACACAACACAACGGTAGTTTTTTTTCATTAGTGTGAAAAGTTTAACAATGTCCGCGACATCTGCGCGGTCGGTCCGTGTGGAGGGGGGTGGCTGAGTGAAAATGAAACGTTCTGATTGGCCGAAAGCACACCGCTTACGCGCAGATCTGTGTGGCACCGGAGCCATGACAACAAGGCTGGTGACAACTTGATTGAAAATTGGCGAAATACGAGATCAAACAATATGCGTAGAACATAGGAACAGCACTCACAGACGTCTGCAGCTTTTGGAGTAGTTTAATGAGGCGGAGCGTACCAGCGTATTTTGATGTCAAATTGCGTACCTGCTACGCAAAATGCGTACAGGTTGGCAGGTCTGCACAGGTTATACACTGCCTGTCCCAAAAAAAGTCACACTCTAATATTTTGTTGGACTGCCTTTAGCTTTGATTACAGAATGCATTTGCTGTGACATCGTTTCAATCAGCTTCTGCAGTGTCACAACATTTATAGTATTCCCATCCAGAGTTGCCAATAATTTTTCACACAACCACAGGATGTGTCTTCCAGCATTGCTGTTTAACTCATTGAGTGCCAGCCCTTTTATAAAATGGTCAGTGTCATGTGCCAGCGTTTTGGGGCATTTTCAGTAATATTTCAAGACCCATGACGAGGGCGGGAGCTGCTAACTAACGAAGTTAGCCAAAACTACCGGATCGCTTACTTCTGCTTTAAGTTGAATAGAGCCTGGTTGCACCAAAAACACCACTTTTTTTCTAGAAAGCTGAGAAAAATGCATTTTTGTGAAAGAGAGTCTCTCAAGAAAAACAGTGATTTATCCGTTTTAAATTTCATTTCACATGTTTTTTCATTGTACAATAAAAAAATAAAATAAAATAAAATACAACAAGTAGGAGTCCTACTCTGCAGAGTGATGCCTGCTCTCCTACTTCTCCTGCAGTTGCTGCCCCCTCACCCTCACTGCATTTGACGTATATGGACGTCATTGGCACTCAAGCGTTGGATTTTGATTGACGTCTTTTTTTGGACAGGCAGTGTATGTCACATAATTATAGAATATTGTCTTATTATTTCAGATAACTGTTAATTAGTATGTCTGTTGGCATTTACAGTGGAGAAAATAAGTATTGAACACGTCAACATTTTTCTCAGAAAATATATTTCTAATAGAGCTATTGACATGAAATTTTCACCAGATGTCGGCATCAACCCAAGTAATGCACACATACAAAGAAATCCAAACATTAATGTCCATAAATTAAGTCATGTGTAATAAAGTGAAATGACACAGGGAATAAGTATTGAACACATGAAGAAAAGGAGGGGCAAAAAGGTATGGAAAGCCAAGAAAGCAGCTGGAGTCTGTCAGTATTTAGAATGTAATCCTGTGGATTACGGCCTCCATGTTTTGCGTGGTGTGCGTGCATGGAGGCCATGGCGGTTGAGTATATTACTTATTGTTTTCTTTGAAACAACTGTACCTGCTGATCCCAGGTCTGTTTTAAGCTCTCCACCAGTGGTCCTGGACTGTTAGGGAACCCTTCTGATTATTGTTTTGACTCTTCTGTCTGAAATCAGCGAGGAGCACCTGGCTGTGGCCGGTTTATGGCGATGCCGTGTTCTTTCAACTTCTGGATGAGGCCCCGATGGTGCTCACTGGAACTTTCAGAAGTTTAGAAATGTGCCTGTAACCAATGCCTCCAGTGTGTTTTGCAATAATAAGGCTGCGTAGGTCTTTAGACAGCTCTTAGACAGCTCTTTGCTATTACCCATCATGCAATGCTTCTTGTCTGACACCTTGGTGGTGAGAAACCTTTTTAAAAGGCATCAATCAGGACTAAACCAGCAGATATTACTTTGCACTGATAGGAGACAGGATTACATTCTAAATACTGACAGACTCCAGCTGCTTTCTTGTCTTTCCATACCTTTTTGCCCCTCCTTTTCTTCATGTGTTCAATACTTATTCCCTGTGTCATTTCACTTTATTACACATAACTTAATTTATGGACATTAATGTTTGGATTTCTTTGTATGTGTGCATTACTTGGGTTGATGTCGACATCTGGTGAAAATTTCATGTCAATAGCTCTATTAGAAATATATTTTCTGAGAAAAATGTTGACGTGTTCAATACTTATTTTCCCCGCTGTATGTCTTGCAAGTGCATTGATCATGATATGAATCCCCCCAGTGCAGCAGTCAGCAGTGACTGAGTGTCAGACGTACTGTAGGTATGCGGCCGGTGAGCGTGCCGATGATCTGAGGCACGCAGCGGCCCGGAGCGTGCAGCATGCAGTGGGTGCTGGCCTGGAACAGCAGCACACTGGTCAGGTGGAGGACCAGAGCCGGGTCCTCCGTGTCCTTGAGCTGCTCGGTGAGAGCCTGACGGTGCAGGAAGAGGGACTGCCTGCACAAAACACACACACACACACAAACTCACAAATGTGTAGATACAAACAGTTCAAAACAAAGACGAATCAAAGTTTTCTCTACCTCTCCTTCTTCTTGTCCCCCTTCTTCAGCATGAACCCACACACCTCAGCACAGCTCTCTATGTTGGTCAGGAAGTCTTCGATGGCCTGTGATGGACACCAGGTGAACAGGTTACTCTCTATCCCTCACACTGAAGCCACTGTGTGATGATGTAACTGACGGGAAACACACTCACTTTGCCGTTCAGGCAGTTGTGCAGCTTCATGAGCGGTCCTCTGGTCTCCTCTGAGAGTTTCCCCAAAATCTTCACTCTGACCTGAGGCAACACATCAGAGACGTTCACATTCAAACTAACAAGTCCCAGTGGTGGATTTCAGACAATGACACACACACACACAACTGTGATCTCAGGCTCTGTCTGATTATCTCTTCTTCGTTTCAAACCCAGAGGATGTGAGAAAAGGGGGGAGGGTTTCTGACCTCGTTGGTGATGGAGCTGGGGTTCTCCACAGACATCATCAGGTCGGCAGCCAGGAAGTTCACCAGGATGTTGGTGACGTCGGTGGACAGAGTCTTGAGGATGTGTTTGGTGATGTGGACTTGGGTTTCATCTGTATGAACACAGGAAGTTGACAATTAAAACTCAACTTAAAAGATAAAACTTGCCATAATCCCTATAGTCATAGGAGGAGATTCATTACCTTTAATTATAAAACGGAAAGGTGAAATCCAGCATTCTGATTGGTTGTTGACAGTGATATAATGAGCATATACCACAGCTACTATTCTAAAGCCTTATCATATCATAGGCTATCACTCCGCATCAATCGCTCTGACTGGTATGAATGGAAGTTTGTTGTCATGTATCCATGACAACGTACTGTTGCAGCCGGTAGCAAAAGACAGTCGGTGTTTTTACAATGTTAACAAATAGACTAAAGTAGTTGAATTCACACATTTAAGGTGAACTTTCACCTCCGGGGAGGGTTAACAATGGTAGAGTGGACTGAGCAGTGACTTTCACCTGAAAACAAAAAAAAAAAGCTGAGGAAAAGACGAGATGCAGAGCTAACGTCCGGAGAGGTGGGACTATTATTTTCCACAGTGGGGGTATTTTATTGGTAATATATATTTCTGGTTGAATAAAAACTACATGATATTGATTGCTTATTCCTCTTTCATATTGCCATTATTGGTAACCGTTTTATAAAAGCTAAGGGGGTGGTATAATGAGCGTATACCACGGCCTGTTGTGATATATTGCTTAATTATCAGTGCATGTTGTTTTGAGATCCGCAAACACAATGGAGGTGAACGGTACAGGTCCCCTGTCCCACATCAAACTCATCAAACACACAATCCAACAACTCCACAACACTCTCTTGGACAAGTTGTGACCTGCACGTTTGCCATGCTGTGAAATAATCATTTATAATTATGTAACATTACGACACACAAAGCAAATACTCGGAACTACTTGCGCTTTTGAAATCACTCCGCCCAGCAGCCGTGTCTAGAGCTTGGTTCCGGCTATGCATTCACCTCGAAAACAACTCTGTCTCGTAATGTTACATGATTATGATGATTAAAGTTTTATATAGAGTTTTATTATATAGAGTTATCTTTATATTATTTGGTTCTCTAAATATTAAGGCGATGATGATTGGTGTGATTTGTGATGTAGCAGTGAGAACAGGATTTACCAGAGAAGAACTTGGTTCCTTTCTCAAACAGTCGGATGTTGTTGTACAGGTTGGTGATCTCCTCCTGCAGATCCTTCATGCTCTTCTTCCTGTTGGCTCCTGATGGAGAGCTGCTGGAGGACATGAACACGGTCCGCAGCACCTCCTGGTAGGCTTTGGTCAGAGGCCTGCAGAGACATTCGGGGAGTGGACTTTACTGTTCTCACTTCTCAGTTCCAGCAGAGACAATGAGCCTCGGACACAAAATCAGTGTCTTACCTGACTAAATGCTCTGCCAGCTCCGAGAGGATTTCCTCGGGGCAGTCGCTCACTCTCTTCTCTAAGATGGCTTCTATCTCCTCCGGGGCCATGAAGGGGGCTTCAGTCTGTTTGCTGCGATCTTGGCAAAGGTGATACACGAGCTAATTAGTCTCACAGGGATTCTACATTTAACTTTGTCTTCCATGATAACAAAAAGGCTTAACAACCCTGGGGAGAGATTTCTGGCCAAGCAGCCATTACACTCCTTGTTACAGTAAAATGCCTCGGTGAACAGGCTTAATGTGAACATAGAGACATCATGTCCCAGTGAAGGTAAAAAAAACAAAAGCTTCAGTGTACTTTGATGTGAAGGTCCCGTCTCCTCGTCGCTGTCATCGTCTCTCCTGCCTTTCTTCTTGGTTTTACGAATCCGGATCTCTCTGGCGTTGCCTCCTCCTCCGGCTTTCACGCTGCCGCTGCCCTCTGACAGACACACACAGTTCATGTAGAGGGTGTAATCCCAGATAAATAACACACAGGTTCAGTCCCAACATGAGTACGGAAGAGTATTAGGGCAACTCATGAAAAAAAAAATGAGGAGGGAGATTTTTTTTTTCCATTATGCCCTTCTTCAAATTCTCAACATTTCGACTTTATTCTCAAAGTGCATAATGAAAAAAATCCATCCTCTCGTTTTTTTTTTCATGAGTGGCCCTTTATGTATTCATGACCAACACTTCCATTTTTGTGTACAAACTGCACACCTTACTCCTGAACTATCAACACTGTGTATATATAATTTCTATTCTATTCTTGTAAATAACTGTATATAATCTTGAAATAATTTGGCACATAACTGTATTGTATGCAAAATTACAATGTACAATGTTATTTACTATATTTGCATGTGTGTCCAATGTGTGGGATAAATAAACAGTCTTGTGTCTTACGTCTAATACTCGTCGGTAGATGAGAGGCTGGTGGTGTTTTTTACCTGTGGCCTTCTTCTTGCGATCAGCTTCTCTCTTTTCCTTTTTGGAAAGTGTTGAGCTCTCTGTTAACATGGATGCCTGCTTCAAATCATCCTCAGTTATCAGAAACACCGGGTTGTTCTTGACTTCCTAAATAACCACGAAAGAGAAAAGCTTAGACAGTGTACTTTCAGGTTTCGTTTTTGCAGCTTGAGTTCTGTTGGAGGCGTGCGGCGGCTGAAGACCTTCTGAGCTTTCTGCTGCATGGCCTCGTCGAACAACGTCAGACAGTTGCTGATGAATTTCTCACTGACGACCACCGTGCCTCCCAGCACCCTGGCAGAGGACTGGACGGACGTGTTCCTCATGGCCTGGCTGATCAACATCCCCACGTCCTCCATGGACAGGCAGCTGGGCAGAATGGGCTGAGAAAGCAGAACAGAAAATGTGAGAAACTATAGATAAAACAAAAAATCAGTGCAAACTTGAGGTCCGTGAGAGCACCTGTATGTCAGTCCACGTTTCCGACTTCACGGCTTCCTCCACGGAGGCCTCCACCTGGTCCACCAGGGTCTGGCCCACGCAGGCTGCTCTGAGGAACAGCAGCTTATTGGCCTTGAAGCGTTTCTTAATGTAGCTGGTGGGGTCGGGGATCCCCAGTCTGACCAGAGCATCAAACTCTGCAGGAGGAAAACCTCATCAGTTACAGTCACACCACTGCAGACACTCAACAGGGACACACACGTCAAGTGGTGTAACTGATATTTTTTTCATAAAAATCTCTCTCTCTCTATATATATAATCTATATATGTACGATATGCAGGAAAATTAATTCTGGACTCAAATGTGAAATAAATGTTATTCACTTTCGTAATGCAACACTATGTTTCTTGACAAATTTTATGATATGTTCGATGATACGTTACGATATGTTCTGCCCAGTGTTGCTCAAGTGCATTGAAATAGAAATATAGATAAAGAGCAAAGAAAAAGCTTGAAACATGCTCATGGAGAGACCTAATCCTAGTCCTAATTCGTTATTTAGATTATATTGATTATGTGTTCATGAATTATTTTAGCGTTCTTTCTTATGTAGGTCTCTCCTGAATAAGATTTCTTATTTAGTACCATTCACAGGAATATATCAAGGTTAAATGAACAAATCAATTTTCTTACAGTTTATAAGTTTACAAGGCTATAAACACAAGCATGCAATAAAATATCTGATATATTTAGTACATTAAAATGTAATTTGTAGTGTCTGGGTGTGAACTCAGATTGAGTTTTCATGAGGAATCTTAAAATTGTCTGGAGAAATATTGGGAAGACTCAAAAGAGTGCTGTGATTTTTCTCATTGCTGCCCTCTACTGTTCATCTGTTATACTGAGCGACACATGGTGGAGAGTGGAGAAGAAAGTTTAACCTTCCCTCTGCAGGACAAAGTTTACAGTAAAATGTCAGGTGCACAAAGGTGAGAAAAATGAGATGGGTGAAAAACAAATAAATCCTACCTAAGTATCCATTCTGCTGGAGGAAAGAGTCCACCCAGGTGTTCTGTGTTCTGGCGTAGATGTCCGGGATGTAAACAGCTTTGTCCTGTCGTCCTCCCACCACACTTCCTTTCAGGCGCCCATTGTTCACCAACTCCTCCAACACAGCTGGAAACAACACAACCACATCTGATTCAAACAGAACAAACTCAACATCATATCAACAGCTATCAAGTATCAGAGAAACATCCACTCACTGTACAGAAGATGTTCCTGAAATCCAAATGCTCCGATCATGCTGCTGACAGGTGTTGGCCTGCAGAGTCAAGACAAAGAGGATGGTATTCATTTTTATTTTTCAAGTATTTTGGGGGGGCTTTTGCCTTTAAAGGGATAGTTCAACATTTTGGCAAATTGGCCCATTGCCATAATCCCTAAAGTTTTAGGAGTAAGTACGTTGCCTTTAATTGTCGGTGCAAGCTATTTTTAGAACGGCGGAGCAGAGCCATGAGCTGCTCAGAGCTACACTACCGAATGGGATTTCTTGGTTTCCATCATCAAACTCATCAAATACACAATCCAACAACTCGCGGCTCTGCTGCGCTGTTCTAAAAATAGCTTGCACCGACAATTAAAGATAATGAATTTACTCCTAAAACTATAGGGATTATGACAATGGGCCAATTTGCCAAAATGTTTTTTAGAGAGCCAGGAAATGAGGAGACAGCTCCAAGATGGTATTTCATGTAAAGTAGGATGATTCTCAAGATGGCAGACCATCTGTACATGGTTACACAAGGTTGGACTGCTTTCTTAAAATAAAACTCTAAATGACTTCAGCAAGTTGTCCTGTACATGCCACAGATTTATTTCTAGCTGTGGTTCTTGTATGAGTGTATGAAAAAGGTCAACTATGTTCACCTTGTGATGGCACTAAAAAGCCCTCGTATTCTGGCTTTGTGTCGAGCAACAAAAGCTGGAGTAAAGATGACGCCTCTGTTGTACTGGTCCATCTCTCCTTGGATGAGCCTCCCGAGACGCTTCGACAGCTCCTGAGATCAACAGAGAGCACACAGAACATTATTTCCGACAGTGAAGTCAGCTGAAGAAAAATATATTTTCGTGTCATTTTAGATTCCGCCTCTGATTAATCTATGCAGGAAAAAAAAAACTGGCTGCAGCGAGTCTCACCTCAGTTAAGAAATCTCCTGGGAGGTCGTAGCTTTTGCACAGCTCTGCGATACTGATCAGACCGGCCTCCTGCAGCTTGTCATTCACCTCCTCCGCTAAGCGATCCAGGTACGTGCTGCAGACCACACAAGACATGCACCATTCAGTTCATGGTTCGCAATATCATGCAATTTTTTTGTGTGTTTAAAATCATGTACAGTGGATGATGTAAAATATCGAAGATGGATTTTTATCCTTCAAGAAGACATTGTAAACACACACACACACCTGTATGTATACAGAATATATAATTTTACTGAGGATTTTCACACTGATCTTCCCCCTAAAGTCATTGTAAAACATATTTAGTATGTATTTATCATGTTTATTATGTTAAACATCTCAGCTAGCATACAATATAACACACGTGTGGAATCAGAGGTTAAAAATAAACATAAGACAAAAGTTACTGTTTTATTGCCACGAGTCATTAGTTTACTATGCTTATTACAGATCTGATTGCTGCTCGACTGGATGTTAAATTTTCATAATGGATCTAGTTTAATGTAACCGATTCAAAACATGTGTGGTTTGCAGGTTTATAATGTAAATGTAAATATTTAAAGGGTGAAAAATGTTATGGTGGTCTACTGTAATGCTGACAACAACATCAAAACCTGAGCGTATTTGTTACTGAGACCAATAAAATAAAAAGCAGGTGTCTGATGATGCCATTTTTATTTTCATTATGCATTCATTATACAGTTTATATTTGGCCAGCCTCAAACCTACACTTGGTGAAAGTGTTGTACTCACTCATCAATAAGTTGTCCCAGCACAAGTTGAACCCCTTTATCAGACTTTGCTATGTCACTTGCTCTGTTTTCAACATGGACCCAGTCCACGTTGATAATCTGTCAGGAAGAAGATGAAGAAAAAGAGACAGTTGATAGAATGAAGTCTGGATCAGAGTCTGCTCTTACACAACATTATGGTACATGACACAGCTGTCAACCAGCAGTATTTAGATAATACACACCTGCTGGAGGTCCACGATGTTGATTCGCCCTGTGAAGTAAAATGACACACACTGTTATCACTGTCTTCATTACTGACCATACTCTAGCTAAAATCATTTGTTTATCATACATGGTGTGTAGGTATCCGTTAGCTTTGGTTATGCTCTAACGTTAATTAGGCCGCTCAGATGACAGTGACACTTGTCTGCAGTGTGTGCTGTTGTTTTCTGCTGGTTTGTGGTCGGGACACTGACCTCCATGGACGTAGAGCTCATCTCGGATCTCCCTGCTGATCTGAGCCGGGGTGATGTACTCCTTCCCATCGAGTGTGTGCACCACATCCAGCTTCTTGTCCTGAACCAGTTTTGCAATGATTTCAATGCAGTTCCTCTCCGACAGCCTGTGGGAAGGTTCATGTTTAATGTCATTTAGGGCGTTAACCTGTCATTTATTGTAGGTTACCTCTTATTATTGTTAGTAGTAATAATGGCAGCTGTTTAACAGAAATGGTCCAACTCGTGAGCACCGGAGCTGGAGTTACTTTTTAAAGACCAGTTTCATGTTCAGCCAGTATTAGCTTTGCTGCTAGCAGCTGCATGTTAGTTAACTTAGCGCTGGCTGCACCCACCTCTGCACTGTGTCAGCGAACTGAGCTCTCTGGAAGTCTGCGGCGAGCCGGCGGATCTCCTCCCAGTCCGCTGCCATTGTTCAAACGTTTAGTCAAGTCAGACAGCTGTCAGTGCTTCCATCAACGATTCACTGCCAACAAGTCTTAGCTAGCGTTAGCTGACTGACAAGACAGCAGCAGCTCCCTGCTTGGCTTGGCTGGGCTTAGCCACACGTCAACATACAGTGACGTTGTACGGTGGTCCGCAAGTGCCAAACCTCCTCCTATCGTTTCGCGGACTGACTTGAGCTGACTCCAGTCCACATCTAAAGACAGGCTACCTAACCTGAGTCCACACCAGCACGGTCCAAGTGGACTGGAACAATCACTGGAAGATAGGCGAACTATTGATCCATAAAGTAATAGGTGAAAGGAACACAAATAAACAAGAAAAATAAGTCTAAGCAAAGATTTATTTATTTATTTAAAACCTGGCTAAAGATAACAAGAGATGTTTGTATAACCACATTGTTTTATATTTTATTTCATTTTATGACTTCCCTAGAAAATACCATATAACAACAAACTGCAATAGCTACCTATAACCTAATCAGATAAATATCACTTTTTTTTTAATAGACGATACAATTATTAGGGTAGGCCTACATATTTTGTGGCTGGAAACTTATCATGCATGAACTCTGATCCTAAACCTGAGGTTCCTAGTGAAGCACCTGCATATTAAATATCAGTGATCAAATTTGCATATAGGCTATGTACAATTTGACTAATCTTATATGGTGTAATTTGTTTAGATAATAGCCTATCTGTTAATTAGCCTATAGGATAAAGATACAGTGACATTTTTCTAATGTCCTATTAGCTATATTAAAATAATTTATCAGATACATCTTTGGATGGTATAGCTATGTTAGACTTAGGTTATCCTATTGAAACAACACATAGCTTACAAAAAAGTTGTCTTCTTATAAAACAGGTCTACTCACCTTCTCTGGAAAAGTGGTCTATGACTTTGGGATGTCTATTTGCATAACATATGTATACACATAGATACATAAACATACATTTGTATGTTATAGACAAATTTTAAGATATGGTTTTTTTATTTCATATGTAACCATATTCCATAAATACATTTAATGGATTGTCTTATTAAACTGTCCATCCTGCTGTTGCTGCAGAGTTGCTGTTCACCTGATACCAAACACAAGCTGCAGTGTAAATGTGTAAACTCTAGGGAGCAGTAGACTACAAGACATTGATTTCCTTCTAGGGATGTTAACAGATGGTGCTGTATTGTATGAAGCACTCCATCATGCCAGCAGAGACCTGGTAGGAGTGAAATACTGTAATTATATGTCATATGCATATTCACTGCAGGCCTATATGTAATTAATTGCAAGTTAATTTTTAAAAAAGCACAATCTCAATGAGAAAACTGTCCCTGTGTGTCGGGCAAAAGTGAACTATGTCTTAGAGCCACATATGCACTCGTAGCTGCCTGTGATGAGGAACTTCTTGAAATAACCTCTTCATAACCAGCTTCCATATCAGTATACAGCAAAGTTAGGCTACAGCCCGGTCTGCCAATGTGATGAAATACACACGTTGCTCTGAGAGTAAAGAAGAAACTAATCAGTAGCCTCAAGCTAAGTCTTAGAATCAGGAGAAAAGTTCTAAGTAGATTAGTTCAAACTTTAGGATATATTATATGATTCACCCTCCATATAATATCTGCCTTCAAGCTCTGATTTAAATGACCACTCAAGGTAAAGAAAAAATTATTAGATTTAAAGTGTGTTATGGATGGGGTTTCAGTCGGTTTCAAAGACGTGTGTGGGTGGGATACATCTTCCCTGGGAGTGGAGAACATGGATCAGAAGAACGTCCTCATCTGACCCATTTGAATATTAGATCATTTGTGAGAAAGCAAAAAAGAAAAAAAAAAGAAAAAAAGGAGAGAGCTGCTGTAAAATTTCCCTCTGCGAGGGCATTGGGCCCGATGTGGACAGGACTAATTAAGCCTCTGCTTCCAGCACATCAGTGCAACATTTATAAACCTGTTCTCTTCTTCAGTTAACTCAGGAAAAATGAGTGTAGGCAATTAATAATTATTACAGTGTTGGTTGTGTACCGAGATCTGTTCTTGTGTGTAACATTATGATTTGTGGCTGAGTCGATGTATAAATTTCAGGTTTGTGTCAGTAAAGTTAAAGTGTGTGTGGTTTTGTTATGTATCATTATATAACTTGCAAGCAAAAGTTCCATGTTAAAAACACACCTAAATACGCCACTGCAGTTCTCTGAATGTACACATACACAAAATAACCACAATAAATGTTATATTAATCTGTATTATATAATTTTGTCATCATTAATGATGGGCAATGTGTCAGCCTTTTAGAAAAATACATCATATACAGTAAACTGATCAAGTGCTTTGTAAAATCTCACCAACTAGTAGGCCTATACTGTAAGATAACAGAGTCAAATGAACAATACTTAATATAAAATATACAATAATTAGCATAACATGGAATATTTCAATGGAAACGTGCCTCAAGTGGTGCTTAAGCACACTCTTGAGTTGATGATGTACCTAAATATAGCTTCTTCTTTTTTTTTAACCCCATGAGTTGAAGTGCTATTTATCCTTTACAGTGTGGATGACAGTGAGTATTATTATTCCACCGTGAATGACCCCTGTGTATTGCAATGTACTACATAGATGTCTTTTGTCTTCTCTAGTGTGTTTCCATATTGTGAAAGACATGGTGACTATAAAACTAATGCGCAAAAAAGAGATTTACCTGCTTATTCAGCTTCAGAAAAAACAAAATTTACTCAGACAAATAAAAAAACACTCAATTTCTCTTGGCAGAGTTGAGTTCACCCATGGTAAGAGCTGGTTATGCGCTGCAGCTTAAATCACAGTTTATATACAGAGTAAAACACCTTCTTACTGTTTTGTTTTGTGTGCTACATAAACCCTGTTCTCTCTTTCTCTCTGCCATGCTGGTTTACAGCGCTTTAACAGACTGGAGCTGGATTGGTTTTCATGCACTCGCCCAGCACCCAGATGTTTATGTTGCAGCGTGATGGCCCGGGAAACCTGAAAGGTGTCATTCTCAGAGCCGTAATACTTTACAACACGCTGTTTTTCTGAAATACGCTGCCGTGCATCAAGAAACAACTCTAACAGCCTGTTTATGTCACAGAGCCGTCAACCATTTCACTTTGAACAGCCCTCTATTAAATCTAAGACTAAAGTAGCTCTATGACAAGCCCAGAGATGTGGCTAATTGAGTCTTTAAACGCTTCAATATTAAAAATCAAATAAAAGAAGTGTTTGATAAGCTGCCTCCTTCTAAAGGGAAGAATAAAAGTCTAATTTCAAACTTCAAAGCATAGCCTCCCTGACTGAAAATTTAGGTCATATTTCCACAGTGAATAAGCATTGTGGGACTGCCTCTTTGAATTGTAATCAAGTTGAGGTCCGTTAGTAAACACAATTGTCTCAGCAGCAGAGAACGCTTCTCTCCCGTGACTTCAAACAGCTGAACTTGTGACGCCGTGCTGTTTGACTGTGTTGAAAATTTGCTTTGAAGACGTTGGCGAACAAAACGCGAGATGCTTGTTAATATTAATCCTTTTTGTTTTCTTAAATGTGTGCGTCTGAAAGTCCTGTATTCAGTGGGCTTACATGCACGCAAGAGGCCGGGCTAGTTGGAAAATTCAGGATATGCAAGAAACACACGTTTGCACGTCCTGCAACCCCCTGGTTACGGTGAACAGCTCAGTAATCTGATGATGCTGAGAGATGGAGGGTGTGAAGTCTTTGTGGTCCACATAAAAAAAAGTGAAACACTGAATAAATAGGAGAATATATTTTTCTCCAATGACCTCCCCAAATTCAGAAACCATGTGTTATGTGATAAGTTCACTGTAGTTTAGTGCACTTAAGCATTTTATTCTCTTTTTGCAGTCTTATCAGTTTGATTCAGAGTCACCATCAGCAAAAATCCCTGGACTAAACGACAGACGTAAAGTTAGAGATTAGCTGCAAACTGTCAGAAGGTAAAGGAGCCAGGGAGTTTTGTCGGGAGTCTATCCAACAGTTGTTGGAATGATATTCATTGGGAGACCAAAGACTCAACAGTCTGTTCCTCCTGGATGTGTCAAAACTGTTGTTGTTCATCACAATAACATTACAGTATAAGGTGATAAAATGTCAGCAATATATTTTAAATCTGTTACGCTGCCCTTAAGTGTAAAAAAATCTGATTACTACATAAAGTTAACAGAGACACATTTGCGCCTTATCACTTGAGTTTTATTCTAAGAGCTCGAGCCACTGGTTTTTATTGCTGTTACAACAAGTTCAGTCAACATTAAATTGGGGTTTCGGGGTGCAAGGCAAGCTGTGCTGGTGTGTTGGAGTCTTTGTTTTCTTTTTGAAATAAATGTGATCAAACTGTGTTGGTTCAATTTACCAAACGACAGCATTTGATCCTGAATTTCAACATCATGTTTCTTTCTGAAAATAAAAGTCATAATAAATGTAGCTGCCTTTGAGTGCAGGGTAAACACAGTGTTTCATTATGTGTTGATGGTTATTCAACAAGCCATGAAATTTCAGCCAATCCAAACCTGACTAAATACAACACGTGCAGACGCCCATCTCTGACCTCCCTTGCCTTTCCAACAGCAACACCTCAGTGTTCATCCCTCTGTTGCATCCTCCATGTGGAAGTGGGTGGTGGTAGCTCTCAGACAGTGATTATAGTGGTTGGTGGTAGTGGCTACTTGTGGGTGGAACTTATTTTTTTAGGGCCAAAGTGTTAAAGACAAAAAAACAAACACACACATGTTTTTTATTTAAACCTGGGCAGAAACAAATAGGTGGAAAACACATTTTGAAGAGTCCCTTCAAAATATGTTTTCATGAAAGTCTGAGCATTTACCTAAGTTAAATTTAGGTCCTTTCATACCCACTTCAAAAGACAGCAGAGTAAAATGTTTGCTACCCCACGGCTACTAGCCTCAGTAGGTCATGGTGTTTTAGAAAAAGCCGCAGAGTGCCTTTAGCTCTAGGCTAATTCCACTGATTGCAATATAAAAAGGTGTGCCGAGGTCACAGGATATACAAACAGAGCTCTTTCAGAGGAGACATTTCACTGTATACTTAGCTAATTTAACAGTAGCTACTTCAATGTGTGTGGTGAATCCGACAGCGTGGCTGCGGGAGCTGGCAAAGAGAAGCGGCAAGTGGGAACAAGGCAGAGACAATCTGAGAGAGAGAGGGAGAGGAACGGGAGAGAAATGCATCAGCTGTCCAAGTCCTGCTATAGCTGCAGAGGTTATGACTGTACACACTGCTGCCAAGGGTAATGAGGGTGCAGCAGAATGACCACCAATCACGCACCGGCTCCAGTCATTTCACTAAACTTTCCCCCTGTTTGGGAACAACTCTGTGACCTCATAATGCAAAATACAAATCCAGCTTTACAAGCTCGTTTCGTACAATCAGCTAAAAATATCGGCTCCTCTGAAGAAACTGGCGAGTGACTGAAGTGATGTCATTCAGCTGAAAAAAAACCCCCCAAACAGTTGAAGAAGCTAGGAGCGAGGAGGACGTTTCTGTGGGAGGGTTCGGAGCTCCACGCTGCATTTTTGTGGTTCTCCACCTAGACGTGAAACACTGAAGACATATTACAGGCTGGAGGTCGGTCTTTAATTGCAGAGATATGTTGTGTTGTTACTATGTACAGTAGTATTTATAGTGTTTCTGTCCTCTCATCTCTATTTTACAGTAAATTACCAAATGAAAGGAAAGGAAAAAGATAGGAAAGGACAGAAAAGGATCACATGTGACAAAATATACAAACAGAAAGATTAGCAAGAGATGGAAGTGAAAGAATATGCAAAGACATGTAAAAAAGGTAAAATGTATGGAAAAAGGAAAGGATAGAACATGGAAGGATGGAAGAAGGAAATGAAAAGCAAAGAAAAGGAAAGGAAAGGAAGCAAAATGCAGCGAGGGAAAGAAAAGGTTTTGAAATGTGATTTCCTGGTTCAGTTGTAGTTCATGTGTGGATGAGTCTATCATCTTCCTTTGGCAAGGTCTATGTCCTGTGTCCTTGGGCTCCAGATTGCTCGGATCTGTCATAGTGGGCAAGAGACAAATTCCATCAGCAGATGTTATGGTACTGTTGTGGGTAAGGGACCTTGGGTGATTGGTACATATTATTCTCTCGCACATACGGCCCACTGAGGAGCCGGCTGAAATCACAGTCAAACATATTGAAGAAAGAGCCAATAGAATATGTAAATGAGCTCCTTACAATTAGTGACCATCCAAAAGTGAAAAGGCTGCTTGACTATAAGTTTGTATAGGCATGAGTTTGTCACGGCTGATGATGGGTTGTACAGTACCTGAAGTGACATCTAGTGGTGTGAGACATGTATAGCAGCCCCTCAAGATGAGTTAAAGCAGCGGTCCCCAACCTTTTTATCTCCGCGGACCGGTCACCGGTGGAAAATTTTACCGCGGCCCGGGGGGGGGGGTTCTTTGTTACAACTCACCATAATATAGTATCACTATAATAATGTCAGTCATCCGGGGGTGATGCTCCGTCTGTCATCACGGTTCCTGTCTACTCTGTCATCTCGTTTTGCTGCTGAAGCTGCAGAAAACTCCGTTTCACAAACATAATGTTTGTAGCCTAATGGAAGCAGGTTTTCCGTGCTTTTCTGCTTAAATCCAGAACGCAGGGAGATACGTTTTCTGTGAAGTGATGAAGCGGCAGAGAGCCGGCCGGGTCCCGCACACACATTGCGGAGCTTGGAGCATGTGAATCACCTGTTGCAATGAACCCGTAATTTAAACAGGACTCGTGCTTTTTCTTTTAGAACAGCTTTCTTCTTGCTGGAAGGCGTCGGGTCTTCTGTCGTCTCATTATTGAGTTTTTCCCGGCCCGGCGATGTGTGTTTTTCACTCTTTTACGTTTGTGCCTGCCTGTCAATTGCCTGCGCAGCACTGGGAAGATGCACAAACGGAAGTGGCAACATTTTCAAAATAAAACGACCGGAAGTGTGAAATAGACGAAACAAACAATTTTATTTTTTTTTCATTTTCATTTCATCTTTCTGCGGCCCGGTACCAAATGATCCACGGACCGGTACCGGTCCGCGGCCCGGTGGTTGGGGACCACTGAGTTAAAGCACTTAACACCTCAACACCTACAACAGTATAAGTCCTGTAAGTTAGAGAATGACATTCATTAATTGACCTGATTACTTTTATTACATTGTTAATATCAAGTGGATATTTTGTCATCTGTACATGAATATGTTAGAAGATCAAGACATTTAAGTTCCAGTGACGCAGCCTTGGGGCCTCTTCATCATTATCATTATCATCATCATCATCATCATCATCATCATCATTGTCGTCGACCTTCTCATCATCTGTAGATTCAGCTGCAGCTAACAGGCAAGGCATTCAGCTCACAGTCTCTTCTGTTGCTGACTTACAGCAATGAAAGCAATGACAAACCGAGTTGTTTTTCATGTGGAACATATAAAGTAAGGTCAGATTCAAGAGTGTGATATCAAGTTCAAGGAAATGAGTGAGTCGTAATCTGTGGGGAATTTAGACGACAGAAGCCAAGTAAGCCTTACTACTCATTCATTTCTGACTGTGTAGTATGAGAATATTCCAAACCAAACAGTGTGCATACTAAATTTAGAGGATTTCTGAGTGTGAACGTAATGGTAACAGGAAATGGAAGAGCTATATAGATTTAACTTAATTGTGGGCTGTGGTGAGATCCACAAAGTAACCACCAAATGTTTTTCATTTTTCACCTATTTGTAAAAATAATTTTCTATTAACACTCATGGGTCATAAATTTGACATCTGACATTGCAGGTATTGTATAGTTTCATGTATAAAATGGTAATGGTAACATTTATTTTATCACCATGTTGATACCTAATTTACTCTAGTTTATCATGACCAGATGAAGAAATGTCTTATTTAGTTCCAGTGTGTAATAATTGGCCAGGTTTATTGGCAAAATCTGAAAATACTACCCATGAGTATACAAGTGTGTAATGGCTATGAAATAAAATTTGTGTGGACACAGCAGACACATCGCTAAATGGTTTAGATCTTCACTTCATCGCTCCATGCTCCTGAAATACTCCCAGTCGTCATAAACAAGTTTTTTGTCCTCAGAGGCCACCGTCACTTTGCCAACGGGAGGGCTGAGTGCGAGTGAGCGCTGCAATCTAGAACCTAATGTACCTCCATTTTACACACTGGACCTTTAATAACAAAGTGTTCTTCTTTTGTACCTATACCTTTACTTTGATTATTTAAACATATACTACACCTGCACATTTACATTACAGAGAAAGACCATAAATGGCTGCAGCTGATGAAGTGTGTCTGCAGCTCCACATCCTGAGGGCTGACCTGCTCAGCAGCTCCCAGCTCACATTCTGCAGGAGATGCATGTTAGAAGTACGTTACCTCATGGATGCACACACACAGGCAGTATGGCCACACCTGGGCCCAGCAGCTTCCAAACAGTTTAATAATGAGGTTTAATAATGCACAACACAATAGATTTAAAGAAGTTGTTATTTGGTCCAGTAAAGAACATTAAAAGGTACAAAGCTAAGTGTTAAATTGCCTGAGAAAAAAAACAAAACAAAAAAACAATGTGGGTCACCCAAAAAGTATATTTGGCGCTAGCACCTCCATTCAAACTCATTAACAGCCTAAAGGCAATGCCTTTGTGACTTGACAGCACTGTGTTCTGTGTAAATGGAGCACACTGAAGTAAGAATCATTACATTCTCACCTTGAATGATCAACCAGTCTCATTACTCATTACTATTTGTTCACATTGGTTACATAAGCTTAACATTTGATAAAACTGCCATTCATAGAAAACCATTTCTTGTAGCACCTTGAATGATCCCACAAGATTCAAGAGCTTCATCTTGAGAAAGGCTTTTAGTGCCAAACCACAGTGACCTTGATTAGCGACACAGAATAATATATGGGTGCTAAAAATGGGACATAGCGTAGAGAAAAAAAAACTTTTTACCTCCCTTACCCTTAATTTGAAACACCTTTTGTTAGTGTTTTCATTTACACATTAATTCGGAGTATACACATACATATTTTAAAAAGTGAAACTTATGTAAGCATTTTGAATTTGTATGTTTTCATTTGTTAGTATAAACTAAATTATGACATACTGTTAAAAAATCTGTCTATAAATATGTTCATATAAATATACATCTCATATATTTTAATATGGGTATTTCATAATGTTATTAATTTCATATCCTCATATACAAGTACCGGTAATCCCTTTGATGTAAGAATACAGAAAAAAGTTATGGAGTAAATTAAAAATACATAAATAAATCAGTTTGATTGGTAAACTAATTAAATTAAATACTGTAGATAACAATAAAGTATTGCACTTGTGTATACCCCTTAAACTGAAGGGTAACTTTATATGTTCCCCTCATAATTCATGTTTGAATGAATAAATTCATGGATAATATTATATTAAGGAGGTTTTAATACATTATCAAAGTTCAGCATGTTTAAAGGGTAAAAGCACAATATAATGTCACAAATAGCATTACATCTATCTGTGAATATTTTGTGTAATTGAAAAATGAAGAGCCTTTTACGACATGAAAGAAAGAACGTACTTCTTTTTTATCCCTAAAAGCAAGACAGCCTTAATATATAACTATCAATTGCTTTAACTATCAATTATCTTCTTAAATCCCATTGCTATGCTTTTATAGCTTCAAGACACAAAAAATAAGTTGGGCTTCGACTCAAGTTTTTCAGTATTTCCGTGGTTCTCTAATAATATGCCAAGTTTTATCTTGAAATAAAAATCCCTGATTTCTAACCAATATGGCAGACTAATTAATTTGTTCTCACCTCTAGGGTGAGCTGTCATTCTGTCTTTGGGGAATAACGGAGCACTAACTTGTACTAGGGATGTATTAAACGCACAGCAGGGACTCTGAGATGCTCATAGACTGACATCAGAGCAGTTTCATCCCTTACAAACTCCTGAGTCTCCAGAGGAAAGCTGGTCTGATAGTTGGCTATAGGCACTGTGACACACAATTTTTTATAGGTGTACAATTACCTATGTGACTAGGAAAGAGTTTCATCAATCTCCTGCCTGAGCAGGCATCTCCTAACCTTGTCTGAAGTCCCCTGACTGTTTATATTTTGCAGTTTGTTTAACCTTTACAGGACCGAACACCCCAAGAGACCGCTGCCCTGAAAGCTCCATCAAATTCATAATTCCAAAAGCAGCACAACCTAATTAAAACCAGAGTGTGTTTCTCACATGGACATATTGACCTCTGGCTAAAAAAAAACCCGAAAGGTTTTAGGATTCCACTGCTTCTTGTGAAGCATACTGTCTGGATGGATATGCGCCATAAACCACAGCCACAGGAATCCACGTTTTCTGGCAATTTACTGAGAACAAGACCTTTCAGTTTTTCCGCTGGCATCACCGGTGACGGGACTATAGCCTCTATCCCAGCATGTCACTGCTATTCCTTAGCTAAACCTGCTGAAAGATTCTCTTGACTGACCATGTGGACAGCTGGAAAGACTCTGTCCACATCCACTTCCCTAACCGACATCCCTTTTTCTTCTTCCACCTGTTAAGGTGGCAGCGCACACCCACCCGCAGGCTAAACCATGATGAGATTCTTATGTGGCTGCCTGGCTCCAGAGCAGAGATGGGTTACTGAATTAGCCTACAGAGACAGAAAGAAACAGAAAAACAATAAAGAATGAAAGACACAAAACAACTAGAGAAATGTAAAACAATCACAGAGACAAAATAACCACACAAAAGAAGTACAGAGATAAAAAATGGCCATAGAAATACATAAGTGCAATAAAAAAGGAGTTGAAAACTGACATGCAAAATGACCACAAAATGACACGAAGCAATGATATAGATATAAAACTAAAACACAAAAATACAAATAACCTCAAAAAACTACACAGATGCAAAATGAAGGGGACAGAAAAATAGAGAGACAACACAGGGATAAAACAATGTTTAAAAAATGACAATGAACTGCAAATGTGAACATTGTAATGCAAGATGGCCGCAAATATGCTAAAGTAAATGACTGAGATGACGAATGACCCATAACAACTACAAACACCCTAATAACTATCAACTGACAAGGAAAAACATGAAAATCACAAGTTGAAAAATGACAGATGCACAAAATGACCATGAGACACACAAATACATGCTACAGAATCCCAAAAGGCACAAAGGAGCAATAAAAACACAAAGAGAAACTAAATGACCACAAACAGATGCAAAACATCCACAAAAACACAACTTGCTTTGTGCCTCTTGGAACCTGGGTGTCTTGCTGCAGAGCGGCCCTTCCACATGTCTGCACCCAGGGGCCCACTGCCTCCTAATCCATCCATACATGGACTTCTCTATTGGCCACATGGTCAAAAGCAACACTTGAATCTCTTCTCACAGTATAAGGAGACAATAAAAACAAGGTACATGATTACCTGATGAAATATTTGAATTCTGGAAAAGAAAAACACTGTGAGGAACAGAAAACCAGCACCAGGTCATTTTTTTTCCTTCTATAATTGAAGCTGTGAATCAATACCTGTAATTACCCTGCTTTTGACTCTGAGCCCTGCAGTTAGTTTTTTTTTTTTAGTCTTTTCAAGTGTTGGTTTTACACCGTGTGTGATTGGCGATGAAATACACAGAGGAATGAGTAGCATTTCATAACCTCTTGAATAAGTGGGGGTCAAATTCCTAATTTTTGTATTCGTTTTAAAGGGTGTACGCTTGTTTTCATTGTGAAGCTGTGACATCTGAACTTAAACTCACTTATGTAAATGTGAATATATAAAGTCACAAAGTTCAGAAAGAGTGGGTTATGCTTACAGGGCCCTTCCTCCAGTATATCAAGGGAAAACAACACCCTGACATCAAGCTCTTTCTATGCTGACTGAAAATATATTTGACGTGAGGAGCTGCAGGCTAACTATCAGAAATGGTAAGGGTCAGCTCTCAGAAGCACTTTGTTTCTCCACAACCCTTGTATCAATACATAAAAATGTGGCAATACTTTCAGGCCTCATGTTTATGCATGACTGGGCCTTATAGTGGAGATATTTTTTGCATGGCGAGAAAAGCTCGGCAGTTCAAGCGTCTGTAAATAGACTCCTGGCTGTCCGTTGTGTGTGTGTGTGTGTGTGTGGGAGTAGCACCGGTGGAAATCAGTGAACCCAAAAAGCAACGTTGAGCTGAAATGTCTTGCCAAGTACACCTGATTCACATTAAAGCCATTGTCTTTGGCTGTCCACTCAGCCTGTATCTATTTTTCATAGCTGTTACATCAGGAGCCTGGCAAGGCATCTGCCGTTTACTGTGGAACAGAACACCGACTCATTCACAGTCAGCGTCTTTAATGGTAGGATTACGTGAGGTGGATGATTATGGAAATCAATTTCATTGTATCGGGAGTGTTGCACATTTATTTTCAGAGTAGCATATTCTAACCAGCTGCTCAATTTTACTTTTCGTGCCCAGTTTCTGGATCTATTCTGTCCTACTTTTTTTTCCTTGACGCTTTATTCGAGCAGAATTGGCAGCTGTTTGATTTATGTAACTTAAAATTGCTACATAAAGTCTCTGGACACCTGCTGAGGTGTTGTAATTATCAGTTGCACAGGCGGCAGAGTGCCTCTCTGCAGTTTATTGGTTGCTTTTACAGCAGTTCTCAACAGTGTGTTTTGAAATTATAATTCATATACAGATCACATGCAGCCTAAAGATGCTTTCTTCATAAAATTATCATTATTATCATAATGTTGCATTTAACTTCTCCCCTTCACTCTTCAAATGTAAACACATCTACTCTGTTTTAACTGTCTGAGGTACTTTTACTCGACGTAAGTCTCACAGGCCGCCTCCATCTCTGCTGAGGAGACACTGAGCTGCAGCAGGTTCACCAGAGAGAGAGAAATCCACAATCCCACGCAGAGGGATTTAAAGCACATACACATTGGCAAACTCTACGTGACTGTGCAACCTTGGCGTCATGACACTCAGGAGGTTGATGGATGCAAAGCAGAGTTCACATTTCGTCTGGTGGACAGCAACACGACTGGAAATGCAAACAGAACAATGAATGCTAAATCTGTGTCTGCCAGATGTGTAGAAAGTTAACTGTTTGTTAACACAACCACTACTCCTCTTGGAGATTTAGCAAACTAATATCATTTATGGTGAAGTTTAATCTCATCACCAAGCTTCTTTTCAGCTAACTGAGCTTTTTAGCTTTAGCCTTTACAATAGGATTCATTGAGCACTTTTTACAAAGTGTTTGACAAAGGCAGAAAAATAAAATAAATTGATTTTTAAAGAGATACAACCAGGAAGAGCTCTCTTATACAAAAATATTAGAATAAAATTTGGATTTATTTTTTGCTAATGTTCTATCTAGGTGTATCATCAGGCTGCTGTTTTTTTTTTTTTTTTACAGTAATGGACTGAGAAGAAAAAAGCAAGAAGAGCCAACAGTTCAACTTTTTGGAACAGCTCTCAACACAAGGACATTTTTTTTTTTTCTGATATAATAATTTAAAAAAAAATAATTTAAAAGATTTTAATATTTACCATAACACAAACTTGAAAATGCCGCCGACATTTCCTAGCTTGAAAGCTGCATGCTGTGAAGTTATTGCATGAAAAACTTAACCGTTAAACCATGATGCTGTTTTGAATTGTATTTATGTGACTTTCACTTTAACGTTACAGCTCAGATTTATTCTGTCTCAAGAGCAGCTCTGTTTCCAGGGATTGTTTTTCTAGAAGTCACTCTGCTTTACTCACCTTTAACTATGATCATTTTACTCGCTACCAAACCCTGGAATTACCTGCAACCTGAGCCTAATTCCTCTGCTTTCCATTGTTAACCCCGAGACAACATGCACAATTAGCTCTGTGATTTCTTTGGTGGGTGTAGGACCACACACACACACACACACACACACACACACACACACACACACAGGACTAAATCATGGTGTACACATGCTCAAGCTCATATGTGGGTGGTAGAGGAGTTTGCATTTCAGGGTGAAGGGGGGGGTCTCAAAGGGAGTGCGAAGAGTTCATTTCGATTTATTAAAAAGAAAAAAAAAAAGCTAGTGTGAGGAATAAAGGGATACAGTCCCTGCTGGGACCGGGATCTTCTACTTGATTTGCATGAGGGTCTGTACATCAAAAGTCATGGATGCCCTCTTTAAAATATTCAAATGCAGCTTGTTACAAGCTCCATCTCGGCTTCTATCAAAGGCAGAGGGAGATAGTGAGAGAACCAGAGCTCTCTTTCTCTCTCTTTTTCACTGGTCAGCTGGACTGTTCTCCTGCCTGCAGGCCTGACAGACTGTCATTCTATAGGGCATCCCTCCCTTATCTCCCAGGAGGATATCATGCTGACAAGCAATAGCTGAAGTGAGGCTGACAGTGGACGTGTTGAGGAAGATGTTTCCCTATAAAGGAGGAGCTGCTCGGTCCACACAGTGGAAGAAAAACTGCTGTCGTGGCACTCCTGCCTGTGTGTGAGGAGGCAGCGGGAGCAGACCGTCAGGCTCGCTCCGCTTTCCCACACTACACTACACAACACAACACAACACAACACAACACAACACACTGTTCCTCTGCTGCAGCCAGCCAGGGAAAATATTCCAAACAGATTCAGGGAAATGATTGACGGCATTTAACCACCACAGAGGGACTGAAACATAATCCCACTAGTTCTGTTTACCTGTTTATTTGTTCATCTTTGCAGTGTTTATATGTGTGTGTGTATATGTGTGTGTGAATTATGAGAGAAAAGTGGTGTGTGCGTGCCAGGTGTTCCTCTGTGTGGGTGTGGATTCTTTTAGCCCTCACATATGCTCAGAGTAAAGTGCGATAAATCAAATTAAAAAGTAATACTTGTGCTGTGTTTCTCGGCAAAGCAATCTCAAGCATGTATCATTACCACAGATTGCCCATTCATCATGCACAGTTGTAGGTTGAACAGTATTGTCAAATCGACAAAAATCAGGTACGAAGTGAAGTTAGACTGAAGCCATTACTAATGAACATATATTTAGAAAAATAGATGGGGCTTGGCTGAATATTATTACAATTTGAATGGCTATTTACTCATTAATCACTCTGATTAATCAGCTGTAATCTACTTTAACGGAGCTATCGGGAAGTTTTCCTGATGTGACATGGCTGTTAGCATTAGCATTTTGCTTATTTACCAGTCTTGCCATGATGTCACCTTTACAGTAAGAAGATGGTGTTTTCAATTTGAAGCCTAGCATACACAGGGACACTCCATATATAAATGCAAAAACACAACAAAAACCTGGTGCATTGCATGCCACACAGGCGACAATGTAATTCTAATAAAACTTTTAAATACACATTGACCAATCATAGCATAGCATAGAAGTACCAAAGCGTATCTAATCTTTACCATACCTTTGTGTTGCAAGGGGCCATTCAGATGTAGCATCTATTAAGATATTATGGTTATTTTTTCACTTATGTCCTATTGCAATGATTTTAATACTGTATCTGTTCCAACTTTACCTGCCCAGGGACTACAGGTGGAAATGAGCAATTGTTGCTATAACCTGGCTCAGAGCGTCTCTTCTTGTTTTACAAGATTAAAGCAGAAGTAAGGTGAATGTTGCGTTAATATAAGTCTTAAATAGTTCTATCTTCCGACAGAAATCACTTCTATAGAGTGTTTGGTCTGAAACACGGGTCTGTCAGTCACTCTGCTCTGCTGTAAGCCGAGGAGAAAACTTTCCTTGTATCCTACAACCTTTATCCAATGAGGAGAGAGAACGGCATAAAGGGGCGGTCCTCTCTGTGTGTGCAGCCAAGGGATGCGCGTGAATGTGGTGACGTAGGGACGAGGGCGGGGACTGCTAACTCCATCTGCTGACAAGAAGTTAGCCAAAACCACCGGATCGCTTACTTCTGCTTTCATGTTTTTTGCCGTTTGCATTCACATAGTGTCCAGTGCAGACTGGACACTAGTGACTCACTCAGAAGGTAAGAAAACTGTATTTAAACTGTTTTTCTTTTTTGTGTTTCACAAGACTTGACTAAATGTCATCCTGAGGTGTGTGCTGTGGGTGTAGAGGCAATTTCAGGTAGAACTCTCCCTCTCTGCTTCCCCTGCCTGTTCCCTTTTTTTCAAAATCCATCAGTCCAAGGCAATTTATTTTTCTGGTACCTTTAATGGGATAACAATGCTGTGTGTGTGTGTGTGTAAGAGAGGAATGCCCAGAGCCCGATCTACTGTAATTTTGTTCCCTCCACCAGCATTTTAAAGGGCCACTGTTGAGGCACCGTGGGCTCAGCGTTGGCCAAGACGACTGTGATTGGTGTAAAGAAGCGTATCCTAGCTAGAGCATTTCTCCCCTGATAGCAAAAGGATAATGGCATCATCACTGACACAACACTGTTGAAGTCGATCTGGCCATGTGACACAAGTACCGTCATATAAGCATGAAAATCAGACTAGTAGATACTGGTGCACTATGCTAACAACAGGATTACACATGTACCTAAGGGTTTCGAGGCTGCCTGAAAGGCTTTGTATACTCAAATGAAAACACACATTCAATCATTATAGTGTATGAGTTTCATTTCATTTGACCAGAACGAACATAATTTCATTCATGGTGTTTACAGGATATGAACTGACATAAAACATCTGCAGCCTCCCAGAAGCAATGCTCTGGTTCCTGTGAATAATCCACAGACTGGAGACAGTCCTTCCAGGAAGGAAGTCTGTTGTTTCAGCAACAGCCACTGTTCACGTCCCATCTGCAACTCACTCACTGATTTAGAGAAGAAAAATAAGCCATAATCATTCCCCGATTTTCCACAATCTAACCAAAATTGTGTTTTATGCCTGCACCAAACCTCATTCTGCTGTCACATCACTGTGTTGTTCTGGAGGGCATGGACACACAATGTGTTTTCACATTCAATTTGGAGGACTTATTGGGTATGTCATTACCATGACAAACAATTATCGCAGTCAGTGATGTTTGAAAGATTGTCATTAGTCCAGGAGCAAAGTTTGTCAAAGTTTGCAATGAAAAGAAAGTTTAAAAAGAACAGACATTTAAGGAGGAGTGACCAGAAATCTGCCTTCATTTTCCAACAGGCTGGAATAAGCCTGTGCATTCACACTGCAGCTGCTTGACCACAGAAGGCCTAGATGAATGCCTCCGGACTAGCAGTCATGCCTTTCATGCCCTGCAGGCCTTGTGTTACACACAACAGTGGCATTTTCCCCTCAAAATCAGAGCACCATGCTGATCTTAATCTTAGTCTCATTTTATGCTCTTTAATGGATGAAGCTTATTATGCTATGGACAATTTACACAATACAACAATCACAGCTTAATATAAACGTATTTCATATAGGCTACTGCAATAATACACAAAAATATGCATTAAAACCTCAACAAATAACTTTAAATTTATAAATTCTAACCGTTTAAGACAGGCGAGGCGCCAGGATTTCAATTTTGGACGGGCCAGAGTCATTTTGGATGGGCCACTACTTAGGAAAAAATAACACTAACATACATAGAGCTGGAAATTATTCCTGAATGACTCGTTCGTGTCTATATTGCCCTGAAAGCACACACCATTTCTGCTGAGACGAGCTTTGACAGCGCGGTGCGCCGCTCTCTCTCCCGTTAAAAGTTAATCTAGCTCACCCAGCGGACCTCTCTCTCTCCTCGTATCTCTCTCTCTCTCTGCTGTTACTTGTGTGTTTAACCAAATGCACGAAAAGCCAAATCAAATCAGAAATGCGTAGCCCACTTCTTTTTAACTCACAGACATTTATTTTCATAAAGTAGGCTAATAAAATATCTGGACATTTTGCCATCGTTAACATTGAGACAACAGGCTGCAGGTGTAAGAGACATACAGGCTGAAGATAGGCAGCACGGTGTGTGTGTGTGTGTGTGTGTGTGTGTGTGTGTGTTGCAGAGTGGGTGGTTCACCTGGGAGTAGGCGTGTGTGCGTGCGTAAGTGTGTGTGCGTAAAGGTGGGCACTCACCGGTGACACAGATGAGAGAGAGAGAGTCAGGGTTGGGAGTAGCAGTAATTTTTGTTGACCGCTACTCATTCATTCATTAATCACCCTTTTTTCCTGTTTAATCCGCCAGTCTCATTTTTACGTTTATCCATCCTTGCTGCGCTGTGATAGCTCTGTGCTGTTTTGTTACAACAAATGCACCAAAAGCATTTTTGGATCTCAGCGTATCTTTATCATAATCTACTATAGCGCGTCACAAATCTACGTACCTGAGGACCCAACCTCATACTCTCAGCGGCTTTAAAGGTTTGTGTTTGGAAGCCGCAACAGCAGGCAAATCATCTTATCACGCAAAAAGGCACAACAAACAGGTTTTGCACAATGGTTTGCACAGATAAGTCTTAAAATATGTGCAACACCTTCTCATCACAATCCATGTCATCTACACTACGTTATCAGCTGTTATTAAAACCCAACTCATCACAGGATCATATGTTATTAGACCACCGCTAACATTACACAACAAACCGTTAACAATTAATCCACACTCAAACCGAAGCAACAATAATGTTAACTGCCTACTTAACAAGCTGTTATTACAAGGTTTACAACTGATATGACAGACTGGGCCGTGAGTGTGTGTGTAAAGAAGAGAGGGAGGGAGAGAGAAAAAGTAACTACGTAAAACTGTTAGCTACCGTAGCTCAGGCGTCGGTCTCCCGTCAGGTAAAAGCTGCCGTTTATTCCTCAAATGAAGCTCATTAGTTGTTGAGGCTCTCCGGTACAGTTATCCATCACTGCTGTTGAATTAGCCGCTAAACAGCTGGAAGCTAAAATCAAGGGGGCGTCTGTTTGTTTACAATTCACGAAAGCAACGTGAACGTACGTGCCGCTCACACTCAGTAGAGTTACGCAATGAGGCAGCGTACAACGAGACGGCGAGTGGCTTCTACGGCCGCTGCCTGGCCGGAGGTAAACTCCGGTTGAGTCGCGTTTATTAGACTATGAAAATCACCAGAATGCTGACACATTTAAACCTGTGGTAAAGTTATCTGAAATAAAAATATATAATTAAACCTTAGATTAACTAAAGTTATGTTCACCCTGTCATTTTGGATGGGCCAGTTGTACAAGTGGGTGGGCCCAGGCCCGTTAGGCCCACCCATAACGCCGCGCCTGGTTTAAGACGAGGGCTGCCATGTTTTGATGTTGTCGTGACGTCAAGTCGGAAAGTCGGAGCTCTGAAATGATACCCGAGTTTCCGACCTGTAATTTCCGAGTTTGCTGCCGTTCAATTAATTTTTTACAACTCGGAGCTCGTTTTTTTATGACTTCCGAGTTGTCTTGAACGCACCATCAGTGATGCTCTGATGACATCACTGAGAGTGACAATCCTTTGGTCCCAGAATTCTGAGGGTTTATGCTCTTGGTTCTAGACTGAACTCAACACTTCTTGTGAAGAAGCTCAACAGCAGCTGCACTTCAGCTTGATCACGGCCGCTCAACAGATGAAGAGTTTTTCTCTACAGTTTCATCATCACAATGGAGGATTCAGGACGACAGAGATGCAAGGAAAATGATGTCAGGAATTTAGTGGCATTTGTTTTTGTCAGGGTAACAGAAAGAGCCTATTTGCATTTAACCTTGGAGGCCCAGCGTGACATTGTACAACGTCTAGTTGACAAAATATGGGCTGAGGTTAAGAACATGAAGTTTGAAATTTCACCAGAAGTGTTTGAAAAATATAATGTGGCTGTGTTTGAGCTGCTCGTTGAAGAATTTAGCAGTGCACGAGCAGTCCTACTCTGTATGATGTCCGACAACCCTACAGATGACGAGTTAATTGCAGGCTACTTCATATGCGCCCTGAAAACGTTGGAGCAGCCCTGTGATTTCAAGACTCGGATCAAGCACCTTTTCGAAGATAACTGGAAGATACTCCTGCTCACGACTGTCTGCTCAATTTCAATTGCAGCATGGAACTTTGGGGCTTTTGATCGCTTTCGGCCACCACTGCCTAAATTTTTCATCTGATGATACCCCAAACTCACTGACCTCCAGAAGGCCCAAGACAAGGAGCATTCTTCAACAACAATGCATTGTAATTAGAACAGGGATCCTGCCTCAAATCCAGTTTACCTTCTGTCCTGGTGCAGAGGGTTCCTTGGATATGGGCCAATATCTGCAGTTCTTTGACCAACAATGTTTCTTCCCAATAAAGTGTTAAAATCAAATGTCAAATAACCTTTTTGAAATGTGTCATAATTAAAGGGACAATGAGGAGTTATGGAAAGCGAAGTGTTTTCACACTACATTTACCATGAGCCTCCGCGCGCACCATGAAATTCTTGGACCGGCGCAAGATGGACATCTTGCCAAGAATGTTTTCATTCATCAAGAATTAAAGTCAGAGGTTAGAAGACGATCAGATACCGTCGTAGTTCCGACCATTAACGGCGATTCGACGACGTTATTCTCATGACCCGCCAGGCAGCGTCCGTGAAACCGAAAGTAAGGAAACACTGGTCGGCTCGCCCAGCGTTTCCGCCACCACTAATAATAACAAAATAACGATAGAGACAAAACGATATATTTATCGAAAATGGGCCCATTAACAAGTGTGGGTAACGTAGATTCATTAATATGAGACTTTTTTATTGTCGTGTAATTTTTCGTTCTGCTGCTGGAGAAACTCCTAGATTTACTCAAGATCTTGGGTCCCCAAAGGACAGTGAATTTTATATAGGTTTTTTTTGTACCGCTGTCCCCTGGTACCGGTGCCATCGGCATTGTCATCGCTGCATCATTTCCGGTACCGGAAGACGTGCCGTTGCACTTGACCGGAACACAGTCCACTGCAAGTGAAGAAAATGTTTCTTCAGAGCCACGTTTACCTTGGATCAAGTGTGCTACACTTCAGGATATGCACCTTGAGCAGCTGGACAGTGGTTATGCAGGTTTAATTGAGGTAACATAGTATTGATTTCTGTTCCCTTTCATTCCTCCCAGCTGCTTGGCTTCAGGTGCTCAAGTGCCTGACGAGCCAGTAACAGGCTCTGATGCATCATTGCTAACGACTGAGCTAATTATCTGCATGATAAACATTATCTGGTCATTTTTTAAACTTAATGGACATCGGCTTAACCTGCTATCGCTATATCAAGGTGTTAAAAAGACAGCTTAAAATGCTTGACTGAAACACTTAAAGGGCCATCAACCCACCCAAAAAAAGCTTTCCTCAAAATAATGTGGATTCAGATCAACCTGTTCTAAATCAAGGTTTAATATCCAGAATGGCTGCTCTCTGTCTTTGATGTGTGTGTGAGCAAAATGAACAAGGCTTTAATTTATGCTTATAATATCATAGAAAATAATTGACCTTCAGTGTGAAATGAGAAAGTGCTAGGAGCAGCCATTCATCATATTCAAGTGAAGGACATTTTCCCCCAAGTCTCTTTAGTCTGGGGGGTCTGCGGTTTAATTGACCTCTTCCTGTGGTGTTTAATAGAGTATAAATACCCGGTAAAAATTATGGCCAATGTTATGAGTTTAAAAGCAAATAAAAGCCCACACTAAGGATATGAGAAGTGTATTTTTATTGAATGTAAATATCTTTGGTTAAACTATTAGGGGCGGGTTTCCTCATATTTTCCAAAAAAGTGCATTTAAAAAAAAAAAAAAGGTGATAGAGGAATGAACTTTTAGCTTTTCTAAAGATTTTAATGGATACTACAGCATCAGTCCCAAGGTACAATCCAAGCTTTTTTCTTTTGATAATCTAAAAGTTTGAAGTTCATGTGAGGTCATATCCCTGACTAAAGATAGATTCAAAATCTAATGATACCCATTACAGTATATTTAAAAGGTGTTTTCCTTGTAAAACAAAGCCAGAGGTCACATGCAGCACGGGGCTGTAGCATTTTTAAAAACTGCTTTATTCACATTCTCATTTTCAACATGCTCACATTTTGTGTTTTGTGTGTGGCTGGTGGGTTTAATTCTCTCACAACAGAGCTGATCAATAGGACTCTGTTCTGCAGCCAGCTCTCAAGATTCTCAGATTTCAGAGCCTCTTACCAGCACATGAATGCAACATAGAGGTCTGGGGTAGACTTTTCACTTGTGAATCCTGCCACTATCCACCTATAAGGTCATTTTGACATTAACAAAAAGTGAAACATTCATTGCAGTTGATAATACAAGTTACAAATGTCAAGGCTAATCAACATGTAACAAGGATATTAATGGAAACCAACAGAAAGACACATGGAAGATTTTATAATGTAAGTGTTGTAATAAAGAAGTCTCCTTGTAAAAATGTGCATTCTTTAGGTAAATAAAACTTGTAATACCACGATGTAAAAGTGAATACCGTAAAAACTTGTCCTCATTCCAGGTTAGATTGAGAGAACAGTTGATTTGCGTACGGCATTTGTAACTTTGGACCACTTCGGAGTGTTAAACACAAAAGAACCAAAATAAAAATGCAACAATTGTATTGTTTTTGTCCTTGAATCGGAACAAACCAAGCAAGCTACATATCTGAATGCACCCTTGGAAGTATTTTAGAATTACTCAAGAATTACTGAAGTTGAAATTAATTCTATAAGGCCCAGACTTCTGCAGTGTTGCACACTATGTGGTTATGTTGCCTGCTGTAGGCTAATGCAAAACTACATTTCAAGATAATGTTCAATGTAAATTAGTAACTGGTAGAGCTGTGGAATGATTTAGAAATCTTGCAGTTGTCATGGTTATAATGGTTGTAACAGAGATGTTGAGTGCAAAAGGAAAATGAATGTTGAAATATAAATGTTGAATATTAGATAAAAATGTAAGCATATGTAAACATAATTTATTTATGTAAACATATTTATTTTATATTATTTAAAAAGAGCTTATGGGTACAATTTACAATTCATAGGGAAGAGTGATTAAAAAGATAATATGTTCTGGGTTAAGAATGTTGTTAAAATGTTCTGCAGATGATCCATTTATGATCGATTGCTTTTGCCTTGCAGGTGGAGGGGGTAGATAAGATGATGGTTATTTCTAATTAAAATGTTTAATTTACCTATTATAATATGACAGAACGTTCACTATAAGTTACGTTTAAAACCTTGATTTGTTTCCTTTATTTCTTTCAGTTCACATGAGTTTAGCGAAAGTGCTGATCTGCGATTGATTGTTTATGTCTTCTTCCGCAAAGTGTGTTGCTAACAAGCAGACGGATCCTAGCTCGTTTGTGACGTCTCTTTCCTTTTTCTATTTTTTCCCAGTTATCGGGGCATAACCCAGTCACATGGTTATTATTTTTTAATCAATCACGCTCATCAGAGCTTTGACTAGCTCCACTGACTCTCCGCCTCCATGCTTGTGGTATGGACCTTTGAGCAGCTACAATTAGAAGCAGATTGAGATTTCTATTTCTACATCCAAAGGAGAACTGAAAACCAGAGCCCTGTTAGCCAAACTGCAGCCTGTCTACATCACAGGCTATTCCACTGGGAACCCTAATCATAGCTGCAAACTCAGAAATCAGGGTCAGGAAATGTCAACAATTCAGAGGGGGCTCACAGAGAAGCCACTGGAGTACACATTTTGGAGACATCTCAATCCAAGCCGCCTTTCAAAGGCACTTGAGGAATGTCACAGAGATAGTTAACACGAAGCTAAGGTGTTCGCTTAAAATAAATCCCACGTCCTTCTGATTTAAAACCTATTCCCTCATGCCAATAATGTTGCATTGAGTGAGGAAGTCCAAAATATATCAAATATTCTCAGAGACTGGAGATTAAGTAGCTACAGTGACACTTTGTCAAGGTCGGACCATCCTCATCACAACACAGACATCTCTGCTTGCTGATCAAATTATACTTTTCAATTGGATGCACAGTGGAAACACTGTCTGTCTGATGGCTGCTGTCAATCGAAGGACAGGAACTGTTCTATTTTCATCCCATTGATGCAACTTGTAATGCATCAGCATTCTTTTTGCCACAGTATTTATAGTGTACAGAGAATAGGTGAAGGAGATACAGGGAAATATAATGTAGTGTAAATGTGTGAGAAAAATAAATGTCTACAAAATCCCTGTTATGCAGTGGGGGGTAACATCTATATACGTTGTAATGAGGTCACAAGGTGTTCAGTTTATCTATAATATATCAGACGAGTGTGTTACATTACTGTTACCTGCCAAGTCCAGCTACTTTACATTAAGTTCTGCAGAACATTTGTGCGGTTCTGATCAGTGGTGCGTGATGTTGAACTAGACCATGAATCCCCCAAAATAAATCACACACTGACTGAATGAGCAGCTTGTCACTGTTCACTCAATTGCATTTTACAACATCCAAACCTGTCTGTATCTGTATCCGTGCGTGTGTGTGTCTGCAGACTCTGTAACTCTGTCACTGCCTGTGTATTCATTTAAAACAGAGATGTCTATTTGTGTTGTAGCATGAGCAGTGAAGCTAGCTTAACAGACATAAAGCAGAGCCACAGGAATAACTATTATGTTTGTTCAAGCCTATAAACAGCATACTTTAAAGTTCTCTGTTTCAATATTTGTTTCCTTTGCGCTCACTTGCTTCTGTTGGAATATCAAGAGCTTTTCCTTCACATCAATCAACATGCAGAGAGCAGTAACTACCATTATACGCCTTGGAACCATACTGCTGTTACGAAGAAAAAAGAAAAAGAAAAAAAAACAGCTTTTGAAAATTTGGAAACCTTGGAAATGTGCTACAGTACGCCACATATCCTGTTGGAATGAGTTTCTCACCTTGTATGAAATAAATCAGATGTGAAATTATGCTGAAACTGGTATTATGAAATGGGGGAAGGATTTACGAGAAACACCAAATAAGCTGCTTTCACAGCACAGTGTCACAACGTACAGTCCTGGTAAATATGTAAGAATCAAAGGAGGTTTCATGGTCACATTCCCAGAGCCACAGTGTAAACCGGCAGAATGCTGAGGCAAGCCTGTGTCCCGGCGATTATCTCAGGGTACTCCTCTAACAGTGACAGACACAACACTTCATTATGTATCACAGAATAGCACTCTTAATGCGAACATTTTCAGATGAGAGGTTGGCACCAGTAAATGGCTTTTCATCCAAATGTGACACCTCCATAACGAAGAAGCCATAGTGAGGAACAGGAGGGCTCCGCTCTGTTTGCTTTCTCTTGTCACCTCAAGTAAACAGAGGAAATTATGCAGCAGGAGATCAGAGTTCCATGCTGTTTTCTAGTCATACATTTGTGTTTTAGCTAAAAGTTCAAAAGGTTAAACTCTACGAGACAGGAGATGGAGACTAATTTTGAGTAAACCCACAAACCAAAATGGAACATTACAGATGATTATATATTGCATGTAATCCACAATTTTTGTTTGGATTTAAAGAAAGAAAGAAAGAAAGAAAGAAAGAAAGACAGAAAGAAAGAACGAAAGAAAGAAAGAAAGAAAGAAAGAAAGAAAGAAAGAAAATCACATATTGCATCTTTTGTGTGTGTAGGTTCTCTGCAGGTTGTTCAGCTTCCTCCTACAGTCAAAGACTTGCACATAGGTGTGAATGTGAGTGTGTATCTCTGTGAGTCATCCCTGTGATAGACTGGTGACCTCTCTGCTGTCACCCTGACAGCAGAGGTGTTGCCAGTGGATGGATGGATGATGCAAGTGGCTCAAACCCTGGAGATATTTGCACCAGGGATCTGTAATCAAGAAGTCACAAACGATTTATTTTCACATGCTAGACTGTACAAGTGAAATGTCATTATTATTATTATTATTATTATATTCCATACTGTAATAATAATAATAAAAATGTGTTTAACTTCATAAATCATTAACAGATATTACTTTCCTTTTCTAGTTAGAATCTTCTGCCTTTACAGAGGGGACAGAGCATGCATTGAAATATATTATTTATTTTATTATAATTGGTCTCAAAATATTAACGTCAAAGTCACTGTTCTGGTTGACATGTTTCTTTCCACAAAAAGCTTGTTTTCTCAGTGTTTTGGTCAAAAACAGGTGTTTTTGGCGAAACCAGCCGAGGTTCTACTGTCGTTTACTAAAGAATGGATAAAGGTAGAAACAAACTTTTTTTTCCTAATCTCTTGGTAGTTTTGGTGTTTACGTGAATACAATATTCTATGGGTCTTGAAAGATCTGTAAAAATGCTCTAAAACGGCTGTCAGTATGGGGCTCTCTGCTCTGAAAATGTCTGTCAGCCAATGAGTTAATCATAAATCAGTAAAAAAAATGAACTTATTATGATAATGATTATTATTATTGGCACTATTATCATCATCATCACTGTTAGGAAATAAACTACCTTTTTGCACCGTTCACCTCCCTATGTCTGCATAATTTGTCCTCCACATTGACCTAAATGCATTTTCTTGAATTCTATTGGTCTCAAAGGTATCACCAACAGAATGGGCACCCAAAAGTTAGTGGGAAATGACACCTTAAGTGTTTTTCTACTGTGTTTGGTTCCAGCGATAGGCATTTTTTTTATATTATTGGTGGCCATCTTGGATTTGACCTCTCCCGGGCCTCAGAGGTCAAATCTGACTTCCCTCCCGATCTGAAAATAAACCTCATGGTATAAACTAACTATGGTAGAAGTTTCATGTTTCTTTCACAAAGTGCACAATTCCCCTTGATTTGAGGGCTTAACCGCTGTACTATATCAGTATATGTCAATTAATGTAGGAATTCACCCTATCACAACCTCAACTGTCAGCACCATTGAATTCATTAATTCATTTTTTATACTGCTTATATAGGGGTCGGGTCTGGACAGGTCGCCAACTGCAAGCTTCACACAGAAGGGCTCCAGCCGACCGGTGGGTTCCAAACCAGGGGCGGGCCTTCCATGGTGGCACAGGGGGGCACCTGACCCCCCTGCAATCTGATTGGCCAGCCTGTGCCCCCCCCCCCCCCCCCAATGGTCACTGACTTGTGGCAACGTCAATCACTGTGTAAAGCTCTTCACCACTGCTATGTTCACTGTAAAGAGCTATAAGCACAAACTTCTGACATCAAACATCCCAGTGTTCTGAGTAGGAAATAAAGAAAATTGTGTAAGATTGTTATTGTTCTCAATTTCCCCAACTGAGTGATACTTGTTCTGGTTATTCTGCATATTGACTGACTGTTACACAAAACTCTGAGATGTTTGTACAGAGCTGAGCTCTAACTACTGGGTAAGATTATAAGATATTGATGTTCACTTGTTGCTTATTCTGCTAAGACTTCTTATTTACAAGATATAATTGATTATTGATTGGTCATAATTTTAATATTGACAAGTGGAAAATGGAAAGGTCATAGCCGTCTTCCTTACAAGGTGAAAGATTCAATGTGGCCAATAAAAGCAAGATGAAGACATGTAAACAGTGTGTAACTGTACATTATAAATATTCAAGAGAGCAGTGAACGGCAGCCTTCATTTTTGTTACTTTTGGGTGCCCCCCCCAGATTCATTGTTGTTACCCCTTGTGCCCCCCACCAGAAAATACTCTGCACCCGCCCCTGTTCGAAACCAGAACCCTCTTCCTGTGAGTGAGTGTGTTTATCAGTTCACAGATGAAGTTTCTATTGAAATCAATCTGTCTATAAAGACCTGCTCAGATTTTTTATTCCCAACACATTTTTGTGGATGCAACTTATCCTTCTCATGTGTGTAAGTGACATTGCTGCCGGGTGCCAGATCCTGCCGGTCTGAAGCCATCCTGTGCAGACTCAGGTGGAGCCACTGCCCTGCTAACATGCTGCTCATGCTTCCTCTCCTGTGTAGACAGAGTTACATGCTGCAGGTTTTCAAGTAGATCTCTCACTGCTGATCTCAAATTCTCTGGGCAGCAAATACTCAAATGAATCTTTCAGAAAGTCTGTTCATGTACTACACCATAAATCAGACGAGCCTCGAAGAAGTCTTACTATAGCTGACACCACATTTTCACTTCATTTCATATGACACCACAGTGGCCATTTGATCGACTTCTAGCCTTTCATATTTTAAGCTCATTGTATAATTTGGAGTTGATAACAAGAAGTGAAAGCAGTAGCATGGTTAGAAACCTTATGAATATCAAGTTGGTGACTAATTATTAGTAAGTTGCTAAATCCTGGGTGTTAAAAAAAGTCACTGCAGGTTTCAGCACCACAGAGAACAAACAGAAACAACCACCTGTTTGCTGGAGGACATGGTGATACAGCCTGGCACTCACCAGTTACAGTGCTGTGCAAACACATGTGAGCACACAACATGCAACGACAACAACAACACATCTAACAAATGACCAGACAATGCTTGCATTCCGGCAATCTACACAATTGGAGCCACAGTTGAGAGCTCCCGCCTGAGTTGTAACTGATGACAGACATTTACAGACATCTATGCATTCATAGATCTGTTTTTACCTTTATGTGGCAAGGTGAAGAGGGCCCGGACGGGCTTCGAACCTCAGACTACCGGGTAAGAGTCATGCACGCTAACCACTTGGCCAAAGGGACATCCCCTTGGCCAAGTAGCCAGGGCGCATGGTCAATTGGAGGCATAGTGACAGGACCCTCAACTGTCACATTTACATACACATTTACAGATTTACGCACACTTACAGATCTGTGTATGCATTCACAGATCTTTGTGCACATTTGCAAATTTGTCTTCTCTTGCAAATCTCAATGCGGATATAAAATGTGATCATGCACACACAGATTCTGAATACACAGATTTACAAATCTGATTACGCACACACAGACTGAAATACGCATTTGGTAAATGGTAAATGGACTTGCACTTATATAGCGCTTTTCTAGTCACTAGGACCACTCAAAGCGCTTTACACTGTAATGGTCGCATTCACCCTTTCACACACATTCACACAAGCACTGTTCGCAGACAGGCTTTGGGAGATAATCATTCACACACATACACACAGGGCAGGTGCGGGTTCAGTGTCTTGCCCAAGGACACTTCGACATGCAGACAGGGGGAGCCGGGAATCGAACCACCGACCTTCCGGTTAGTGAATGACCCGCTCTACCACTTGAGCCACAGCCGCCCATTTGCAAGTAATAAAGTAACAAATATCTCCATAGAGGGTGACATGATGAACTGATATGATTTCACTACAGTCCATTTTGAGTTAGTTCAGTTTCCCCCGGAAGGAGCGATTCAATGTGTGCGTCACCCCTGCTGCTCTGACTGACTGACAGCTGATAAGAGTGACATCACCGCGCTGTGACATCACCGCGCTGTGTCATGTAGGGCGACCTGGTCGTGTAAGGCACCGTCGATCTTGGGAATGTGTCACTGCAGCCTTTATACACAGCAGACAACTTTATCGGCATCACTGCTGGCAGGTTGATATTTCTGCCGACTTCTTCATCAGACTACTCTAGAGATATACTACTAGACTATATACTGCACTAGTAATGTGCTTTTTGTCTTTGATATTTCAACTTGACTCTATTCTAAAAGCAGGTAGTTTGATCGGCTCCTGCTCCTCTGCTCTGATATAAAGTTCAAAGACAATAATGAACTCCTTCATTTTTCAAGCCCTGTGTTAACAGAGCATTCATTTCCTTGATCAGTCAACCTCTCCTGCACTAAATGGTTAATAGTATAGTTAATCTTCATGTCACAGTGTCATAAAGTTCAGGATGAGTCAACTCAGGCTGTGCAGGCGAGGCCGTTAGGGGACTGAGCTACTCGCTGCTTCATCTGCCAGATTGCCAGCTCCTGCGCGCTGCTCATTGAGAATGATTACCAGGCGGCTGTCGTGTCTTGTCTGAAAAAGCCCTCAAAGCTGCAATCTGCTTGATTCTGGAGTCTGCTGGGTGTAAATCTGTTTTGTCTGCTGGATGGGTGCTTCTCTGAGGGGGCTCGCCCATCAACAAAGCTCATCCCCCGCCGCGCCGCTACGCTGTGGAAAAAGAAACCACACCACCAGTTAGTCGTATCCCTCTCTGACAGGATAAATGGCACCACCAAAGTGCAACAAGAAAAAAAAACAAAAAAAAACATAACTTCAGTGTGACCATGGCAACCAAGTTGGAGAGAGAAAGCACCGCAGGTTTTGCTGTCAAAATGTAGACTGGGAAAGGACAGGCAGAAAGAAAGTGAAGAAAAGTCTCAGAATAATGCAGCTGTGGACTCCTTTCATTCCACTGCCAGTGTGTGGGGTGGATGACGAACAAAGTCACACACACAAACACACACACCACCGATGACCTGAATTTCACCCCATGCTGAAATATTCCCACTGCGGAATTATTCCCACTGTGACAAATCCATACATGCCAACTGATGCGACTCATCAGTGTTTTTTTTTTTTAAAGTTACCCAGCAACTTTTTCCACATCTGCAAAAAATTGCATCCGCTGTTGTTTTACTGTAAATTCCTGTCAAATGTCAAGCTTTCTCATTCGGATTTAACTAATTACTCCAGCTCCGTTGTCTCAGGGTTGGCGCACGTTTAAGGTCAAAAGCGCAGGAGGGTAAAAGTTCACCAAATCAACATGGCTGGGAGTTTATAAAAGCAGCGTTATCTAAGAAGTCTTTTGATGTCTGGAAGTGTATTCAGAATGCGACTATATTCTTGGCACACATTTTAGGAGAGCGTCGCCCTGGGACCAGTACTATGAAATTGACATTAATGAGAACTGAGGTGGGGGGAAGAAGATGGTGCTTCTCAATTTTCCTCCTGCTTCCAGAATGCAGCTCCAGACCGACTGTGTTGACTTATGAAAATCAACTTTTTTTTAAGGCACATTGCTGTTGACCTGACACAACTGTCTGTGTAACGAGGCCAAAGGACAGAAGAAATATTTTCAAGTCTGTCTGTCAAACAGTTTGGTTCCGGGATACATTATCTCAGCAGGCAGTGGGCAGGTTACCCTGTAAATGTTTGATTTATAATAACTGTGGTGACTCTTCTTTCAAGGCCCACTTGGAAAAAAAAAAAAAAAAAGTGACCCAAACCAGAACCCACAAAAATCTGGAGGCCAATAATAATAATATTCAGGAATGATCAAAAATAAAAAAGAAGCTCTGTTTTTCAATTTACACGATCACTTGATTGCCTAACCCTAATTCACTATCTGTCTCTTGTTTCTCTTTCCATTCAACTCTATCTGTTGCTATTAATATAACCAGCTTCACATTATGATCCTCCAGTGTTGCCATTGATTTACTATTTTAAGAGAAAAGTGGAATATGCATAATTTTTGTATGAGTTATCTGATGAGATCGATACCAACTGTCCAGTGAATATGAGGTTAAATATAAATATAACCAGATAAATCCTGCAACAATTTACCTGATGCTGGATTTATCAAAGCATTGATTATTCTAAGGCTATGAATGCTGATATGATGAATGACCTTCGGGACACGCCTGCGAGTTCACTGACATGTTTGTGGTCAGTTTTATCTACACACATTTTATTTTAAATTATGTCCAGCTTCTGTGAGATTGAAAGACTGTAAATAGGAAATAGAAAGAAACATCTTGTCTGGTTCTGTGCAGACAAAACAACAAACAACCCTGCATAGCTTTAGTAGTGGGACAGACGACTCAGTAAGAAGAGCCTGATGGCCCTGTCGGGAAACTGTAGGGGAGGAAATATTCATCAATATTTAACAATATCTCCCCAATATGTGTCTTGTCTTTCCGGTGTTTAGATGAGGTTTTCAAAATAAAGTAAAGTAAATACTTGTTTAATCTGACTCCATTTAAAAATAACTTTACTCTTAAATATTGGTGGAATTAAAAGTTAATCAATCATTTAAAATATAAACACTTTAAGAATCAATTCTATTGTTAAGAAAACAGGAATCAATCTTATAAACACTTTAAGAATCAATTCTATTGTTAAGAAAACAGGAATCAATCTTAGTTCAGTGATGGTATAGATTATTAAAACCACTCAGTGACCTTCTTAACATAGAAGAATAGCCTTGATGCCTGGGTTGAAGTATTCAGAGGTATAAGAACATGATACTCAATCTTGTCTGTCCAACTCAGAGGTTAAGGGTGTGAATAGTGTCCAGTGAAACTTACCATATAACTAAGATCTTTTTAGACTAACTTAGTTCAGGGATGGCAGATATAGACTTAAACTATTCAGTGACCTTCTCAACATAGAAGAACAGCCCAGACACCTAGGTTGAGATATTCAGAGGTCATACAATATAACTCAATGGTTAAAGGACATGATACTCAATCTTTTCTATTCAACTCAGAGGTTAAGGGTATGAATGTTACCAAATGAAACTTACCATATAACTAAAGACCAAATAAATATCCAATAACAGATTCTTAATTATTTAGAACAAAGTCTCAATAAGGCAATATTAGAAATGAAGGGTTAACATTCCAGTTTATTGTGATGTACAAAATGAACAAACTATAGCAAATAGTAACAATACTTAAGAAACAGATAATGCAACACACTCGATGTGTGGGAGCTCTGGTAAGCAGATCAACTCAAAGTGAGGTTCTTGCTCTTTCCCTTAAATATCCAACCAGAACAGAAACACCTCTAATTCACATAACAACTGGGACTTTGCATGGAGATACCATTCGCATCTGGAGACCTTTGATCATCAGGGGGTCTTTTCATACTATGACAATGAATCACCTACACCTTTGTACTTCTCGCACTGAGACACTTGAGTGATTAGAGACAGTCATCAAATGGTGAAACTCTAACAAAGATAATTGATTAAATCACTAATAACCAAAAGGTGTAGATACACAAAGAGGTTACATCCAGGCTGAGGTAAAACTTCCATTGTTTCAGAGACAACATTTCAGGGTGGGGGTCTCACTGTCTTACAAAACACACCGCAACTTCACGAAACACAAATTCTGAAAACACATTAATTTACTACAATCAAATACAGAAATGTACTATGAGTAGCACATACTGTATATGTACATAGTTGCAGCATCAGACACAAGGATGCAAGGAGAATGGATAAATTAGTAAGGAGAGTTGCATGGCTCTGTGTTGGAGCCAGGTTGGACACACTGGGGGAGGTGGTGGAACGACGCACACTGAAGATGTTAGAGGTCATTCTAAACAACTCAGATCATCCACTTCATAACACCTTGATGGATGAAAAAAACAGTCATGGTGGATGGCTCCTCTCTCTGCGCAGCAGCCAAGTGAGAGTTAGGAGATCCATTAGCCATCAAGCTTCTTAATTCTTCTGCAAATAGATGAGCTGACAGACAAATGAATTTCCCTTTGGGGATTAATACAGTCATTTTTTAAATCTTTTATCTTATCTTATATGACTCCGAAGAAAGTCACAAAGCATTGAACAAGAGTGCCAAGCCAGTTTCCTCACTTTTAGAATCCTCGGGAGATACGCTACTTGTTTTAGTGCTACTTAGAGAGTGTGTGTTCTGAGTGTTTGTAGCACAAATCAAACTGTTGAAGACACCAGCTGAAATTACTTGTGTTTTGTCTATTTGCATTAAGTCGGTAGAACATTAAGCCCTAATGGCCATTGTATTAAAGGGATAGTTCAACATTTTGGCAATTTCGCCCATTGCCATAATCCATAGGGGTTGGTTAATTACCTTTAATCGTTGGTGCGTGTTGATTTGAGAGCCGCGGGGCAGAGACGCAAGCTGCTTAGGTAAATACAGTAGTCCCCTGTCCTGCATCAAAATCATAAAATACACAATCCAACAACTCCAAAATGCTCTTGTGTATTTTATGAGTTTGATGAGGGACAGGGGACTACTGTATGTACTGTTACGTGAGCAGCTTGCGGATCTCAAAACAACATGCACCGACAATTAAAGGTAATAAACCTAGGATTATGGCAATGGGCCAATTTTCCAAAATTTTGAACTATCCCTTTAATGCCATTTACTGTATATGTATCATTGGATGCGGTGTCGCAGCACTACTACAGTATTAGGTGACACTATACCTAAGAAAATTGAAATAACGAAACTTGCTGAACCATTTGTGACAGCTGTTAACAATAATGAGGTGTATGCTGGCTGTGGATGTTGTGTACCTGGTAAACAGTGACTGTACAGAGCTCACACACATTTCCTCAGCTGTCTCCCTCCCTCGGTGTAGACAAAGTACTAACAATGACAAGTCTGGAGGGGGCGGGGGGGTTCACTCCCACGTAGGCTGGACATAATTTAAAATATATGCACTCACAAACTCTTCACATAAAAACCAGCCACCAACATATACGTAAGTGAACTTGCCAGGTGTATCCTGAAGATCATCTCAACGCTTCGTGCTGGTCTCTCAGGCTACCACATTAGCATGCATAGACATAGAATAATCTCCACCTTGATGAAGCTATACCTGCTGTGACACCATGCAGCTAATACTCCCTGTCAGTTTCACATCCCTGCAAGTAACACACACAACCACCCACACTGAACTATCTTTGGTTTCAATTTCTGCACTAATCTCTCTCAGCATTATGCAAGCCCTGCTGCTCACTTACCCAAGACTATCCCAGGGAGCTTTGCTTTAACGAGATAATCATACTGACGATCAGATTGACATTTCAGACACTCTCTCCACTTATTCCATCAATAGGGAACCCTGCTTCTATCACTAGATCCATATTAGACTTGGCAGATTATCATTTAGTGCAATTCTCACTTCATTGTGAAGTACTCACAGATGATTTTGGCATTCAAGGTTACAGCCTTTCTAGGAGTAAGATTAACACACATATAATTTGAATTCAATTAATTTCTCCTCTTTTAATCCCACTGAGGCCAGAGATACAGAGATCCTCCATTACTCTCCGTTATTGTCAGTTCCTCGGTGGGGACGGCTTAGGAAGCAAATCCAATTATTTGACTTAATATTCACTTTAGTGTGCTGGGGATCCTGTATGGGTGTCTTTGCTTGTGGTCATTTTGAGAAAAGCTGGTGGAAATAATCAATTCTTTTGTTTTTATGCCCGGGCTTTACTTCAAAGCAATATGGCATCAAGAGGAAAGTGAGTCTCTGCTAAAGTAAAAGGCAGTGTGGATACAGACACGCTATGATGTCAGCTAAGCAAAAAAGAGCTATGTGTTAACTTACACTGATTACAGATCTGTGTGCACCTGATTGTAAAGGATCAATTCGATTTCTACATCTTGCTATTGCTACATAGCAAGCTTGCCAGGAGCTTCAGCCATGGTTGGTTACAATACAGTACATCCCCTGAAAAGTGCTAGGCCTTCTCCTTCACTGAACTGGATGCTACATGACTCTCTGGTTAGCTGGTTACCATGCCAACTTCAGTAGATTAAGAGAAGTGATAGAAATAGAAGCAAAGCAAGAATTACCATTGGTGTTGCTTGTTCTGGAAACAGCTCTTAAGAAAGCTGCATGAATGAGTGAAAGAATGAATATTGGCCACGTAGGAACAGCTAAACCTACAAATGCCTCCATTAAGGACAGATTCACCATCATAGTGTGTTTTGCATCAGTTCTCACTGTTGGACACTGTTGTCTGTTAGCACAGCTTACACATCTCTGGGAATGGATTGCAAAACCATGGGTTCTTAAAGTATTATGACTCCAGTGACCAAGGCAGAAGAATTTGTAAACTAAGTTCACAAATTTACGCATGGCTCTTTTGTTTAGCTAAACCAAGGGGTGGAGGTGGGGGTCATTTTCAGATTTCTTTTTTTTTGACAGCACAGACAAGAGGCAGCAGGAAGTAATAAAAACAGAGTGGATCAGGAATAGTGGGATTTTGTTTTCACTTTGCCTTGAGACTCATAAAATCTGATAATGAACATGGTGATGACTGTATCAAATACATTTAGCAATGGAAGTGTGTAATTCTCAGTGTTCATGAGATTTTAAGGCAAATAAGTTACAAAAGCAAAAAAAAAAAGTGATTTTAATTTTAGACGCTGGAGTGATTTGACAGTGTTTTAATCAGACCACAGCATTCAGCTCACACTGGGGAAATTTCTTTTTTTTTAAAGTATATTTTTCGGCTTTTTGCCTTTATTTGATAGTGATGACAGTAGAGACAGACAGGAAATGGGGAGGCAGAGAGAGGGGGAATGATACGCAGGAAAGGTCTGCCCGACGTGGGATTCGAACCGGGGACGCCTGCGGCAAGGACTGTAGCCTCTACATGGGGCGGCCGCTCTACCCACTGCGCCACGCACCGCCCCACACTGGGGAAATTTAACGTTAAAGTAGTTTAAGAGTGGAATGAGAATCAGGCTGCGGCGAACACAGGACGACACGACACTGAACTTCAAAATAAAACAGGAACTAAACAGGGAATGAGGCGAACCATGGAGGTCTCTGTCAGGTTCTTCGAGGGAAAACTGGACCCATAACAGATGCAGACACCAACACAGAATAGGTTAGGGATACTGAATAGGAGTACTGCTTTCTAGTGTACTCATATGCCTACTTTGGCTCAGCTATCAACCATGATGATGGCCACTTGGGTAAAACCTGTAAAGAACCATGTGCCCAAAGCCAAGAGGAGTGAAGCTGCTCCAGAGTGTCAGTTCAGGGTTGTTATCAAGCCACATACCCAGTTACCCACCCACATCCCTTTAATGTGGGCAGAATCTGGAACATGTGTGACAGCATATTGACAGTTAACAGCTACTCACTTCCATTAGTGGATATCAGCCACTCGAGTGGCTGAAGTTGGAGCAATCAGATTGTGGCGACACAGCCATTTCCTGAAGCTGATTTGTCACAGCATGAATCTTGTTGCTGTGCATGGTGTCAGGACATTACAGACATTCCCAAACTGATGTGGGGCAGCCACCCTTTTAATAACTCACAAGGCCATTAATTTCATTTCCTCTGATAAATTCCTCAGACTTGCACATGCATGAAAGCATACCCACATGGAAAAAACATATAGGTTTTAATATAGGTTTGAATATATGTGACTTACATAAAATTGGCTGTTTTCATATATACGCATATATGCTAATATATATGGTGCATATATGCACAGATAAACTGCATATAGGTTTCATATATGCACATATATGTATATCCTATATACCCTCGTATTAACGTTAGTTCTACGTTAGTACGGAGCTTTGCTACTGATGACTTCACTCATTAACTCTGCTCTGTTTTTTTTTCTATTATGGCTGCTACAATTACTCACCATGCATTCACTATTAACTGCTATTAATCAGTCATGGTCACACTACTTCTCTGCCCTCTGCTGACTGTGTGAGGCAGGGATGCACACTAAGCACATCTCTCTCTCTCTGGACCAGGTGAAGATACCAAAGATAACAGATAACAGAAGATTACTGGAGTTGACAACAAAAAGAATAACAGTCACATTCATGAAACCACCTGTTGAACAAGCAACACACAGGCTGGATTAAGGGAGATATCAAGTGTTTGTCTGCTGTTTCCCGATGTGTTAGATTGCTACTCTAATTCCTTCTCTCTGCCTACTAATTTGCCTTTACTGGGGTGAGACTCAGTGTATTGTAAGCACGCCTCCCTTTCCCTGCAGTTTGCAAGTAGCTCAGTAGCGGACCACTGGTAATACTATTGCTCAGTCAGTCAGTCAGCAATACTTGCAATTATTGGGCTGGAGCACTATTGCTGTCTAGTCAAAAAGTTAACTTTCCAGTATGACTGTTTTATTGGTTTCTTTAAATTTGACTAAAACAAGAATAATGTTGTGTGTAAACCAGAAAACCAACACTTGATAACAAACTGCACACTCCACTGTGTTTCCCCCTTGTCTGCCTGTCTGTTTGCTGCTTTGTTTATTTGTTGGCAGGATCATGAAAAAGTACCAGACTGATTCTACACCAAAACCTGTGGAGGAGGTGGAGTGATGCGGCCCGGGCAATCAGAGAGAGAACCCACTGAATTTTGGTGCAGATGCAGAAATTATGAGTTTCCTTCACATTGTGAGATAGGACATGTGTCAAGATTTCATCAGGATTGTTTGGCCTTGGTGGAGGTGTGAGTGTTCTAGTTTGAAATCTTTTGAAATATACCTTAGAAACCTAAAGTTAACTAACAAACAGAAAGCTTTATTTATTTGTATTGTGAAATATGGCATAGAATGCCAAGACGGTTATTTGATCCTTGACAGTATCACCCCAATGCTTTTGCAGGTGCTCAAAGACACTATAAACAGATACAATTATAGTATAACTAGACACACAAAATCATTAAAGCTAATTTTAAAAAGTGAGTTTTGAGCAGGGATTTGAAGGTTGTAGGTGTGTGCAGTTTCTGACGGATGTGTGGAGTGAGTTACAGGGGTCAGCAAGGGAAAAGGCTCTGTCCGCTCGGGTTAGGTGCTTGGTCAGTGCAGGTAGGGAGAGGAGATTTCCTTTGGATGAGCAGAGGTCGTGGGACGGGGTGTGGTGGTGGAGCAGGTCTGTGAGGTAGGAGGGGGCCTGGTGTTAAAGGGAAACTTTGTTTTTTTTCAACCTGGGCCCTGTTTTCATATGTTTTTCTGTATATCACTTTATTGAGGTAACTTGCGGCAAAACACTGGGGTGGAATACTATTACCTGACTGAGGTGAAGAGAGACAACCGGAGAATTTACAATAACAACAAAATGTTGGGCAGCTCTTCGTGTAGCTTTCACAGATCTTTCACAAGTTAGGGCTAATTGTATTATCCATCACTCACGTATACAGAAAAACATATGAAAAGAAGGCCCAGGTTGAAAAAAAAAACAAAGTTTCCCTTTAAGTGCTTTGTGTGTGAGGAGGAGAATTTTGAACTGTACTGTATGTGGTTTATTGAGGAATTTGGATGAGCCATAGAGGATGCTATGCAGTAGTCCAATCTGGATGTTATAAATGCATGGATGAGGGTTCCCGCAGCAGAAAAGGTGAGTGAGAGGCAGAGACGGGCGATGTTCTGAAGGTGGAAGAAGGCAGTCATGTGATTGATGTGGTGGTCAAACTTTAGCTGACTGTCGAAGATGATTCAAAGGTTGGGATACTGGAGAGAACCGGGATAGAGACTGAATGGTGATGGGTGGTGGTGAGAGAGGCTGGGAGATGGGAGGGATGCCGTTGAGGTTACTGGGTAGTTTTGTGTGGAAGAATGGAAGGAAGTTCTTGTTCCAAGCAGGAGGAGAGTGTATTTTTGTAGTAAATGTAAAAGATCTTCACTATAATCAACAAAAGTAAAATTATCCCAAAATCCTATATGTCCAGTGTTAGAGTAAATACTTTGTGATGGTGATAAATGTATTTTAGTGGATGTTACTTTTCACAGTGGAGCTGCACATGTTTGCTCATCCATGGATTGTTGTTAGGAAACATGCAGATGTGTTTTGTGGCGGTGACATTGTCCTGGCAGAATTTTATGTAAAACAATACAGCAAAACAGTAGATGTCTATGTTATCATCCTTAAAGGGATAGTTCAACATTTTAGCAAGTAGGCTGCTCAGAGCTATGGAGGCTAATGGGATTTCTTGGTTTCCCTCATCAAACTCATCAAATACACAATCCAACAACTCCAAAACGCTGTCGTGGACAAGTTGTGAGCTGTACAATCACTACGCTATGAGATAATAACGGAACGTTACGAGACGGAGTTGTATTTACCTCAAAAATGTATGTGCAGGTCACAACTTGTCCACGAAAGCGTTTTGGAGTTTTTGTATTTTGTATTTGATGAGTTTGATGAGGGAAACCAAGAAATCCCATGAGCCACCGTAGTGTAGCTCTGAGCAGCCTGCTGCTCTGCTCCGCCGTTCTAAAAATAGCTTGCACCGACAATTAAAGGTAACAAACCTACTGCTATAACTATAGGGATTATGGCAATGGGCCAATTTGCCAAATGTTGAACTATCCCTTTAAAAACAGTCCAGTCAGTGCACCTGAAACAGTCCTGTAGCTTCTCAGAAGCATCATCTGGCCACACTTGTATCTCTCTTGTTGTTGGTTTGACCTTGTTGATAAGTGGCCCGTATGCCAAGGAGATGTGGTCAGACTGTCCCAGATGAGGGAGGTAACATTTGTGGAGAACAGTTTTTAGATTGGCTTTGTTAATGTCACCTGCTTTCCCATCAGGATGGCCCTGTTGGTGTTTGCTAATAACAGATAGCAAATAGCCCAAGGTGTGTGACAGATTCTGATTCAGTTGAAAGTGTATGCTGTAGTGAATCCCTCTCCGGGGGGTCATAGAGACTGTCCCATACTGGTTGCATGGAACACATCCCCTATGCTGCTGCTGCTGCTGCTGCTGTGCCTCCTGTTAGCGATTACAAATGGAAAACAGTCAATATCAGCAGAGATGGAAAAATCCATCAGTATCATGGTAATGGTATCTGCAGCTCAAAAGGATCTCGCTCTGTCCTTGAGCAGGCAACGCTAAAAACCTGCTGAACAGCCCGCGCCTTTGAATTTGACCATTAAAATTCAGTGCGTTTCCTCGACAGAAACGCTGAGTCGTTACATAACACAGTCCTCCTCTGACTCATTGAAAAGCAATGGGTTGAAAATGAGGATAAATCCCCAATGTAAGCTCCGACAAGATGGAACCTATTTTCATCTGGTGCAACTGACAGACAGACAGAATGAGAAGCTGTTGGACGCTCACACCAAACACCACACACTATAAAACCTCTCTGGCATCTGGAGTGGGAGCTGCCTTATCAGATTATTCTCAGTGCATTCTGCTCAACTGAACTTTATTTGCCTCTTTAGGGCAGTAATCCAAAATGAGATATCCAAAAACACTCATTGCGGGATGTTATGTTAATTCTTTTCTTCGAGAAAGCTAATTGCTTTACAAATTATTTCATTTAGGATTATGCAATCATAAGTGTAATTTAAGTAATGAATATCAGGGAAAGTGTGGTCTCAGAAGCATTGTGGATATTAAGACTTTCAGGTGGGATCGGTTAAGAAAACACAAGATCAAAAAAAAAAAGAAGAATGGATGTGGAAGTGCCAAAATATGCAAGAAAAAACGGGATACTGTAAAAAAAAATGTGAAAACATATTTTTGTCATCTCTATAAACTGCTTCCTAGGAGCTTTTTCTTCTGTGGAAGTGATATCAACTGTGAACTGACTTGCTTATACCAGGGTCCTGCAGCTCTGAAGTTTGACCTTTTTTTTATCCATATTTAATCAAGGAAACTCAAATACTTTTGTGTCTGAAAGACATAAATCCGACCTCGCTGGAACTCGACCTGAGGGAGTCACGAATTGATTTGACAAGACCAGAGATTTGACTTGTCTGTGCTGCACACAGGTGAGGTTAGGGTTAGAGGTCCGCCAGCTAGTAGCTGCTGTTTTATTATCTCTGTTCAAGTTGACTGTTTACGATGCAGGCCAAAACGGCACTCACGCCGCTGGGAAACGATCCGGATGGACTGTCTGCCACCGGCCAAGGCTGCACCAACCTCTGAAACTCAGAAACAGCATGTTGATGAAGAGAGGGAGAAACAATGATGTAACATCAAAGACAGAGACATGGAGGAAGTTCAGAAAGTTCAAATTATTCAGGATTTACAGAAAAAAAAGATGAAGGAAGAACAGAGAGAGAAGCTGATTCACAAATAGCCAGGGACTCAGTCAGATTTACAAACAGAAAAAACAAAACTGGAACCAGACACCATATTACATGAAATATGAATTTGTTCTTCTGCTGTTAAAGTGGATCTTACATTAGTAACATTGGTAGACACTGCAGTGAAATGGCTGGACACTTTAAGTTGTGATTAGCCGAGAAACACAAATTATTGATTCAAGATCAATAATCAAGTCAAGATGTTCAATTAGTTTAAACAAAGTTTAAATGTTTACTCACACACACATGGTTTTGGTATTCTGCTGAGTGCAAACACTGGTCTGTAATAAAGACCACATTGATTCGTGATTTTGTTTTTCTTTGATAGAGACTGGTAGATTCATCTTTCCATTTTAATGAGCCTTGAAAAGAGTGTTTGAGGTAAAGTATCGGGTTACACTCACCCTTTATTTCACAACTACAACCTGCAAGTTTGCTTCTTTGCCTGCATATGTTATGAGTTAGGTCTTTGGATTATAAATACCTGTCTGATCTTTAAAAGTTGGCTCTAAAAAGTTTGTATCTTGTTCTTAATGGAGGATGCCAGCTTTGTGTGGATTTCAATCACAACCTTCAAAAAACAAGAAAACCCTCAAACTCCCTGCAGCATAATCAATAAACCCACTGAAGTTCACCACATGACAAATAATTCTCACTTCACCATAAATCACTAAACCCACTGTTTCTGGCAGTTTTTTTTGACAATATTAAAGATTCCATTTGGAATCCCCCCCCCCCCCAGTGTTTCTCATCTACCTTGTATCTTTGAGGTCTAACAAATATGTTGAATGTATTTTCTCCCTCCAATGTTTGCTGACATTTGGAAATGGTTTACTTCTGTGTTTACTTGTTTGCAATCCTCCTTTTCCCGCAATGTCTTCCATTTGCTGTGATTCTTGTTGCATTACCATCATATGAATCGGTGGAATAAGATGAAGATGAAACCACAGACATGTTCTGTTGCACATCTCGGAAATATCGAAAATGGGAACCCTCCATGGCTCCAACACAACTTGTGGCCAAACTTCCATAGGCATTACCACAACATGGAAACAGTGTACTTGGCCGTGTTGTGGAAAAGCTAAAAGTGTTTTGGAATATACTTACCTCAGACGTTTTGGAAAAGTGAATTATGCGGTTTCTCTCAATGTTTTGATGCCTATTTCTTTTCTTTTTGCTATAACCTTTGGAATCAACTGTAAATGCTATGACCTCATGTCAGGTTTTTCTATAATGCAGTTTAAATGCTCTACGCTTGTCCGTCTAATTACATATTGAGAACCTTCCAAAGGTCTTAAGCAGGAAATTCCTTATTTCGTGTTCATCTGGACAGACTTCCACCGCTGGGCCATAGTGGTCACATGTAGTTTTCTTTTTTCTTGTGCTGGGGGAGATGCTCACTCGATGTGGCTCATATCAGCTTTTGTTGACGTTTGGATGGAACTTTGTCCTTGATCTTACAGTGGAGTCTTGCTAGACTGTGTGAGGAAGATGGTGAAAAGTGACAAAAGGGGATGCAAGCAAGTCGGCCATTTACTAACGTGAAGGCAGGCGAACACAGGGTACAACACAACAGCCTCCAACAGCAGGGGCATCACTCTATAACATTTACTTGTTATGTCACCCTATCCTTTCAAATATATTATTTGAGACAGTCCTCCTGTAAACAAAAACAAAACAAAGAAAGAAACAAAAAGATAATGGGAAATGTCCTTTTACATTTTGCAATCAGGCGACATCTAGTGGTCACAGTGATTATATCACAAGTAAATGGGAAAGTGCAGTGACGCTGTGACTATTATCCACCTTCTTCCGAATGTCAAAAGCGTGTGCTGGTTTTGCTCTTCCAGTGGAATTTTATGTTTACGTTTCCATGGTTTCGGTAGTTGCGGTAAATGCATGGATTTTTCTTTTTTTTTTCAATGAAAATCTGTAAAACGCATGATCATCACACCAGCTTTTAACGATGGATATCACACAAATTGACCATAGATAATGTCCGAAAAGTTGTTGACACAGGGAACTACACCACCCTACAATGGCCGCCTGGAGCAAATCACCTAGTGTCAGTCTCTTTAAGACATAATTTGATTGACAAACTTTCTGTTTAACACACGTTGACTTGTTCTTGTTACGGGGAATCCAACAGCATGGCTGCTCTCCTGACCATGTGGCCCTGTGTACGGGGAGTTGACCGGTCTGTATGTGTGTGTGAGATCCTGACAGTCAGTCTGCTCCACAATCCTCTCTCATTATCGACCGGCAGCAGGGTGTCTTAATCTCCTTGCCATGTGCCGAGCGGAGCGCTGCGCTCTGGCTGGCTGTTGGGTAGCCCAGTTGCTCTGGCACGGCATCACAGCCTCCATTTTGGAAAGAGCTCCACCTCCTGACACTCCTGGGCTGCGCTGAACTTCTGACCCCTCCTGTCTCCGAGACAAGAGTCACTGCTCTATAATCCCCTAATCCTTTTTCCAACAAGAATTTATCACAATAAAAAATGTGGGCTGTTGAAAAGCAGGTACGGCCTCGTTCCAGCTCCTGCTGCGGAGAGAGCCAAGTTCGTCTCCATTTCAGAAAGACATTAATTCTGTAAATTTCGGTTTACGGTGAAGGGAAGATGAGTGGGCTCGATTTGAACCATCTCTACTTACCATCTGTTGTATCTGCCTCATATTGCCTGTGTGTAAAATAAGCCTGTTTCAGCATGTAAAGCTGTGAGAACAGGCGGAGCTGAATGCAGCTGAGCGAGTGACCGACTAATCCCCTTAACACATGGGACAGTGCCGGGACCGGCTCTAATTGATTCCTGAAAATGACTGGGGGTGAATCTGCGAGTGAAATGAAAGGTTTGAGATTCCTGTGTGGGTTGAGGTTTCCAGCAGCAGCGACGGCGGCGGCAGTGGCAGCCAGGATCTCCAGGTGCTACACATTTTCAATCCATAATCAGAAGATAAGAAATGCAAATTGCTGCTGTTACAATGAACATAAATTTATTTCCATGCATTACATTCCTCACTCCGTCATGGGCTGCAGACATTTTCAACTTTTGACTTTTCAGATTGAGGAGATGTTGGATTTCTCCCACCTTCGCTCCCCCCCTCTTCTTCTTCCCCTCCTGTCACTCCCATCATATATTTATAGAATCTCTTTCAGGGGTTGGGGAAAGCAGAAAAAGAGATTATGATGGTTCCTGCGAGAACTGTCCTTTGTGCCAAACTCTTTTTTTCTCTCTCTCCTCTTCCTTTTGCATCCAGACATCCCTCCTGATTAGGCTGTCAGAATTTCTCTCCCAGACATCTCAATTTGTAAACATCTGAAAACATTTCCATCTCACGCTGTGTCATTCTCACAACAGATGCAGCCAGACACTGCGGATAAAAGTGGCGCAATGTTCTGCTATCAAATGTGAACACTTGGCCTTGGATCTCCAGTGCTACAACAGTTAATTCATGCTGGATGACACCAAGTGAGCTAAATGTTTGAAAAACACTCGTGCCACTGACGGCTTCATAATGCGGCTATTTTAATTCTGTTCGAGTTTTCAAACATGTTGTCATGATGAGATTTATCAGCTGCAAATTCTGTGTTTTGGTGATCAATTGAAAAGCGTCTAATGTGACACACAGCCTCTGGATACGCTGGCCTAATTAGCGACTGCTGCAGAGAGTCATGGATCCAACAGTTTATGTTGCTGCCCTATATACATGTATAGCATCAATGACAGTGTGCAGCAACAGTGAGTCAATGAGTGACTGCCTCTTTGTGTGTGTGTGTGTGTGTGTGCGTGTGTGTTCTGTAACACACTTTCCCTTGTGCCTGAGGAAAACACACTATCAGCTCCTCCTCTCAAAGAAATATTCATTCTGCACCAATGCTTTATTTCTCTTTCTTTTATATGTAATTTAAAGTCATGGCAATCCAAGCTGTCGATAATCATAATGAACACAACTTTCAAATATATTATGCATGTCTTATATATATATTAATGAAATGAAGAAAAGTCTTTGGAGATATATATATAAGAATGGTGCTTTTGCCTCTGAGGGGGAGGCTGTACATGTTTGATTGACAGCTGAACGCGTAGGAGCATGAGATCTTATGTAAATAAAGTGGTAATGCTAGTTTTCAGATAGTGTTTAGTTAGTGGTGGTATTCATGACTTGATAATTATTGACCACATCAGAGCTAATGCTGATGAGCTAACTTGCCAGCCTGTTCTCTGAATAGCTAACACAAAAAGATAAAGATAGAACACACAGTATATATTAATATATTATAGGATGGGATGTCTACAGTACAGGCAGAGAGGACAGCCTAGGATTTGACTGGCACAATACTTATTCATGAACATTTTGTCATTTGTTCTCATCTGCATTGTTAAAATTTTCAGGATTAACAATGGATCAGATGAAAGTGTACTCTGCACCAGGGTTCACTCACAGTAACAAACCCACAACTTATAGCTAACTGTTACTGTATCTCAACAACATCATGCAAACACTGACATTAAACTAAAGAATATCAATTTTGCTCTAGAGAACAGCACGTGTTACTGTATGTGTAGGCTTGATTCTGTAGCAATATAAAATGTGCAATTTACATTTCCCGGTAGCTTGTGTGTTTATGCAAATCAAACACATCCATTTTAACATGTCACTTAATGCATGACACTGCTTGTGTGACACGTGCGTCTCACGCCTGGCGGCTGTATTGCAAGATTTGGAGATTTGCCGTCTCGCTTATATTCCATCTCCCAGCAGGAATCGACAGGGATGAGACCTGTTTATTTCTAACAGCTGCATGTGTACACTGTGGGATTTTAGTATTGCTATCTGTCAAAAATAAAGAAATGAATTCAGAATAAAGATGAATCTAACCTTCCAGTAGCCTGCAAACTCTCTATACAGAGACACACCTGGCAGTGTAGTGGCTCGACACACTTGCAGCACAGTGCATTCAGACTGTTATGCTAAGTTATGCTACATGATTTGTAGCCCTGATTTTCCACTCACTTGTTTTTGGAGGTTGTAGAGAAAAGCTCCAGATCAGACTCAAACTGCCACATGTTGTGTTCAAGGACGCAATCCAAGAGAGTTGCTGATGCATAACAGACACCCAAAAAGATATCTAGCAAATGCGAAAAGTGTTGCGACATGGTTGTGACTGGCAATGAGTGTGGCAAGCTGCTGAATCTTCGCTGCCTGCGTATCCCAATCCACCCCCCTCTTCTTTCTTTCTTTCTTTCTTTCTTTCTTTCTTTCTTTCTTTCTTTCTTTCTTTCTTTCTTTCTTTCTTTCTTTCTCCTGTTTTCCAGTCTCACACGTGTTTCTGTGTCACTTTGTGACAAGTTCTGGTTTGGAGACCAGGAGGTGGGTCTGGTTGGGGACTGTAGTTGAGAATTTATTAAGTTTATTCAATTTTTTATATTCAGTTTTTTACTAGGTGACGGAAAAGTCAACAGGACAGAGGCTGTATTAACTCGCTGAAACAACGCATACCGCCGCCTGAGGAGGCGGACACCATCAGTTATTTGATTTTCTCTGTTGCATGCAAAGACTGGGACAAGGACAGAAGTCCGATTAGACGCCAAAATCTAATTTTGAACATAGCTTGATTAAGCTGTGCATGTAAACGTTCTGACATACAGTAGCAGTTTCCTTGAATCCAACTTGAGATGTTTGGCCCCTGAAATCCAGATCCATGTAGGACGCATTTCAGCCAATCTTACCTTTGTATAAAGTGTCTAATCTTTTTTAATCCTGCGGTTGCATCAGCCTTTAACCAGAGTGACAAACACACGGGGTGGATTAGGAGGGAGAGAGAGGGCAGTTTTCTCTCCACACAGTTACAGTTGAGCAGAGCTCAGAGCAGCAAAGCAGAAGCACAGTGATAAAACACGCTGTCCTTGACATGAACTCACATCACAGTGTATCGAGGTGTTTGGCTGAATGTTTATGAAGAGTTTTCCTTCAAAATATGGGGAGATAGAGATAGATTGCGCATGAATAATATACACCCCTACATAAACAACATAGATGTAGGATGGGCTGGTCTATGTCAAGGTTTAGGAGATACTTGCTTAATTTCTGAGCTCTACCTTTTTTTATTTTTTTCCCCTAAAATCTTGTGGAGCTTTTGTGTCTGACCTGAGGCTCTGTGTAAATTTAGATGAATCTCTGACAAATTGGTTAAACTTTACACCTCTATTATGGAGATATCAATATCCCTCCTCCCACTGATCACAACTTAAATGTCTCATCGTGTAATAAAAGGTCTCAATAATTCACAAGGCATTTCAGCGCCTTGTTTGGCTCATCTTTTAGAACAGGGATAACACAAAGAGCAGGGTTAGACACAATACACCATTATGACCTGAACATTGAGAGAAAATTTGATAATTAAGTTGCGATCACGAGGAAACTGTTTGAAAATCAGGGCAATTGTTATTTTTTTCAGCAGGCAGCAAGATGTGAGTCAGAGGTTTAATGTTAATGTTATCAGGCCCAACAAGTCCTACAACCTTAAGTACAGAGCTCTTGAAATACCACACCTACAACGATGCTGCGGTTGTCATGGTTACCAGAATAAAAGCATCAACTATACTAGCGTATCGATGGTGGCAATGGTTTGATAACCTCACTTTCCTGCCTGAAAGCCTTCATCCAACCACCTCCACATCCTCCTGATGCAGACTTTAGCTCTTTATTCTACGTTACCGCACGTCCCCCTCTGATCCTGTCATAATCATTATGGCCACTAGGTGTCATCTTAAAAAAAAAGTGGGTCATTGGTCATAACAACCTGCTTTTTTTTTTTTTTTTGCATTCTCAACAGGCCTGTTTACAGATCTGTTCGGATGATTTTTTTTTTTTTTAACTCCAAACTTCCTCCAAGGATAATGTGTGACTGAGGTTGCTCCATTTCCTGTTTACACTTAGGCTACCGTAAATTAAAGTCACCACTTCTTGCACAGATGTTTCATATGAAAGGATGAACTTGGGATTTTAAAACCCTGATATACATCTGTGAAAACAGGATATACATATTTGACCTGTGGATTAATCCACATTAAGTTCTTCAGTGTGTGCTTCCACACTTCCAGAGGCAGCATGGTGTTTGTGTGTCTGAGTCAAAGTGTACTGATGTGTGCTATGTGTTCATCATGATGAAAGAAAATGATGTTCAACCAACTTGGTAACCGCTGTGTTTTTAGTGTTGCTTGGATAACAGTGGTGCTCTACTGCACAGAGAAATAAAATATTTGATACTCTGGGCACACACATAGATTTGGTATTATTTGACATAAATCATGTTGTGCAGGTGTTAAAAAATGCTGTAAAGTAAGAATGCTTTCAAGAGGGTAGTCACACCAAATCTTGATTTGATTTAGATTTGTCTTCTGTTCATTCACTGCATTTTGTTAACTGATGACAATAAACTATACTTCCCTTTTTGAAAGCATTCTCAGTTTACCGCATTTGCCTGGTACTGTATATTTTGTATAGGCTACTGGTATATATAGATCAAATACTGTATATTACCATGGGAAACTCCACATTTTCTGCAGAGAGACCCCTGTTTCTTCTGTGCTTTTGATGTGAAGTGTTGAATTTTTTTCACAGCGAATGAAAGTGATTGGAACTAATTAGTGAATTAAAGTCATTTCTGTTTACATGGTAAAATACACTAGTTGCAGTTGGCGAGACATAGTACTGTTAACACTCTGAAGCATCCCTGTGGTATCTCCAGGAGAAACTTGGATAATCTAATTTAACATCTCATTAGATAAGCCTTTTTCTTAAAATGTCGATCTGCTCCTTTAAGTGAAATCCACCAGTCCAAACGCATAAACTTCCTGGCTGGAACTTAAATAGAGAATCATGATGACTGTGATTTCTGTGAATATATGCTTGTTTTGCTGAAGCAGAAACCCAAACAGCAGTGATGATGTTTGGCTGAAATGAAACACATTAGACCTGCGGCTCAATAAGAACTGATTGGACCTTTATGTTAAAATGCGGAGCTTGTCAGGAGACGATGCCAGTGATGTCAGCTGTGCTCCCCCGGTACTGCCACAAAGTCCCCCGTCATAAACCCAGCAGGGATGCTGCTGCCAACACCGTGCTTTCTACACACTTCCACACTTTAGAGATGAGTTTTTCTCCCTCAAACTCAAGGGAGAGAAATAAACAAATAGAATGCAAATGTAAGGGGAAGAAAAGTAAAGGTGAGAAAAGGAGGAATGATATGGGGAATTGGTTTTATGGAACTTTTCTCAAAGGCCGGTTTACGTCTGTCAAACACCGTTTTAGCGTTCCGTACGTTTAAATGAAACGGTTCGAGCAAAGTAGCTGAAATCAATTATGCAATGCTAAATCTTCTATTATCCAGAAGTCCTCTGAGAGGCCCGGTGACGTTCACATAACAGGTGCAGTGATAAGATCCAAAGATCTGCGGGACTGATTCCTCCCTCCCCTCCCTGAGTTTAACAATATCCACTGCTGTATTCATACAATGTCCCCAGAGACTCAGCCACTAAAATATTATTAAAAGCCAATACATGACTGATAAATGCAGTCTTCAGCCACCTTAATACCTATAATTTATGGCAATAAAGTGAATTCCATCCAGCCTTCATCAATCTCGGTCTTTTATCAGTTTTTCAAATTGAATTAAAGTCAGCGCTTGGCTCAAAAGGGATTTAAAGCAACCTGCTTGGAATATTCTGGGCTTGTGAGTCTTTAGTCTTCTGCCTGGAATGCCAAGCACAATTAATCCCCATGAAATGGAGCTCTGTGGCGTTGACTGGAATTAAGGTCCGAACATGAAGTCAATCAAGAGGATCAGTGACTGGCGGGTGGACCGCCACCAGCCCTGCTAGACATGTTAACTGATGGAAGATGAATAGTTGGCTTAAATTCCCGCGGATCAAAGCAACACTGGCTGACAAATATCTGCATAATTATATTGGTACATTTTTTTCACATTACCCTTTTTGGTTTTTCAGCTGAATCAGGGACTGACAAAGGCTTTTCTTACACAGTATCTGAATAACTGTCAAACAAATGGTCTCAGTTAAATTTCCACGATGTGTAGATAATGAATCTTTATGAGTTTGGTTATCGTGAGACATTTTCCCACAGGGTTAACATTTTTTGGTTTATCTCGGTCATTATTGGAGAGATTGTCATGAAATTATGTTCAAATATTCATGTTCCCCGTTTTTCTCTAACTTTTCACTGAGGTTGAATCCTGCTGGCTTTGATGTTCCCCACCATGTCACAGATTTCACTTGCACTTGGAAAAATTTCAATATCCAGTAGATGGATTGGGCAGAGAATTATAGAAATTCATGGTCTCCAGGGAACAAGTCCTTTGGTGATCCCTGACTTTTCCCCCAGCAACACCCTGAGGGTAAAATCTGTGGCCTTGTGTGAAATATGAATCAATACTTGTCTCAGCTAGAGTCTGCTTAATTTGAGCAATAGATACCGGATTAATGATATTCTCATCAGCCTCAGCTTCACTAACCAGGCCATGCTGGTGGATGGGGATCTAGTTCTTTCCTGTTTGTTTATTTGTCTCCTCTTCAATGCTAGCTACTTAAAATGTGGGTGAGGTAAACAATATGACACTGCATAACAACATAACATATTTTCACGTGCGTATCGTTTTGCCTCATGCCGACAGATCACATGTTTATCCCATTATGTGCAGCGGCTGTTATCCGTCTGCCATCTGCCCGATTCCCCGTGAATGCAGCACAAAGAATACGATTAATTTGGTTGCAATATACAACTTAAGCACTAGATGGGAGTAATTCCTACACAATGTCCCTTTAACGCACCCTCTCTCCTAGACATACACACACGTGTAAACACACACACAAACCGGGGTTGTCATATCATATCTGTTTTAAACCTGATAATGATAGCTTGTTCTGAGTGCAATTTACATCGTTGTTCCTTAGGTTAGAATATGGAATTTGTTAATTGTTTGTTGTGAGATGTGAGCTAACTGTACACCAGTCTGTTAACAATAGCACCACAAACCAAACAAATCTAACCTGGCTAAACTCTGCGTCTTGTTTTATTCTAATGTTCAGCACAGGGGAGCATTTCGGTTGTATCCTCTGCTGTTTTCAGCATTTACCATCAGCATCAATTACCTTTAGGACTGAGTGGGACATGCAAGTGTATATCAATTTGTTGTGCATATCAAGCATTGATGTGTTTAGGAGAACTGGACACCCAGTTGAGAGGAACTTGCATGCATTTCAAAAGCCTGCTCACCATGTGCTGGAAGAGTTTCCACAGGATTCCTTATGCTTGTGTTTTTGGACCCACAGATAAGTACGCTGTATTCATCCAAGACGTCTGCACAAGTCAACCAACATCCTGTCTTGTCTTTCCACAGATGTGAATGGGCTTTGAGAATGAGAGTCCAAATTCCATTGGTCTGAATGGATAAAATTGAGAAAGAATCAAAGAAATAACAAAAAGATATTCCACTGTGGCCTTGTCAACACCACCTCATAGCCCAGATCCATTCCTGGAGGCTTTATATCAAGAATAAACCCTTGGTAAAACATGTATGTGCAGGGGTAGCTCACTGAAGGTCAACACAAACCATCTCCTAATTATAATATTTAGATTATGTAACTTAGACTAATATTGCACTCCATAGAGTTCTGCTGCTATAGCACGGCTGAACACTGTGTGGAGTTTGAGGCTAAAAACAGATCCACTATGCAGCTGATGTGGCAATTACTTCCAGATGGGAGGGAGGTCTTACCACAGTGCTCAACTGCTTTGGTGCTTCAAAAACAATAATTCCAACAATTAAGATCAATCAGTATGGATAAATCAGATTGACATCACTCCAGTCAAACCTCTGAATACACAGCTCCAGCTCCAACAGGCAGGACAACAATAGCCAGGTTTTTTGTTTTTTTAATTCTGATAATTCCAAATGAAGACTTCGGGCCCTAGTTTTGTAGACCGGGTGAAGTCTAACCTCAGGGCAGCTTCGCCACGTCAACGGGGTGTGGCCCAGGTCCATTTCGCAAGTTTGTTGGACAGCGCAGTCCGACTTAGACCAGCGCAGCCCCTCCCCTCGTCCCTCCTCCCAGCGCAAACGGCAAAGAGGGAGGAGAGAGGGCGGGAGGGAGACAGGAGGAGGAGAAGTGGGATTAACACAGCCGATTCGGATCTTCACCAATCAAATGAGTTCCTCTCCTCACCTTTAACTGCGCCGCGGGTGATGCGCACTGCAAGTTTGTCATTTTATACTTTGACATGGACGGAGGAGACAGCGACGCCAGAGGCCGAACCTCTCCCAGGAGGAAACAGCTGTTTTGGTCCGGAGGTCCGAGCTCAGAGTGACCGAATAATGAGTTTACTAATATCCTTAATCAGGTTTGATCTGATACACTGAGAACCGGTGCTCAGTGTAAGAAACAACAACTAATAAACTAATGAAGAAACTCACATTTATTCATTTCAATTTATTATTCCCTGTGTAAGACAGATGAGAGGTGTAGCCTACACTAATCACAACATAAACAAACACCATGCGGGATGAAATCAGCGTAAAGGACGCTCTCTCTCTCTCTCTCTCTCTGTCCTCCTCTCTTTTTTTTCTGTGATAGAGATGCTGAGTATACTGTAGTAGGCTATATACTGACTATCTGATACCGAGGCTGTTGTGGTGGACTAAGAGAGATAATGATTTGTGTTTTGTTTTTCATTACGGCTGCGTGACGACCTGGTCGCTCGCGCTAATGAATTAATAAGTAAATAAATAAATAAAGCGATCATCACAACGGCAGTGCGTAGTCTCAACACGGCAGCGACATGCAGTCATCCACCCTCAGTCCAGCTTTTGGGACATCCACAGCTGCTTTTCAGTGCCAGTTCATCCCTGCTGTGTTAATTCAGGTGGAGTTTCCTTTACGCGTGCCACAGCCTTTGATCTCTGCTTTGATCTGATGTCAGATGTGACGGGACAATCTATATAGATATAAATTCACGTGTCGATTCCATTAGTTGCATTAAATAGTGGTTATTGTGGATATTTATTGCATTGAAATGTGCCTGGAACTGTGGAGATCTGCCTGTGAGGTCTTGGTGACGTGTGTGTGTAATGGTTTAAATATGCTGTTAAAACTAAAACAAGGGTTCAAAAACTCACATGGTTTTACTAAAAACAGTAAAAGGGAAGAATGGTATTATAATGATTTAATTCATTAAAGTACATGATTAAATCAGTAATGATGAAGGTTTAAGAAAAGTGGATTAAGGTTAAATTCCAGATGATATGTTGATCGAGTGATCCATTATCTACTGTTTTGGTCTGTGAGACAGGCGAGCATAGAGTGACAAGTTAGAGTGACAAGTTAAAAGGGTGTAAAACACAAGTAATTATCTATTTTATTTTAGAAAAGCTCTCTTAATATTATTTATGTTGTTTCTCAAGTGTTTCATCTTATAAGTTGTGTTTCTGAAAGCTAATCCTAAAAGCACCTCGGGTGTTCGGGGTTCGATTGCTTTTGCCTGAGCTGAAACGGTAGGGGGGAAGGACGGTGTTTCGCTCGTCCATTATTACACTGGACGTGACTGACGATACACCGTGTCTGTGTGTATTCATTATTATTCCCCTTTACAGGTAAGAAACGTAAACAAAAGCAGCTGTAACATGTGTTTAAATGTTTTATGTGTCACGAAATATGAGTAGAGAGTATATAAACGGAGTTTGAAGTCACTTTTGAGAACTATTTAGTTTCGTTTATGTCAATGCTAATTCCACCGTAGTTTCTTGCTAGCTACGTCGTGCCGTGTAGACGACGTTGGTTCAGAGGTACAGTTATGTTGTTTATTTACAAACGTCAGACATTTAATGTGAATATGTTAATGATAAACGTGTTGCACCGTTATTCTTTTCTGTTTATGAGTGAATGAATGATAGTAACTTCCATTTTGCAGAATGTAGGTTTGGTTGTGAATATTCCACATGATAAAATGTGAGATACTTTCGTTTATATTTGTACAGAAGCAGATGTAAAAGTGAGTGAATATTATCACACGAGTTGCTGTGTATTGAAAATACAGTTAGTCAATTCTGATTTAATACACTGTAGAGATATATTTTATATTTCCAACGCAATGCTTTATTTCTTTTACTGAACTATATATTGACAGAACAGGTGCTTAAACAGTTTTGGTTTATTAACAATGTACAATGCTGTGAAGAAGGTTGTGAACTATTGAAAATACATTATTACACTGGACGTGACTGACGATACACCGTGTCTGTGTGTATTCATTATTATTCCCCTTTACAGGGGCGTAACATGTGCACTGCAGGTCAGTCAGCCAAACTTCCTGGTTGGAGGTGGCGAGGTGTCCCTCGGCGGGACATTTTCGCACAAAACTTCCACTGCACCAAGCTGAATCTGTGACGCCTCCCCCTGCTGCGCGGCCACGCCTATCTCAGCGCAGCGCGATCTACCAATCTTCCAATCTGACTTTGCACTAGGCTGCGCTGGTCGAAACTTGCATTAGACCAGCTGCGTTACCTTGCGCCACCTGCGCTGCGCCAAGAAACTAGGGCCCTTCATGTCAGCTATTTACATGTGACATGATCTATTCTGATCTGGTGTTTACACGTGCCACTGCATTTATTCAGAATGGACGTTTTACAGCCATGTAACATGCGCAGATCAAATTAAACATCTCGCGACTGATCAGATGGAGATCTCTTGTCTGATTAGCACAGTAGTTGTCATTGTTTTGACACCTTTATTGACACAGCAGCTTGATAAAGCACTCCATACAGAAAATGGTCTTTTTGTTGGGACTTTGCGATGTTTGCTCAATGTCAATGACCCGTCCGTGGATTGCCCGTCCTGATACCAGAAATCTGTGGACGAAGGTCCATAGCAAAGACTGGTGGGGATGAGTTCTCCGACCTTGAGTGGGAACAAAACTTTCGTATGACGTGTCTTTCATTCACCAAGTTGTGTGGGCTGGTGGAGGGAAAACGTCAGTAGAGCAGTTTTATTTGGTTTGGATCTAATCCAATTCTGATTGGAATATTTGGCTCCATGTAAACCCAGCTATTGTCAACAACTTTCAGAACAATCTATTTGATTTGATTTTCCTAATGTCTCCAAATAGCTACAACTAGTACTGAGCTGTTTTAGCATCTGATCCCTGATCAGTGAGGGAGGGGGTGAAAATAATAAAACCATTGTTTCACTCACACTTCTTAAAGCAGAAGTAAGCGGAATATTTGTGTTAATATAAGTCTTAAATAGTTCTATCTTCCGACAGCAATCACTTCTATAGAGTGTTTGGTCTGAAACACGGGTCTGTCAGTCACTCTGCTCTGCTGTAAGCCGAGGAGAAAACTTTCCTTATATCCTACAACCTTTATCCAATGAGGAGAGAGAACGGCATAAGGGGCGGCCCTCTCTGTGTGTGCAGCCAAGCGATGCACGTGAATGTGGTGACGTAGGGGGGACGAGGACCAATAGATCCATGACGAGGGCGGGGGCTGCTAACTCCATCGTCTGACAGGAAGTTAGCCAAAACCACCGGATCGCTTACTTCTGTTTTAATATTATTAATTCATGTCTTTGCATTAACTCATGGATGGCCGATAGCGATAGCTGATGCTAGCCAAACAGCTGCTGTTGTGAATTAAGTAGCAAAACATAAGTTTGTCAGTCAGCAAAGGTACATTTACCTCTCCTTCTACAGTGGAGGAGCCCAGGAGGCCCGACTCAGATCCTAGACTTTGGGGCCCCGGGCAAGGAAGCCCCATCAATGAACCTCACCACCCACGTGCACGTTATTGGCAGATGCTAAAGTTTACAGATGTCCCCTGAATGCCTCACATACAGACAATCATGCTAGCAACAGCATATCAACAGGGGCAGCAGCAGTGCACTATAGTGCCCTTATATGTCAGTATGAGAGGCCAGTTTCCCACCCAAACATTTGCCTGGTTAGGCTTTATTATCCTACAGGGAAATACAGACTGTGTAAACAATGTAAACATTATCCTAAATCTCATGGATTTCATCTGGGTATAAGATATGACAATTGGAGATGAGGTATTATTGCAGTCATTATCACATTTCCACAATAAGAGGTCGTTGCAGGCATTTAATAAGCAACACTGCTTTTTTTTTTGCTTTTTTTGCTAGTGGTTTGCAATCCCCAGTTTTTCAATTAAAGGTGAAATGCTGTCCAAAAAGTTGGAACTGATGATTAACAAGCGAACACACTTAAGTTTATTTTGTGTCTAGGAATAAGAGCACGAAAAACCCCCAAAAAGAAAAGTATCCATGGTCAGAGGAAATGATGACAGATTGATCCACTATCCAGATTGTTATTTCCGATATTCTGTGCGTGTTTGAAGACACTTCACAATCTCTTTTTAGACTTAGCGAGAAAATACCACCCACATTTACAGTGTGCTAAAGCAATGCTCGATGCCCAGTAGCGTCATATTCCTGTTTGCCAGGTGACCTGCTGTGAGCTAAGCCATGTTAAATCTGCATCTTATGGTGTGTGAGAATGCCAATTTGAAGGACCCCATTATTCACTCAGAGGTCATGTTAAAATGGAACACCTTGTGATCCCCCCCCCCCCCTCCCTTTCCTCTTGCCAGAAGCAGTTTTGAAATTAAAGGGCGAACCATTTCAAACCTGGCAACTAATTGCAGGTACGCATAAAGCTGGGAGCCTGGCAAAGATAAACACCTTGTATAAATAGAAATGGGCAGTTCCATGCACAGAGAATGTCGGCCCCGCTCATCGGAGGTGTAAGATGGAGTTGGCAGCTGGATAAAGCCGGTCCTGAGTGCACAGTGAGAGAAGGCCACCCGCGAGATAATGAAGTGAGTAGGCACAAAGTGTGGAAGTGACTGCGCTGAAAATATTTCATGAGCCACATTGCCCTTATTGTTTCCTCAGAGTTGCATCTGAATCCTGAGCAAGGATGGAAAGTAAGCAGAGAGAGGAAGTGTCACAAAATTAAAGGAGCATCTCATCAAAACACATATGGGATCTAGTCACATAGTTAAAGGGATAGTTCACCCAAAATTCAAATTTCACTCATTATCTATGTGACAGTTGACAGGTCCTGTCACTATGCCTCCAATTGATCATGTGCCCTGGCTACTTGGCCAAAGGGATGTCCCTTTGGGTGACTGGCAAGCGCGCATGACCCTTACCCGGGAGGTGTGGGTTCAATCCCCGCCCGGGCCCTCTTCACCTTGCCACATCTACTCACCCTCACCCTCCTGGGGAGGGCTGGGAGAATTTTCTGAGTCCTCTGAGTCTGCTGCGCGGACCCCGTAACTCAGAGAAGGCAATGAGGACTCTGAAACTTCTCCCAGCCGTTAGTCGAAATGAGGAGTTGTTCATGTTTTTGGGAAATAAGTCTCTTTGGTTTATCTCAGAGTAAACAGATAGATGCCACTCTGATGTATGTCCATTTGAAATTTAAAGTTCTTTATTTGTGATAATATCAGTGCCAAATGCTTTACGTTGGACTATGATCTGTTTAATGCTCCAGGGTTTGGTACTACTTTTCAGACATGTTTTCCCATTCATTCCAGTTTGTCTCCTTTATCTTCTTTTTTCTTTATCTCTTTCCACCACTTATCCACCACACTTAGCAGCACACCTAGAAAATTTTACAGTGGCTTCTGGGGAACATCTTCCTTTTCAGATGTTAAAAATCATTCTCCACTGATAGTTGCTAATTAACCGAAGTTGCTGAAAAAATGGTTTAAAAGGTATTAAATGAGTTGACTGATATAATCTCTGTGAGTTTGAGTAACACTTACACATCATTTTTGACCACATCTTTTATATAGAATATTAATATGTGCAGTTTTATCCTTTTTACTTAAAAGTCATTTGTAAAGTTCTAAAATCTTGTATAGGGACAATGAGCTGTTGCTGAGCTGCCAGTCTGTCTGCCTGGAATCTGGAGGCTGTCAGACTAATTAGCTGCTGCATTTGAGATAGCGGCTGGCTGAAGAAGCCCCTGCTCTGCTTTATCGGACAGAGCAGCTACAGTCAGACCTCAAACAACAGAGATTTCCATGGGCCGAGTCATCAGGGCGTCTGCTGCTGCGACAACGACTGCTGTGATGTGCATGCATGAAGTGCTTCACAAAAGATTTAGGTGTTATCTGTGTATGACTAATGAAGAAGCAGAGCAGTGAATTGCCTGCACTCATTTTTCATGTTGTAGAAAAGCATTTCCCCCAGTACTTATTCATTTTATCCAAATATCATCAAGAAATTCAGTCTGGTTTATTTAATATACCATCCCCTGAGTATCCTATTGTCAAAGTCATTTTAGTTCAGGGGCCACATACAGCCCAATTTGATCCCAAGTGGGCTGGAACAGTAAAATAATAGTATAATGACCTATAAATAATAAGGGACTCTAAATTACTCCCTTTGTTTTAGTGCAAAGAAGTACAAATGTATTCTTAAGATGCATGTTTACACGAACTATCCTTTTACAAATCATTATGAACAATTTGAAATTTCTTGAGAAAAATATGTGCCATTTCAATAATATTATGCTTTTTCTGTCTTCTTTGTAATAATTTTCACACTTGCATATTAACCTTGCGGGCCATATTGGACCCCCTGGCGGGCGGGTTTTGGCCTGCAGGGCACATGTTATATTAGTTTGTGCCGCATCTTAGAATGAGATGGGAATAGATTATGGATTTTTCCAGATTGCTTTTCATTCTCATTTGCTTGTTCTGAGGTGTAATATCAATTTGTACTACACGTTTTTTCTAAAGTCTGAAAAAGTTACCCTGGTAAAGTCATCAGGGTTGCTGGAACTTTGGCTTGAACATAGATATAAATGAAAGCTGATGTTTCAAAGTCAGGTTGGAGAGAAGTGAGCTTTTACCAGACATGGCAGGTCAAAGAGAAGATGCTATCAAGTTGCATTACTGGAGATGTGGAACTGGATTCTAGTATTTTTGCAGCTTTGACCTGTACCGACTACAGCACTGTATATCCTTGGCCTTTGCTCCATGATTCCACCAACTTTATTCAATTCCATTTTTAAAACACTGGAGTATCCTTTTTATTTGTGCATGTGAAACAGAAAATATCCCACTGATTGCCAGTTTTTATTTTTATTTTATCATGATAAAAAGTAAAAAGTAGTGTGTGTTTAATGTGTGAGATGTTGCATGGTAATGAATTACATTTAGACATACCGCCTGCATAGACTATCAATTAACTTGATGAGGTGTTGTTATGTTTTAATTGGTCAATAGTCTACATGAAGATGTTGATGTGAACATTTCCATAATATAAAATAACCATAAGCAAACAAAACTGCTTCATTTTTCTCCCATTCCTGTTAATTCTGGCACTGTTCTAATCACGTCTCGAACATGCTGTTTAGGTTTCCATTCAGTAAGAAGCAGCAGCTTCTTCTGTAATTGCAGTAATAATATTAGGAAGACCAACGAAAACAGCCAAGCTGAATTTCATTTAAATTATATTATTGAGACCATGTTTCTTTTTCATGCATGTTTCTCATTAATTTCTGTTGTGAAAAGTGCACAGTGAAAGTTCATCTCTGCCCAAACTAAATAAAATACCAAAAAATCTCTTCTGCAATAAGACAGGGTTTCTTCATTGTGTTTAAATTATGTGTTTGGGTTAATAGCTGTTTTTTCCCTGTCAAAAATCTGTCACCATTTCACTTCAGAATAAATCTTCAAAACCTGGACTTTCATAACCTTTGTGTTTTCAAATGATATTTATAGAAATTTTTATGGCAGTTGATTTCATTTCTCACATGAAAAGAATAGGTGACTACTTATTTCAGGTGCATCTTTACAGGATTCTGATGCAACATTTGCAGACTGGGAGTCACTTGTTGTGTTACATTTTACTTATAACTTTTGTTTCTTGAATTTTAAAGTTGGCTAATCTCTGTATGAAAGATGCTATAGGCTGCACCAAGCAATTTATCTATTTGGCCATGAACCAAAGTATTGAACAAAATTACGATGTTGGGTGACGATAAACAAAAAGTTAAGGATCACCAGTGTCATGACAATTCATATGTGAGGGGAGCATCAATGTCTGCAAAAACATTAACTCGGACATACTCTTGACATATTACCATGAGACAAACACTTTTATATTCATCAGGTAATATAAGCAGAAAAGGTTAAACCTCTGATATGCCTTGGGATCACCAGAGCCATTAGGATCCGTCCTCTGGGTACCACTACATTTAATAGGAGTCCAAAGTGACACCAACATTGCCACTGCCATTGCCATGCCATTAGCATTGCTAACACCTCAGCTTCTGTTTTTGATATCAGTGACCACTCATTTCAACCCCACCCTGTGGGTATATGGTTATTATCTTAGCTATATGACCCTCTGTGTGACCACTGGCCCTGATTTGCTCTGACATCCTAGCACACTGTCTCTTGCTGGCCAGTGGCTTGTGAAGCTGCCCCGCGGTTAGTGTTTGCTGTCTACATCTCAACGCTGTCAATCAGCCCCCAACCTCCGGGGCTGCGATCTGTCAACCGCTGTTCCACCGTGACACCTCACTGACAATCCCATGACTCACCCGGGGTTCAGTTTTTTTTCACCCCATGGTCAGGGCCGTTGCTAGGAATTCTGGACCCCCTTAAAGAATACTAAAGTGGGCCCCTCCCCCCTAACTTTCCCAGTTTTTTTTCTTAGACTATGTATTATCATTTTTTATTTAGCCTATACTTTGTTTTGATTCTAATGCAGCATTACTGTCGGTATTAGCCAGGGTCTTATGCAGAATAAATTAGTCATACAAAGATTAGACTACTGGGTTTTTTTGTGGGCCCTACTGGGCCCCTAGAATTATCATCACCTTTCTCCTCTGTACAACGGCCCTGCCCATGGTTCTCACTGTACCCAGACCTCAGCTAGTTAGCTGCACTGATGTTTCTACAGACTCAGTAATGTCATATTGCTACTGAAGAATGGAATCATTTATAAGTATCTGTTTTGATGTACCCTTCAATATCTCAGTTTCTCATTCTTTTGTGACCTGTGTTCTGTCCTTTGCTGCTGCAGAGCCCAATTTTAGCATAAAAACCAATGACGTTCATCTTGTACTGTATTATGTCAACTTGAAAATGATTAAGAGCTTGCAGGGTCACTTGACACAAGGAGCTGAATTTTCTCTCCAATAGTGTATAGACAAACCTTTCAGACCCCTGCTTGTACAATTTCTATACATAAGAGTTATTCCTTTCATGGCTTAAAATGATTAACCTCTGGAGGATGGGTGATAAGCTGAAGAATGCCGTCTTGTATTTGGCCGACCTAACAGATCATTTGTGTTATGTTGTAGAAGTGGAGTGCAGACAGGGAACTGTGTTATGAGATTTAATGGAGAGCTCTTTAACCTGAGAATTACTTGTTAAGCACTTCAATATTAGAAGGTGGAGAATGAATTTATTTTTTAGACATTCACATTCCTCCAGCCTTTCACTGTATGAATGCATCCTGTTCTATAAGGTGTCAGTAAGAGAAAAGCAAAGCTAATATGTAACGTTTGATAGAATTAACAATCATATTTTCGTCTTATGAAGTCAAACATTTCATTATAAGCAAAGAAAAAAAAAACTCATCAACACATTGAGGGATTTTGGTGCTACAGCCTTACAGTATTTGGTCTGGTATCACCAGTATGCTCATATTAACAGATTTCAGCTATTTTAACTGACACTAATAAGGCAATTAGCTAGCTTCATAACGTTTCTGTGTTGCTTACATCACAGTCACTTCAGGCTTGTTGGCATGTGTTAATTCAGGTGTGTGAGGATTGGCATGGTCAGTGTGCAGCTGCAAGAGAGAGAGAGAAAGAGAAATAGAGGTGTGGGGATGGCTTATGAGACAGAACCAGGTGCTGCTTGTTACCTAAAATCACCCCTCCATGAAATGCTTATACCAGTTCTGGTTATTCACTGGACACAAGCTGCTGAAATTTCAATAAAACATGTGAAACTGGGGGAGTTTCCAAACGTCTGACCTGCAGTCGTCTATACAATTTGTTGACACTGAAGCTAAAGTATCCCCTGCTTATTTCAAAGAGGTGAAGATCATGTATTACATACAACAGATCCTCATGCTGTGCTGTTATGTATTGTGCTACCACAGTAAATGCCAGTGTTCTTTTGAAGGCAGGAGACATTGACAGGATTTCCTGCTGGTGTGATATTTTAATGTTTTATGTCTCTACACTCTGTACCTCTTCAGACAGTCTGGCTTGCACTTGCTCAAAGGCTGAAAACCTATAATGATATCAACACAGAATAAACTGTTTTAAAAAAAAAAAAAAAAAAAAAAAGCTAGTTCAGAGGGATTGCTGAGGGATTTCTCAGTAATAAGAAATTGTTTACTCTCAAGTGAGGTGTCTCATCATTTGACATGAGGATGTCAACACTTTTATTCTGATGTCTGGTTGCAATGTCTGTAACTCCTACTTTTATGTAACCTTTTGTGAAGCTTGTTAGAGTTGCTCAATGTGTGCAGGACTTCATCTTTAGCTCTGAATCATGAGAATAAATGACCATGTCTGAAGCTTTCTGAGGGCACTGAGGTCATCTCACCAATGCTGTGATACTTCCTGGGTGAAGTCTTGCTGAAAGACACTGAACAGTAACCGTCAGTGATGCAATGGTTGCTAAGCTACAGTGACAACCTTTTTAACAGTGCTCAGACAGACTTAATTTTATTCTGAAGTGAATGGGAACATTTCAACCAACAGCAGAATAAACTTAGAACCATAGACTCAACTGAGGACAGTCAGATGCAGAAATGAAAAGTCATCTCCTGTCCTCATAGCACACAGATTTAACTTAAGTAAAGTTGCACTGTAACATCGCTGGTGGTCAAAATGCATCAATATTGATGCAGCAGATGTACTTTTTTATTCCACATAATCATTTTACTTGATATGTATTAGTAACAATGCAACTGAACTGCTAATAGTTTAGTAACAGTAGCCAATGTACGATCAGTTTTTTTTTTTTTCCTGACAATGTTATAAAACACTTACACATGCTACAGCTGTGCAGCGCCACATCCACTGTGCTCTGGCTCAGCTGATGGACACCAGAGCATGAGCTGAGTGGAGGAATGGACAGGTAGTGGTGCAATGGATCATTGTTGATCCGTGATCGGCAGGCAAGTGGTCCGCGGATCAGTTGATGAAAAAAATGTGGTGTGTGTTCTGTGATAACACTAGGTGCACTGCTGCAGGCAAATAAACAGGCAATTAAAAAAAAAAAAAAACTCAGCTTGTATCAGCAGCTCTGTGTCGCGCACAACAAAAACTGACATATTGACACGTGTACATGTACATAGGTCATATTAAAAATTCAGCGGCACTGTTTGCTTTTCGGTCTGGTTACTACCGTTTAAGTCAGCACCGGTTCCATTATGGTACAGTGTATCGGTACTCATCCCTACTGTATAGGTAAGATCATGTCTATCAACTCCACACTGTTAATCTTCATGGTGCAGGGCAGTTAGAGTAAAGCAGGCTCATTAGTTAGATGAACATTGTCCACCAGTTAAGAAGTTGTCCACCGAATCAAAACAACGAGCTAAAAGAGGCAAAAACAAACAAACAAACAAACAGATTGAGAATTATGCCCCACTTTTGATTTATGAAAGTAAGGTAACACTTTACTTGACGCCTATCTTTATAACACATTATAACCATACTTATAATGAGTTATAATGCAGTTATAGCACTGTATAACTATAATTATGAACACTCACAAATTATCATAATGCTTTATAACAATAACCATAACACACTATAAAGCATTTTATCATGACTTATAAGGTCAGGTATTATAATACGTTATAATTGTTAGTAACTCACTGACAATGCCCACATTGATAATTCTTTATAAATATAGTTATAATGTGTTATAATTGGCTTATAAACGTGTATAACTATCATTAAAAACACTCATTAATTATCATAAGGCTTTATAACAATAAGCACAAGACATCATAGAGCATTTTATAATGGCTTATAAGGTCTTAGTATTATAATAGAGTTATAATATGTATATAATGTGTTATGCTTATTGTTATAAAGTCTTATGTGATTTATGAGTGTTTATAATGATAGTTATACACGTTTATAAGCCAATTATAACACATTATAACTATATTTATAATGCATTATAAATGTGGGCATTGTCAGCCAGTTACTAACAATTATAACGTATTATAATACCTGACCTTATAAGTCGTGATAAAATGCTTTATAGTTTGTTATGATTATTGTTATAAAGCATTATGCTCATTTATGAGTGTTTATAACTATAGTTATACAGTGTTTTAAATGCATTATACCTCATTATAAGTATGGTTATAATGTGTTATAGAGACAGGCGTCAAGTAAAGTGTTACCGAAAGTAACATCTTGTAAAAACTTTGAAGATGCATTGATGAAGGGAGTGGAGCTTTAGGAGAAGTTCATGTTGTAGTTTGACCGTTAACTGTGCTGTTTAAAGCAGAAGTAAGTGATATATTTGTGTTAATATAAGTCTTAAATAGTTATATCTTCCGACAGCAATCACTTACATAGAGTGTTTGGACTGAAACACGGGTCTGTCAGTCACTCTGCTCTGCTCTGAGCCGAAGAGAAAACATTTATCGTATCCTACAGTTTTTATCCAATGAGGAGAGAGAACGGCATGCAGGGCTGTGTGTGCAGCCAAGGAACGCCGTGAATGTGGCGACGTAGCGACGAGGACTGTTATGGTGCGTTCAAGGAAACTCGTATTTTTCCGACCGTGAAGTGGTACCAGTTCGATCTGGTACGAGTTCACCGGTCGGAAGTTACGAGTGGCCGTTATAGTGACTTTCACCGGTAAAACAGGTCGGAAAAACACGAGTGGGTTGCCTGGAACGCTACAAAGTCGTAAGTTGTGACTTGAAGCTGTAATTTACGATTTCAAAAGCCTGCCTGGAACGCAGCATTAGCGAAAACGACCGGACCACTTACTTCTGCTTTAAGCCCCTGACACACCGCCACGACGCTTCCCGACGCGTCCCGACGCCGACGGCTTTGGCCGACGAGTCTGTCGCCTCTCGTCGGGAGAAAGGAAAAAGTGAAACACACTGCCCCGACTGCCGACCAGAGCGACTGAGTGGCGAGGACTCCCCCATAGAAATACAGACCCATACAGACCAGGGACAGCCCTGCTCACTGTTCATTCAAACAAACTAATGCCACTGCCACAGTTAATTTCATCAATGAGACAACATTAATCTCCCCAAAACAATTTAACCAGCCACGTTTTAACAGCGCTAAAGCCGAAATTAAAACAGTTTTTAGCAGCTTACTGCTGTGGCTCGGTTGCCGCGAATTGGCGATAGCCGATGCTAATTTCTGTTAGCCCGTCTATGGTGTTTTACATTACACGTTAGCATTAAGCTAGCGGGCTTTATATGCTTAGTTGTGAGCTGTGTGTGTTTTGAATGTTGTTTCAAACTATGTGGGTTTGATTGAACATTTTTGATGTTTAAATATTGCCGCTTAATATATTGCTTTACTCCTCTTTTTATTTTATATACCATTTTTACTGTAGGACAGGCTAGGACACCGTTTGTTTACTGTGGTCACTTCCGTCCCTCCCACACACCGCGCTGATTCGCTTAGGGCACCGCCAATCAGAATCGCCATAGCTAGCACACAGCCAATCAGAGTACCCGACGAGTCTACTCTCCCGACGGCCGACGAGTCCCGACTGAGCATGTTCAATCGGCCCCGACGAGATCCGACAAGAGCCGAGGCTCCCCGACGGAGAGGAACACACCAAACAGACGAGCTGCCGACGCCGTCCGACGAGGCCCGAGGCCCGACGGTCGGCTCGGTGTGTCCCTGGCTAAGTGCAGAAAGGAAAAGCCAGTTCCTTATCCCAAACAAAAAAATGTGTTAGCGATTTTATTCAGTAAGAGCAGTAGGGATAGTTCTGTAGTTATGTAACATTACTGCACATAAATGTTAAGGAAATTAGCATACAGTACTGTATAAACAATGGAAAATACCTAAATATATTTGGATATATTTTCAATAGTGAAATCAAAGTGGCTACAGAGTTAAAATATTGTAATAGCATGTTGTGTAATTAGTTTGTTTAACAGTATACCTCAGTGAGGCGTTGAGCCACACTGTTTGCTTTCCATTTGCATCACTTTCCTCTGCTGTAATTAACACAATGATTCAATGTCTTCCATTTCTCAGTAGACCAAACAAAACTGCCAGAAAATGAAACTGTGCAAAGCCATAAACAGTGCTGAGGCGTGTGTTAGATGATGATCGCAATAAATCAGTCTTTGTACCCCTGTAATGCACTCCTTTAAGTCAGATGTAATGAATGTCACTTGAAGGACTCGGTGCAGTCAGAAAAAAAAGAAGAAGAAGGAAAAAAAAAAGTGTTCAATTATTGTGGAGTTAGAGCAATTTGAAAAGCCTCCTCCCCCCTCCTCCTCCTGCCTGGAGCATACAAGGCTGGTGTTATTTTTTCATCTGCATATGTCACCTGTAACATTAATTTGAATAATAACTGAATGGTCTCTCTTCACTGTTAACTTCCCTCTCTGTTGCCCTTGTGGCATCTGCACAGTGTTAAAGGTCTTCTCATTTGCTTCCCCATTGTACTCAAACGTGTCTGTGGGTGTCGTGAAACCTTTCAGTCCGAACAGATGCTGAATGTCAACACTCTGGCCAGTCAACAGGCTTCCCATGTGTTCCCTATGAGAAACTTCAACTTCAACTCTTTGATAAGAAAATAATAATGATGATGATAATAGTAGTAAAAAAGCACTTGTGGCTGTGACCGAACATGCATACATGTGTGTGTGAGGGGCAGGTGGTCACATACCCCTTTCCCACTGGCCAAAATACCCGTTTAAACCTGCTAACAATCGGCTTTTGGTTGCAGTGGGAACGCCAGACCCGGGTCAACCTGCTAATTTACGTGAGGACGTTGAGCGTTACGTGACGCCACGTCATTCGAGACTGGGATCAAAAGATCAAACAACACTGACCAAAAACGATTGAAAAAAAAAAGAAGCGACAGTCTGTTTAACTGACGTGTTGTCTGACCCACAGCGGTGACCTTTACAGACATTTTTTCATTTTACTAAAATAGGGAGCCTTCGTTATTGCTTAACCTGCAGAAGCTAATTAGCATTTTCCCCAATCCCAAATGGGAAAGTAGTCAGATTTTGCCACATTTTCATGGTTTTGATTCACTCTTGTTTGTCTTTTTGAATTTACTGCAATACACTGTTAGTACAAACTCAACATTTCCTGTGTTCTTTTCATTAATTTCTTAATGGGGCTTTTATTTTGAAATATTGCACAGGAGGATGGTGTAAAACTCAATAATGTGCAATAATCATGGAAATAAGCTTTTCAACTTATATTTGTTGAAATATGTTATTTACCTTCAAGAGAGTAGATAAATTAGCTGTTCCACACATCTGAAAAACACAGCTAAAGATATGCAGGTTGTGAACCACTGCATCATAATGTCAAGACTTAACAATGATATTTCTGTCCATGGCTGGAAACAGCTTTTTCAGAATCAGGTTCGATGCTGAGCTCACAGCTTTTCCTCTTGTTAAGTTATCATCTGTGAATGCTAATGTTAGCTATGTGGCAGTAGCTAAACTTACAAACAGTTCCTTTAATTCAACTTGCAGGTCATTTGAAATAATGGAGAGAAAGTGGGGTTTATTCTCTAACCTCTTTCTGGTGAAGTGATCCATTTCTCACCCGCTGCCTGTCTGCCTGATGACTGTGCACTAGGTATGCCGGGGCCGAGAGACCCATCTGAAAACCTACAGATGCAAATTGAAATAACAGCCTTGTCGCAGCACAATAATTCTGCCGTGACAGATCTACGGGAACGTTTCAACCATTCCTCTCTCTCCCCAGCTCCAGTGCCTGCTCCTCATTAGGCCCATAAATAAAGCACCCGCTGAAAACTATAGCAGGAAACAGCATCGTGTTCTTATGTAGAATACAGACATCAACTTTTCCCTCTCCCCAGATCCCTAGACCATACTCCCCCCCCCACTCACACACACACACACACGCACACACACACACCGCCACTTTTTGTTTGGGATTTTGTGTGAAGCTGGCACACTTCAAAGCTATCAGATTGACAGGCTGCAGACTGAAAGATCCTATTCATCTGCTTGGTGGAATTATGCAGACATCTCTCTTGAGCACCACTTCAGAACCTCACTCTCTTTACTTTAAATATCTGGCCTCTGTGTGACACCCTGCAACAAGCGAATAAAGCAAAAGAAAGAAAAAAAGTGAAGAAAAGCAGTGGGAAGAAGAAAAAACTCTTGAAGAGAGGAAAAAAATGAACTAGTTTAACACAATACAATGGCATATCAGTTAAACATCCTATACAAGTTGTTCAATGGAATGACAGTAGTGAACACTAACAGAATGGGATGTTGGAGAGAAAAATACAACTTTCCCTTGCCATATCAGGGTAACAGAGTAAATCTGCTGGATTAGAACTGGTCGAAGGTTTTTTAAATATTGAACAAAATGAGAGATAAACTAGGTTCTGTATGATGGAGTTTTTTTTTCAGATTTTGTAGATTTCAGACACAATTTCTTCATTAAAAAGCTTTGAACTATAGTGACTAATTAAAGGTCCCACATTGATTCGCCTTAGAACAAGCCATCAGGAATTCTGTAACTTTATGATGTCACAACAAAGCAGTCAGTATCCCACCAGCCAAACTTGCAGGATTTGGTTTCTTTGATCTTAAACAATTGGAACTCACGAGGCAGTGTATATAAACTTTTTCTTTTTTTAAATGGAGGATTGGTTATGCAAAGTAGTTCACTTTAAAGGTCCAGTGTGTAATAATTGGCAAGGTTTATGGCAAAATCGGACGGAACAGAAAATCGATAAAAATAAATTCAAACAAACAAAGAAGATTGAAGGAAAGAAGGAGTAGGAAACAGCAGACATGTCTACACATTTAGATCCCAGTCGTCCCAGTCGTGGTAAAAAAGTTTTTTCTTCCACCGTCACTTTGCCCACGGGAGGGGTGAGTGCAAGCGAGCAAGTGAGCGCATTAATCTAGAATCTGAACGCTAGATGCCACAGTCCCCCCCCCCCCCCCCCCCCCCATTTTACACACTGGACCTTTAAAGCCAGGGACACACCGCCCCGACGCAACCCGACACCGACGGCCGCTTGTCCGACGAGTTTGTCGCCTCTCGTCGTCTCGTCGGACACCGTCGGGAGAGAGGAAGCAGTGAAACACATCGCCACGACGACTGCCGACTACACAGCAGCCTCTACGTTCTGCACTTGCGCGAGATGCAATAACTCTCCATAACAGCGGGTGGCGCTAGTCTCATGCCCGTAATCTGAAACATGAAAACAGGAAATGACCTAACGGAGAAAACATAGAAGAAACCAGGCAGATTAAAAACAAAGAGCACACAACAGCTTGGTATTAGTTTTGAGAATACATTTTGGACGTTTTGGAAATAATCTTAAAAACGATCCAAAAAAAGAAGCAAAATGTAGTTCGCCTTTGCCGGCGCCATGTGTTTTATGTGATCCATGGTTTTATGTGTGGTTTGTTTGCTATCGTCACCGCCCGTCATAATCGTCATAGCTGCCACACAGCCAATCAGAGTACCCGACGAGTCTACTCGCCCGACGGCCGACGAGCCCCGACTGAGCATGTTGAATCGGCCCCAACGAGACCCGATGGCTTCCGACGCTCCCTGACGGAGGTGAACACACCAAACAGACGCGGACCCGACGCCGTCCGACGAGACCCTGACGCCTGACGGTCGGGCCTGTGTGTCCCTGGCTTAAGGCCCAGTAGAACCTACTGTCTGTTGTCAGCAGCATCTGAGCTGCCCATAGTGGGTATGCTGCTTTAAAAACCATGGCAACATAAATGACACAATGCACTTGTCTAGTCTTGTACATAAATAGCAACATAAATGAACCTCAAGTCTCTGCTGGATTTACTGACTGCTCATAGCTCATTATGTTGCTGGAGGATGAACTTCTGACCAACCTTCCATTGTTACTCATCTTTTTCTCACCATTGCAGAACAAACAAGTACTTCATGCAGAACAGTATTGTTCCAATAATACATCAGAAGGTATACACTTCGAACACTGAGGGTTTGTCAGTCAACAACACGTAGGAACTGTTTGCATTAAAGGGATAGTTCACCCAAAATTCAAATTTCACTCATTATCTACTCACCCTCATGTCGACTAAGGGCTGATTAAGTAAATTAAGTAAATATATGTTTTAAGCTTGTTTGTAGCGGAAGCTCCCAGTGTCCATCCAAATCTTGCGCGATTTGCAGAGCCGTTAACTGGGTGTCAACGCAAATTGCGTGAGATTTGGACGGACCAGCTTAAACAAGCTTAACTCATTGAGTGCCAACCACGTAATTTCTCGTTTTTCGTTCCCATGCGTTGAGTGCCAAAAACGAGATTTCTTAAAATTATAAAACTAGACACTTTAACACACCTTGGGCCCTAGTTTGGTGGCGCAGCGCAGGTGGCGCAAGGTAGCGAAGCCGGTGTAATGCAAGTTTCGACCAGTGCAGCCTAGCGCAAAGTCCGATTGGCAGATTTGTAGATCGCGCTGCGCTGAGATAGGTGTGGCCGCGCTGCAGGGGGAGGCGTCACAGATTCAGCTTGGTGCAGTGGAAGTTTCGCGCGAAAATGTCCCGCCGAGGGTGCGCTGAAAGCTCACCAGCTCCAACCAGGTCTACTCTCAGCGCAGGGCAAAGCGCAGCAGGTGCAGTGGAAGTTTGGCTGCCAGGTGCACAGTGCACACACGTCACCAAGACCTCACAGGCAGGTTTCCACAGTTCCAGGCACATTTCAATGCAATAAATATCCACAATAACCACTATTTAATGCAACTAATGGAATCAACACGTGAATTTATATCTATATAGATTGTCCCGTCACATCTGACGTCAGATCAAAGGCTGTCGGCACGCGTAATGGAAACTCCAACTGAATTAACACAGCAGGGACGAACTGGCACTGAAAAGCAGCTGTGGATGTCCCAATAGCAGGACTGTCAGGGTGGAGGATGACTGCATGTCACTGCCGTGTTGAGATACGCACTGTGCCGTTGTGATGATCCGCTTTATTTATTTATTTATTTATTAATTTATTAGCGGGCGAGCGACCGCGTCTCACGCAGCCGTAATGAAAAACAAAACACAAATCATCATCTCTCTTAGCCCACCACAACAGCCTCGGTATCAGATAGTCAGTATATAGCCTATACTCAGCATCTGTCATCACAGAGAAAAAAGAGAGACAGACAGAGAGAGAGAGAGAGAGAGAGAGAGAGAGCGTCCTTTACACTGATTTCATCCCTGTTACCATGGTATTTGTTTATGTTGTGATTAGTGTACACCTCTCATCTGTCTTACACAGGGTTTGAATAAATGTGAGTTTCTTTATTAGTTTATTAGTTGTTGTTTTTTACTCTGGGCAGCGGTTCTCAGTGTATCAGATCAAACCTGATTAAGGATATTAGTAAACTCATTATTCGGTCACTCTGAGCTCGGACCTCCGGACCAAAACAGCTGTTTCCTCCTGGGAGAGGTTCGGCCTCTGGCGTCGCTGTCTCCTCCGTCCATGTCAAAGTATAAAATGACAAACTTGCAGTGCGCATCGCCCGCGGCGCAGTTAAAGGTGAGGAGAGGAGCTCATTTGATTGGTGAAGATCCGAATCGGCTGTGTTAATCCCACTTCTCCTCCCCCTGTCTCCCTCCCGCCCTGTCTCCTCCCCCTTTGCCGTTTGCGCCGGTAGGAGGGACGAGGGGAGGGCCTGCGCTGGCCTTCATCAGACTGCGCTGCCCACCAAACTTGCAAAATGGACCTGGACACGCCTCGTTGGCGTGGCGAAGCTGCGCTGCGCTTAGACTTCGCTCGGTCTAGGAAACTAGGGCCCCTATTGTGTAAATTTGGGGACTCTACGACGAGTAGAACTGAAATAGATGACGATCAAAAACTCATGACAGCTCATGATCTGGAAGTTTTTATCATAACTCGGCTTCTGCAAACGGAGTTCTGCATGTGGATGCAGCAGCTGCTCTGCTCTCACCCGCGAGGCTCCAGCAGCTCGGAGCCGAAGAGGAAGCTCTCAGCCGACAGTCCCGCCCGGTCTTCATCTGGAGCAACACCGTGTCCTCCCCAAGGTCCTCCCGCGGTAAAATGTGATGGTCTCTGGGTCAAAGCAGACCGGCATCACCGACCCGTACCACAGAAGAACCACGACCACCGGTGGGGCTGGGGTTCCAGACTTGCTGTGGCCGAGACATTCACATTCCGCGGCGAGAGGCTGTGCCACGGCACGGTGCGTCTGTGTTATTGTTGTTTAGTGGCGCCCCCTTGCCCCCGATGGTGGTTTTGCGAATAGAACAACATTTGTTGTGTATATTTATCTTACACGAGCCCTTTGATCCAGAAATGCGAGTGTCAAAGAGCGACAGACACAAACAGAGCACCTTTCAGAAAAGACGCTCTATCTCCTTTTCTAGAAAAAAAGCAGGGATTTTGGTGAAACCCAGCCATGTTTAGCTTGACTTTTCTCAGGAACAGAGGCACGTAGAAACAAACGGTTTGTGGCCATTTGAGGCATAAAGTTTCACCTTTCAAATGAGCCACAGTATGTGTTGGTAACAATAATATAGAATACACTGTGGCTCTACAAAAATCGTCAAAAATGGTCTATTGCCGGTACACTTGACTAAAACTTTGGAAAGGAGCGCGGCACTCAATGAGTTAAAACATGTACTTATTTAATTTTTTTCGGAACAATATCTCATGTTGGGGCTTCAATACAAGAGGGACATTACAGACGAGCACTATGGAGGTATTTGGATGTTTTTGGTGTGTCTTATTGGACGAAGCAAAGTGAGCTCCGTTCTCTGCCGTCATATGGACATGCAGTGCTGCGCGGAGCCCCCCTGTAACTCAGAGAAGGCACGGAGGACTCTGAAACTTCTCCAAGCCCTTAGTCCACATGAGTGAAATTTTAATTTTGGGTGAACTATGCCTTTAATTAGTGTGAATGCTGGAAGCATTCACACTATTGTTATTCGGTTCGGCCATTTTCTGCCTTTCTTCGTCATGTAACTAGTCCTTCATACTTTGTGCTATTTCAACAATTCAAATATCAAAATGTTCAGCCTTTTCGGGACAGGTGTGCTATGTCTTTTCTCTTTTCAACTATTCATACTTTTTGCAATATTCAACTATTTCTGATTTTTTTTTTCCCCATAGAGAATGCATTGGAACAGTCTTGAAACTCTTCAAATCTTCTTACTTCTTTCAGCCTTTAAAGCGTCCACATACTTTCAGCTAGAGACTTCATTCAAATCCTGAGCTGTAGACAAACTTCTAATGTATTCATCCTGTATTTACAACTTTTTCATAGCTTGTACCGTTTTTGAGATAAATCCTTTAAAAGCACATGAGTATTTCTGACAAATTTCACACTTTTCAATGAGTGTGTATGGGGTTGGGTCAGAGTGAGTGACATCATCGTTAGAGTGAGAGGGATCGAAAAAACATTCTGGATAAATTGCCAGCACGGCCACAAATTAAACTCTAGACACATGATTTCCTCACTGGTTTGTAGCCACACTTGTCGTGTCTCATCTGATGTGCTCAAAACAGCAGACACACTTACAGAATTGTCTCAATGAGCCTAATTGTCCAGCTAGACCCGCTCCAGTGGCTCATCCACTTCAATATAAAAGTAGGAGCTGATTTTTTTTAGAAAAGCAGAAATGCCCCCCTTTTCTACCTTGCGACCCTGAGAAAAGTTTTTGCCCTACAAACATTTAATGCACATCAATGTGCTCAGGAAGGTCTCCTTGCCCCAGTAGTCACATGGCCACATTCTGATCAGAGGTACGGTTCTCTTTTTCTGGGCTGTTTTCAGAAGCTGCACTGAGCTCAAATCTCTCTGCTCTGCTCTGCTCTGTGTGCAGTTGGTCCAGCTGTAGTGGCCAGCTCGTTATCATGTCTATAAATAGAACAAGTGCAGGTGCAGCCTGGCCGCTCGTTAAGATGTTTTTAAACACAGCCCCACACACACACATGATAAACCAGACTGACAGAGGATGTCCACGCACAAACACAGGTATCACACTCACACACAGACACACACAGACACTCACACACAGTCACACATGCACGCATACACAAACAAACAATTCCATTCCATTCTTCATTCTTCCATTCTTAGATAATAATTTAAAATATTTTTTAAATGCAGCCAGGGAGCTCTCTGCTCTGCAGCAGGAGAAGGAGCTCAACTTTGTAACTTGCTGTTAAGTGCTTTTTAATTCATTTTAATTCACCAAAAAATAGTCACAGGTCACAAAAAAGTCCTCTTCTTGCTTGGTGTGGCTAATTTCTGCACTTTCCTTACTTTTTTTTTAAGCATCATTGAAAAATCTCACATTCATCAAAGTCTCAACCTCTTTTGCACAACACCACTGTAGTGTAGGGGTTAGGGTGGCCGTTTGCCAACCCCAAGGTCACTGGTTCGAATCCAAGGGAAGAACTCTTGTTATGTTATGTTGAATTCTGCTCTCCTCCCCCGCCTTCAATTGGTTACAGGTGTTTGTTATCTCCTTGATTACTCGTACCAGTTTGCAGCACATCATCACATTACAATGAATGACAACAGTCTTGAAAGCAGTGTGCTCTCTGTAGCCGAGTGGCAGAGTGAAGGCTTTATGATCATAAGGTCATGGGTTCGATTCCTGCCTCAGGCATTTCACATCATTGCTTGAGTTTTGATTCCAATTATTCAGCTGTCATTGGACAGTCTTTGATTCCTCATAGTATAAAGCTCATTGTAACTCAGGTTCTCTGTGGCCGTATGGTTAGTGTGTTAGGTTACCACTCATGGAGTTGTGGGTTCAATTCCTTCCATGGACATGTTTCTTGTATGCCATTCCGCATGTCTTTGTCAATTTATTCTGCTAATTCAGCATGGTTCAGCATTGGGTTTCAGCATTCACACGCATGTTCCGTTAGGAAATGCTGTTTCTAGTTGACAATTCTTCCTTTACTTCCACTGCTGCAAGAAAGCTGTAAATCAACCAGTTCCTTAATTTCTGGCAATCTATGAAATTTATTTTTATTTGAATTTAAAACTGACCACTAACCATACCACTTATGTTATTCACTGGGCTTGAGCAGCTTAAATCTTAATAAAACCTGGAATAATGGAGGTGTCCTAAATTCGTGACCGCTAGTATATATACCAGACGTCTGGAAAAATGACAAAGCAAAGCCAGCGCATAGAGACGTCTCATGAATTTTCTGCTTCATTTTGTCCCTTTCAGTCTCATCCTCTCCAGTGAGCTCCTGCTCTCAGATGAGTTGTCCCATGCCGGCTGAGCATTTGCAGAGCGGCGACTCAGCCCTGACCTCCCTCACCACCATCAGGCGGAGACCACTGCACTGCTTATGTTATATCATCCATCACGGGTGTCATAATACTATCTGCACTAATATTACCAACAAAGCTAGGCTGCCAGGGTAGTTTATCTATTACAAAGCCATAGTGTGGTGTCATGAGGCAGAATGCAGTGTCTCACTGGTGGATGCTGGGTAATAGGCAACATCAGCAGATTTAATACATGATCTTTAAAATTGTCATAAATGTTATTTCAGTGTACTCTCATGGACATTAACTCCACATGTGGCCCTATTTTCTGTTGCTACACATATCTGTTTTATCGAAAATTACACATCTGTTACATTTGTTTATTCAAGTGGGTATTTCACCCAAATTACACAGACACATCAAATTTTGTTGTGTGTTAAAAAAATCCATTAAAGACTCAACAGCAGCTTGTGTAACCAGTGCAGAAAATCATCTTTTCATGTGTGTGAGTCTTAATTTGTTTGTTTATTTGAGAGAGCCAGTTCATGTTAATTAACATCAGTACAAATGTAAACATGCCTGGTTCTAGCTGGATGCTAATTTACATCCTTAGTCCCTGGGCAGGTGATATAAAACAATACACAATACACTACTGTAAATATAAAATATACAAAATACAAAGACTAATTCATTTTGCCGCATTCACAGATGTGAGGTCACAGATGGGATTTTCAGATTTTATGGATGTCACAGCTACAGTTAAATCATTGTGAAGCTTTTGTGGTGACTGTGTCAACAAATGACCGTTGAAAGGTCCCTCATTGTTTTTGTCCTGACTATGAGGCCGGTCTATGTTCTGCATTAATACTGTGAAAGTATCAAAACCTCAATCCAGAGAGAAACAAACAGCCTGTTCAGCCTATTCAGAAAATGAGCCTTAAAACCAGCCGTCAGGACTTGTGTAACATTGTGAATAGAACAGTCAGGACCCTCATCCTCATACTTCCTGCACAACTCCCACATCCAGTCTTGGAGGATTTAGTTTCTTTGCAATATTTTTATAGGATCACTAAGAAAACAGTCAGATGAGCGTCTCTTTTAATTGGTTTGTCTGCTTTTCATCTGCTTGATGTTAAATTTTCTATCATTTTGACATTTGACATTTAGTGTCTCTTGTGTCCAGAGGTTCATGATGGTATTTTGTGGTTTTCTTGAAAACAATTCCCTACTTCCAGAGTTTCAAGGTTAGAAAAGAGAGACTATAAGTTGTGGGTTCTTTTTTTTAATTCCTTTTTTATTTCTTTCTTCAGTTCATCCATCTCATATATACACACACCCACTCACGAAAAAAACAAACAAACATAAAAGACAAAGCATACCCTCTCATGTGTACATACTGTATACTGATTAATACATTGTTAAATGCTGTTACTAGTAATCAAATCAGTTTACAAGTATCCAGTGAGTAATAAAAACAAAAAATAAAATAAATTAGTCTAAGTAAATAACTAAAAATATAATAATAATAATAATAATAATAATAATAATAATAATAATAATAATAATAATAATAATAAAAAATAATAAAATAAATTAAGTTGTGGGTTCATCACAGATGAAATTCTGATAAGTGCTGTATTACATCCATGGCCAGACGTTTTGAGAATGACACAAATATTAATTTCTGGAAATTTACATATGCTCTTATGAAGAGTAATCAAATGAATTGCATTTAATTGCAAAGTCCCTTTTTGACAAGAAAATGAATGTAAGGAGAGAGCCTACATTGTTGTGAAGAAGGCTTTAGGGCACCCAAGAAAGTCCAGCAAGCGCCAGGACTGTCTCCTAAAGTTGATTCAGCTGCAGGATGGGGGAGGAATGGCAGCAGGCAGCTGCATGAGGCGAAGACTTTTGGAGGATGGCCTTGGTATAAAGAGGGGCAGAAAAGAAGCCACTTCTCTCCAGGAAAAACATCAAGGACAGACTGGCATTCTGCAAAGTTAAAGTGAACGGACTGCTGAGGACTGGGTAAACTTGTTTTCTCTGATAAATCTCCTTTCCGATTGTTTGGGGCATCTAGAAAAAAGCTTGTCCAGAGAAGAAAGGGTGAGCTACCATCAGTCCTATGTCATGCCAACAGTAGAGACATCGACGTCTCTCTGAAGCCTGGGTTCACAGCATTGCTAACTTTCCTCCAGCTTTTTCTCATGGCTCATCCACATGAAATAAAACACCCAACATCATAATAACCCATCTAGCATCAGGCTTAGAGCTACATCGCCACCTACCAAACTGGAGTGTGGTACATTGTTTTTTCTGCGGTCGTTACTCGTTGAAGACTCTGATTGCGCACATGATTAATGCGGGAAGAATGGTACTCGCAGAGGAGGGAGGGAGAGACAGAGACTGACACATCAAGATCCAATCATGGAGACTGTCCCGTTCAACATGATTGGATGCTGTTTTTCCAGGCATGTCTGTGCGGGTGACTGACTTTTTTCAGTTGTGTGAAAAAAGCATTAAATAACTTGGCTGCAGTCGTGATGTAGAGAGGATTTCAAGCAATTCAGTAAAGAATGCCAAAGAATACGATCCCCAACCCTACCTTTAACATGGTTGTTGCCATAAAATCCAATTTCTTATGAAAAACAATTTAAATTAAAGCCGCAAGCGGCTATGACGGGCCCTCGCTCCACGCCACTCGGCGTCCCGTTCCCACGCCCCTTGATCCCCGCTACCCCCGGGGCGCTGTTTGACCTCACTGTCTGCAAGCAGATGTGGGCAGGTCAGTTAAGGGGTGGTCTCCCATTAATCACGAGAAGTTTGAATTAAATTGGAGAAAGCATGAAGTAGTTATGACAATGTGATGGTTCATCCAGCAGGGGGAGTTAACATGATGTGCGCAGGTGCGCTGAGGTTTGTTCCCTCATCACACATGTGAATTTTAGAGCAAATGGGACAATGTATGCTGGAGTTATGACAAGTTTATGTTTTGTCCACCAGGGGGAAGTAATGGGAGGTGGGCTGTTGTGTTCACATTTGGCCCCTCATCACAGATGTTAATATTTGAGTGAATCAGACAGTGTCAATGTGAAATATGCAATTTCCTGTGTGTACAAGTAGGCTAAAGAAATACAACAGAGGAATTACAGGACGATGACAATTATGTTCTGAATGAAATGGTTCAAGGGGAATAGGCTAATATCTATTTTAGAGCCACAAGTCAATATGTTATTCAGTTACAAGTTTCCTATGTGCGTTACAGGCGAAATGTGAACGTAGAAAATTTATCAAACAGTTGGTCTGTTTTGGCAACAGAGTTTGTTTGCACAGGAGGTGTTTTTTGCTTTCATTATTATCATGCCAGCTATATACATGATCTCATTCTGTTGGTACAGGTCATTTAGTGTTCACAGTGTGGTTCACCATATCCACTTTGTTTTGAGTGTGTGAGCCAAAAAGTAACTTTATGTCTGTTCAGTACAAGATATGTATCATAGACATCTATTTGAACTACATTTTTGAACCCCTCCCCATGTACAAAAAAAAAAAAAAAAAGAAAGACAGTGCAAAATGATTTTGCCTTCAAAGTTATAGCTGTGAGTCTTTTTCAGCAACATGTTTTGTTATCCTTGGTGAAATGGTTCTTCTATCCTGCAAGTAGTCAATACATTCAGAAAAAAATGTGGCAATTTTAAAGAGAAAGTTGCAAAGCTGTAATACATATGGTTGATCTGTGTTGAATGTATTTTTGATTATTGTAGTTTTGCCCTTTAGATAGATGTTGTATTACCACCATCAGACCTATTGTCTTGTGTTATTAGTTGAGAAAATGAGGCATTTTGATGTTTTATCAGCATCATCCTTGCTGGGGCTTGAACCCGCACCCTCTAGTACCAAGACCTGTCTCCTACCTAAGTGAGCTAATTTTCTTGAATGGAGACCTTGTGTGGCTTCTGAAATAGACGTAGGGAGTCAGCAGCCAGGCAGCAGTTGTCAAAATTCAGAAACAGAAAAGTTATTTTAAAGAAAAACTTCAAATATTATCCCTGGAAATTATATTTTTATGTTGTTATGAATATTAAAGGGTGAATATGTAGAATATCTATTGGAAGCTACATTTAAAAAAAAAAAAACATTAACGGGGCGTTTTGAGGGGTACAGAATGAAAGTATTGCTTTTACATAAAAAAAAAAAAAATTCAGTTTGAATTAAAGGGTGAATTGAATATTTATTAAAAGCAATATTTTTTCAAAAATAATACACCCATGGAGCATTTTGAGGGGTACAGAATGAAAGTATTGCTTTTCCATAAAAAAAATTGTTTAGTCTGATTTAATATTTTTAATTTTTTGGACGGGCTCGACAATGATTTTCTTTCTGTAACGGTTCCTATTATACTAGAAATTCTACATGACGGTACAACTGTGGATAACTACTACGGTGCCAGTTTCCGCTACATAGCGGCCGCCTCTCCTCTCCTCTCGGCTTCTCACTGCATGCTAGTCCCTTTTAAACAAAACCCACATGCACCCACTGCAACCTAACTACACAGCTGCTGAATGATTGGCTGTTTCCCTGTTACTGGTGATGTCCGGGGATATGACATGACGACAGGAGACAGCTCCGCTTCTATAGAAATTCGCTTCTAAACAAACAACGAGCTAAAGTTCTGTCTCGCCCAGATGTGCACGGCTTACAGTCACAAACACGAGACAACACACTCACCACGGCAGAAGCACCGGGTGCGAGCGGCGGTTCTGTTGCGTCGTCGTCGTCAGTGGCACTTAATTAATTTAGCTCTGTTTATTTTCTCATTGGCTAATATCAGGCTATATGCTTCGTGTACTGGCTGAGGAATAAAGAGTTAAAGGATGTCCAAGTATAAAGCACCTAGAAAATGCATAAAAATATAGTTTTCACAGAGAATCAGTTCCTGTTCATTGTATTTTGTCCTGGTTTATTATGTTGGAGAATAAGCATTATTGTCAAATAGGATAAAAACAAATCCACTGTCTTTTAAAAAAATCTAAGTTGATTATTTATATTTGTTAAACATAAATTAATGTGCAAGAGACTGAATGGTTATTTATTTTCAACCATATAAATTCTAACTTTTTATTTCTTATTTAAAAATATATGTTTCAGTCTAATTCATACTTTACCAGTATTATGTTTATCATGCACCAAACAACATTATAATTAATTAAAAAGTATTTATAACTTGTAATAATAATAATAAAAGGTTGCAGTATCGTGATATTACCCAGAACCGTGATACTTTGTCTGGTATAGTACCATGGTTATTTATTTTGGTATCGTGACAACTATACATCACAATAAGCATGTATTCCATCAATTTTCTGTATCACTTCCTAAAATTGTCATATGGTGTGTTGTGAAAGCTATGTTATAAACAATGAACATGGGGTACTTATTTTTCTTTTCTAAGTGACTTCATCATACATTGTAATCATGACTGATTTGATATTTAACATTTCCTTGGGAAAATTCACTATATTTTGGATTATTTTTCAAAATCATCATGCAAAGGAGGACATTGCTCCTCGATCTTTCAAGATATTTTAGGATAATTCTTTTAAACTTGTAATAACTGTAACGCAACGCTTGAGACTCTTGCTAGTTCATTTTTCTTAGTGTTCTACGGATATTTTCACAATTTATCACTACATATTTTCTAAATGTTGTGTAGTTTAAAGTTATATTGTGAACATTTTGATTGAAGTTCCTTTTAAAAACCGGGTTGTTTTGACTACTGGTCACATTCAATGTTGTAATAGTTCTACAATGATAAAACAAGCTGTAAATTAAATATAGTTCATATTTGCCATAATAACTACATATGTTTGTTATAGATAGGCCCCTACCGTAATAAACTCACAACAAAAATATTCAAAGCATTTTATGTAGTTGTATGAGATAAAGTCAATACAATATATATATATATATATATATATATATATATATATATATATATATTATTATTATTATTATTATATTATTATATATATTATATTATAGTATATATAAAATGGAGATATACTGCCTTGGGCCACTGTCATCTCCAAACTCAACCAAAACTGAAAGTTCTTTAGTACTGCTTTAATGTGGTTGAACCCAAAAATAAAAGTAGAGGTTTTTGGGGGATCACCAAAAACGGTTGTAATTCTGCAATAGTGGGTCTTACAGAGTTAAATGTTAACATTTTTTTTAAAAAGAAAAGGAAAAACAAGGCAGTGAAAACACAAGGTACACACTGAGTTCTGATATCTGGTCTACATTCAAACAACAATGTATCCAAGGCGGCAATACTAGCAACAGTAACTGGGGGTTTTTTATGAATTGTTTGTATTTAAGCTGTGTTTTTATGTTTTAAAAATAAATTAAAGTTACAGTATGTGTTTAGTTGTAAAGACTGAAATTGACTCATTTATTATCCTCAAAATAGTATTGAACCACGAAACTGTCTTTCACTCAGTCATTGGGTCTTCAGATATCTAGATAAAAAACACTTTCAACCAGCTGCCTGGACCAGAAAATGTGGCAAAATTATTATTCATATTATTATTATTTTTATCATGACATGAATTACAAATTATAATCCTTTCATGAAAATAGTGGGAAAAATATTGATCTTCAAGTTCCTAATGCTAATCTTGTAGTTAACAGACAGAATGTATTTTTGTATTTCAACAAGGCATGATGGTTAATGTGAACATCAGTGTTAGTAGCTTTTGTGGCAGAGTAAGTAAGTAGGAAAGTCACTCCCTTTGATGGTGTGTTTTATAGCAATCTATATTCACATTAAGTGTTTGTCAAATCTGTGTGGCTTTGGCGGGGCTTGGGGGGGGCGGGGCTTAGCCAGCTATTTGTTTCCTCCCACTGCGCTGTGATTGGTTGGGAGAGTTCACCCCCATTTCTATTTAATCCTGAGTTCACTGCTCCTTTGGTCTGTTTTGACCAAACTGTGAAGTTCGTAGTAGGTTTCTACTGTGAGTCGCAGAGCGAGATAAACAGTCTTCGAGGCATTTTGCTGAGAGAAATCCCTTCCAAGGCTTTTTGCTGAGATAATCTTCAACTTCACTCATCACAGGACTAATTTTGATTTTGTTCATCTTTGAGTCAAGGAACTACCACTCATTACAGTAAGTCAAGCGTTTTCTTGTACCATGAGCAGTTTCTCATTGTTTATTGTGCTTTTGATAACATATTGGCGTTTTTGTGTGTATATAAAATGTTTCAAGATAGCATTCTGCTTTGTTAGGTTAGTGGCTAGGTAGGAGTTGGTGTAGTTAGCTGTTAGCGTGCTCAGGCAGCAGTGAGACTGGTGTTTGTTTCTGAGCTGAGGAGTGAAACTGTGGAATATTCAGTATGGGAAGCAATAGTGTGTATTTAAAGGGGTAGTAAAAAAAAATTCAAATTTCACTCAATATCTACTGACCCTCATGTTGACTAAGGGTTAGGAGAAGTTTCAGAGTCCTCAGTCAGAGAAGGCACGGAGGACTCTGAAACTTCTCCCATCCCTTAGGGTGAGTAGATAATGAGTGAAATTTGAATTTGGGTGAACTATTTCTTTAAAGTAATTCAAATTGTGTGTCCTGGTAGCTGCGGTGGCCTCTGACCTTAGTGCATTGTGGTTGGATTTTGTGGTAAATCAACAGGTTCTTTCAAATGTGCTTCCTTTTAAGTGGTTCAAATGTTAAAGTGTTGAGAGTTTAATGGTAATAGTTGGCTTTGCTTTGAGCTTGATTTGTACTGCTTTTTTAGAAGAGGTCAAAACTGGCATATAAAGGCTTAACTTTTATTTGGATGATTTATTTATTCTCAGCCTAATGAGTTTGCTTGTTGATTACTTGGCGTTAGGCCACATTTTCTTTATTCTCTTGGCTTCCTTTGTTGTGTGACTAAACTGGAGAGTGAGTAGTTGGTTTTGTGGTAAATCAACAGCTATTTTTAAATCTCCTTTGTTTTAACGTCTGTAAAGTTTTGAGTGTTGTTAGTTTGTGTTGGGGCCCAGTGGTCATTGTCCATCCATGTCCACATCACTCTCTTTGTTTTGGACGATGGCTATTACAGCCTGCAGACTGTATTGAGGATATAAAGGCTTAACTTTTATTTGGATGATTTATTTATTCTCAGCCTAATGAGTTTGCTTGTTGGTTATTTGGCGTGAGGCTACATTTTCTTTATTCTCTTGGCTTCCTTTGCTGTGTGACTAAACTGGAGAGTGAGTAGTTGGTTTTGTGGTAAATCAACAGCTATTTTTAAATCTCTTTTGTTTTAACTGCTGTAAACTTTTAAGAGTTGTTAGTTTGTGTTGGGGCTCAGTGGAGTTCACATGGCAGTGAAGTGGTCCGTTCACACATTTCACTGGTCACACCAAACCTTATGGCTGACCTACTTTTGATTCATTATCATCTTAATAGCATTTAGCATCCAGCTTACCACACCTTAAATTCATGAATGCTTTAAAAGCAAGAAGAGCATCCCCCACAATTGATTTGCCTTTGAATTGATATGAACTTTGTCTTACCAATACAGACTAAGACAAAGGGTAAGGACAAATAGTATTAATTTATTTTTTAGAAAGTCCTGCATTCTGTGAGAAGGAGAAATATTGAGAGTGTTGAAGGTGGTTAGAAATTGTTACAAGTAATTGAAAATGTTGTATTAAGCCCACATACAATATAATCCCACTTGGGACTCACACCATTTAGGGCAGATGTAAATGAGAATAGTTCATTACTTAAATACATGATCAATTAATACTTTTCTCTTTATGTTAGTGCGGCATATATAGATTCATGTCATGTAGTTGTTTTTAAATGTCATGTGTGTAGAATAAAAATATTCAGATTTTTAAGCAGTAATTCACTGATAGTCCTTTTAAGCCCACAATGGATATTCTCGTCCTTTTGACTTGTGAACCATTTCCCTGCCTAAGTTAGACTTCACTTAATCAATCAGCTTCATAATTCAGATACTTAAATACCCAAATTTAAATATTAGTGATATTGCATCTGCCAATGCATTCATTTTATGAATTGTTTGTATTTAAGCTGTGTTTTTATGTTTTAAAAATAAATTAAAGTTACAGTATGTGTTTAGTTGTAAAGACTGAAATTGACTCATTTATTATCCTCAAAATAGTATTGAACCACGAAACTGTCTTTCACTCAGTCATTGGGTCTTCAGATATCTAGATAAAAAACACTTTCAACCAGCTGCCTGGACCAGAAAATGTGGCAAAATTATTATTCATATTATTATTATTTTTATCATGACATGAATTACAAATTATAATCCTTTCATGAAAATAGTGGGAAAAATATTGATCTTCAAGTTCCTAATGCTAATCTTGTAGTTAACAGACAGAATGTATTTTTGTATTTCAACAAGGCATGATGGTTAATGTGAACATCAGTGTTAGTAGCTTTTGTGGCAGAGTAAGTAAGTAGGAAAGTCACTCCCTTTGATGGTGTGTTTTATAGCAATCTATATTCACATTAAGTGTTTGTCAAATCTGTGTGGCTTTGGCGGGCAAAAAACTTTATTGGAGTTGTGTGTGCTGCTGGTAATGTCAAATAATTTCTGAATGTTTGGTAGCAACAGTAACTGGGGGCGGGGCTTAGCCAGCTATTTGTTTCCTCCCACTGCGCTGTGATTGGTTGGGAAGAGTTCACTCCCATTCCTATTTAATCCTGCGCTCACTGCTCCTTTGGTCTGTTTTGACCAAACTGTGAAGTTCGTAGTAGGTTTCTACTGTGAGTCGCAGAGCGAGATAAACAGTCTTCGAGGCATTTTGCTGAGAGAAATCCCTTCCAAGGCTTTTTGCTGAGATAATCTTCAACTTCACTCATCACAGGACTAATTTTGATTTTGTTCATCTTTGAGTCAAGGAACTACCACTCATTACAGTAAGTCAAGCGTTTTCTTGTACCATGAGCAGTTTCTCATTGTTTATTGTGCTTTTGATAACATATTGGCGTTTTTGTGTGTATATAAAATGTTTCAAGATAGCATTCTGCTTTGTTAGGTTAGTGGCTAGGTAGGAGTTGGTGTAGTTAGTTGTTAGCGTGCTCAGGCAGCAGTGAGACTGGTGTTTGTTTCTGAGCTGAGGAGTGAAACTGTGGAATATTCAGTATGGGAAGCAATAGTGTGTATTTAAAGGGGTAGTAAAAAAAAAATTCAAATTTCACTCAATATCTACTGACCCTCATGTTGACTAAGGGTTAGGAGAAGTTTCAGAGTCCTCAGTCAGAGAAGGCACGGAGGACTCTGAAACTTCTCCCATCCCTTAGGGTGAGTAGATAATGAGTGAAATTTGAATTTGGGTGAACTATTTCTTTAAAGTAATTCAAATTGTGTGTCGTGGTAGCTGCGGTGGCCTCTGACCTTAGTGCATTGTGGTTGGATTTTGTGGTAAATCAACAGGTTCTTTCAAATGTGCTTCCTTTTAAGTGGTTCAAATGTTAAAGTGTTGAGAGTTTAATGGTAATAGTTGGCTTTGCTTTGAGCTTGATTTGTACTGCTTTTTTTAGAAGAGGTCAAAACTGGCATATAAAGGCTTAACTTTTATTTGGATGATTTATTTATTCTCAGCCTAATGAGTTTGCTTGTTGATTACTTGGCGTTAGGCCACATTTTCTTTATTCTCTTGGCTTCCTTTGTTGTGTGACTAAACTGGAGAGTGAGTAGTTGGTTTTGTGGTAAATCAACAGCTATTTTTAAATCTCCTTTGTTTTAACGTCTGTAAAGTTTTGAGTGTTGTTAGTTTGTGTTGGGGCCCAGTGGTCATTGTCCATCCATGTCCACATCACTGTCTTTGTTTTGGACGATGGCTATTACAGCCTGCAGACTGTATTGAGGATATAAAGGCTTAACTTTTATTTGGATGATTTATTTATTCTCAGCCTAATGAGTTTGCTTGTTGGTTATTTGGCGTGAGGCTACATTTTCTTTATTCTCTTGGCTTCCTTTGCTGTGTGACTAAACTGGAGAGTGAGTAGTTGGTTTTGTGGTAAATCAACAGCTATTTTTAAATCTCTTTTGTTTTAACTGCTGTAAACTTTTAAGAGTTGTTAGTTTGTGTTGGGGCTCAGTGGAGTTCACATGGCAGTGAAGTGGTCCGTTCACACATTTCACTGGTCACACCAAACCTTATGGCTGACCTACTTTTGATTCATTATCATCTTAATAGCATTTAGCATCCAGCTTACCACACCTTAAATTCATGAATGCTTTAAAAGCAAGAAGAGCATCCCCCACAATTGATTTGCCTTTGAATTGATATGAACTTTGTCTTACCAATACAGACTAAGACAAAGGGTAAGGACAAATAGTATTAATTTATTTTTTAGAAAGTCCTGCATTCTGTGAGAAGGAGAAATATTGAGAGTGTTGAAGGTGGTTAGAAATTGTTACAAGTAATTGAAAATGTTGTATTAAGCCCACAGACCATATAATCCCACTTGGGACTCACACCATTTAGGGCAGATGTAAATGAGAATAGTTCATTACTTAAATACATGATCAATTAATACTTTTCTCTTTATGTTAGTGCGGCATATATAGATTCATGTCATGTAGTTGTTTTTAAATGTCATGTGTGTAGAATAAAAATATTCAGATTTTTAAGCAGTAATTCACTGATAGTCCTTTTAAGCCCACAATGGATATTCTCGTCCTTTTGACTTGTGAACCATTTCCCTGCCTAAGTTAGACTTCACTTAATCAATCAGCTTCATAATTCAGATACTTAAATACCCAAATTTAAATATTAGTGATATTGCATCTGCCAATGCATTCATTTTATGAATTGTTTGTATTTAAGCTGTGTTTTTATGTTTTAAAAATAAATTAAAGTTACAGTATGTGTTTAGTTGTAAAGACTGAAATTGACTCATTTATTATCCTCAAAATAGTATTGAACCACGAAACTGTCTTTCACTCAGTCATTGGGTCTTCAGATATCTAGATAAAAAACACTTTCAACCAGCTGCCTGGACCAGAAAATGTGGCAAAATTATTATTCATATTATTATTATTTTTATCATGACATGAATTACAAATTATAATCCTTTCATGAAAATAGTGGGAAAAATATTGATCTTCAAGTTCCTAATGCTAATCTTGTAGTTAAACAGACAGAATGTATTTTTGTATTTCAACAAGGCATGATGGTTAATGTGAACATCAGTGTTAGTAGCTTTTGTGGCAGAGTAAGTAAGTAGGAAAGTCACTCCCTTTGATGGTGTGTTTTATAGCAATCTATATTCACATTAAGTGTTTGTCAAATCTGTGTGGCTTTGGCGGGCAAAAAACTTTATTGGAGTTGTGTGTGCTGCTGGTAATGTCAAATAATTTCTGAATGTTTGGTAGCAACAGTAACTGGGGGCGGGGCTTGGGGGGGCGGGGCTTAGCCAGCTATTTGTTTCCTCCCACTGCGCTGTGATTGGTTGGGAAGAGTTCACTCCCATTCCTATTTAATCCTGCGCTCACTGCTCCTTTGGTCTGTTTTGACCAAACTGTGAAGTTCGTAGTAGGTTTCTACTGTGAGTCGCAGAGCGAGATAAACAGTCTTCGAGGCATTTTGCTGAGAGAAATCCCTTCCAAGGCTTTTTGCTGAGATAATCTTCAACTTCACTCATCACAGGACTAATTTTGATTTTGTTCATCTTTGAGTCAAGGAACTACCACTCATTACAGTAAGTCAAGCGTTTTCTTGTACCATGAGCAGTTTCTCATTGTTTATTGTGCTTTTGATAACATATTGGCGTTTTTGTGTGTATATAAAATGTTTCAAGATAGCATTCTGCTTTGTTAGGTTAGTGGCTAGGTAGGAGTTGGTGTAGTTAGCTGTTAGCGTGCTCAGGCAGCAGTGAGACTGGTGTTTGTTTCTGAGCTGAGGAGTGAAACTGTGGAATATTCAGTATGGGAAGCAATAGTGTGTATTTAAAGGGGTAGTAAAAAAAAATTCAAATTTCACTCAATATCTACTGACCCTCATGTTGACTAAGGGTTAGGAGAAGTTTCAGAGTCCTCAGTCAGAGAAGGCACGGAGGACTCTGAAACTTCTCCCATCCCTTAGGGTGAGTAGATAATGAGTGAAATTTGAATTTGGGTGAACTATTTCTTTAAAGTAATTCAAATTGTGTGTCGTGGTAGCTGCGGTGGCCTCTGACCTTAGTGCATTGTGGTTGGATTTTGTGGTAAATCAACAGGTTCTTTCAAATGTGCTTCCTTTTAAGTGGTTCAAATGTTAAAGTGTTGAGAGTTTAATGGTAATAGTTGGCTTTGCTTTGAGCTTGATTTGTACTGCTTTTTTAGAAGAGGTCAAAACTGGCATATAAAGGCTTAACTTTTATTTGGATGATTTATTTATTCTCAGCCTAATGAGTTTGCTTGTTGATTACTTGGCGTTAGGCCACATTTTCTTTATTCTCTTGGCTTCCTTTGTTGTGTGACTAAACTGGAGAGTGAGTAGTTGGTTTTGTGGTAAATCAACAGCTATTTTTAAATCTCCTTTGTTTTAACGTCTGTAAAGTTTTGAGTGTTGTTAGTTTGTGTTGGGGCCCAGTGGTCATTGTCCATCCATGTCCACATCACTGTCTTTGTTTTGGACGATGGCTATTACAGCCTGCAGACTGTATTGAGGATATAAAGGCTTAACTTTTATTTGGATGATTTATTTATTCTCAGCCTAATGAGTTTGCTTGTTGGTTATTTGGCGTGAGGCTACATTTTCTTTATTCTCTTGGCTTCCTTTGCTGTGTGACTAAACTGGAGAGTGAGTAGTTGGTTTTGTGGTAAATCAACAGCTATTTTTAAATCTCTTTTGTTTTAACTGCTGTAAACTTTTAAGAGTTGTTAGTTTGTGTTGGGGCTCAGTGGAGTTCACATGGCAGTGAAGTGGTCCGTTCACACATTTCACTGGTCACACCAAACCTTATGGCTGACCTACTTTTGATTCATTATCATCTTAATAGCATTTAGCATCCAGCTTACCACACCTTAAATTCATGAATGCTTTAAAAGCAAGAAGAGCATCCCCCACAATTGATTTGCCTTTGAATTGATATGAACTTTGTCTTACCAATACAGACTAAGACAAAGGGTAAGGACAAATAGTATTAATTTATTTTTTAGAAAGTCCTGCATTCTGTGAGAAGGAGAAATATTGAGAGTGTTGAAGGTGGTTAGAAATTGTTACAAGTAATTGAAAATGTTGTATTAAGCCCACAGACCATATAATCCCACTTGGGACTCACACCATTTAGGGCAGATGTAAATGAGAATAGTTCATTACTTAAATACATGATCAATTAATACTTTTCTCTTTATGTTAGTGCGGCATATATAGATTCATGTCATGTAGTTGTTTTTAAATGTCATGTGTGTAGAATAAAAATATTCAGATTTTTAAGCAGTAATTCACTGATAGTCCTTTTAAGCCCACAATGGATATTCTCGTCCTTTTGACTTGTGAACCATTTCCCTGCCTAAGTTAGACTTCACTTAATCAATCAGCTTCATAATTCAGATACTTAAATACCCAAATTTAAATATTAGTGATATTGCATCTGCCAATGCATTCATTTTATGAATTGTTTGTATTTAAGCTGTGTTTTTATGTTTTAAAAATAAATTAAAGTTACAGTATGTGTTTAGTTGTAAAGACTGAAATTGACTCATTTATTATCCTCAAAATAGTATTGAACCACGAAACTGTCTTTCACTCAGTCATTGGGTCTTCAGATATCTAGATAAAAAACACTTTCAACCAGCTGCCTGGACCAGAAAATGTGGCAAAATTATTATTCATATTATTATTATTTTTATCATGACATGAATTACAAATTATAATCCTTTCATGAAAATAGTGGGAAAAATATTGATCTTCAAGTTCCTAATGCTAATCTTGTAGTTAACAGACAGAATGTATTTTTGTATTTCAACAAGGCATGATGGTTAATGTGAACATCAGTGTTAGTAGCTTTTGTGGCAGAGTAAGTAAGTAGGAAAGTCACTCCCTTTGATGGTGTGTTTTATAGCAATCTATATTCACATTAAGTGTTTGTCAAATCTGTGTGGCTTTGGCGGGCAAAAAACTTTATTGGAGTTGTGTGTGCTGCTGGTAATGTCAAATAATTTCTGAATGTTTGGTAGCAACAGTAACTGGGGGCGGGGCTTGGGGGGGCGGGGCTTAGCCAGCTATTTGTTTCCTCCCACTGCGCTGTGATTGGTTGGGAAGAGTTCACTCCCATTCCTATTTAATCCTGCGCTCACTGCTCCTTTGGTCTGTTTTGACCAAACTGTGAAGTTCGTAGTAGGTTTCTACTGTGAGTCGCAGAGCGAGATAAACAGTCTTCGAGGCATTTTGCTGAGAGAAATCCCTTCCAAGGCTTTTTGCTGAGATAATCTTCAACTTCACTCATCACAGGACTAATTTTGATTTTGTTCATCTTTGAGTCAAGGAACTACCACTCATTACAGTAAGTCAAGCGTTTTCTTGTACCATGAGCAGTTTCTCATTGTTTATTGTGCTTTTGATAACATATTGGCGTTTTTGTGTGTATATAAACTGTTTCAAGATAGCATTCTGCTTTGTTAGGTTAGTGGCTAGGCAGGAGTTGGTGTAGTTAGCTGTTAGCGTGCTCAGGCAGCAGTGAGACTGGTGTTTGTTTCTGAGCTGAGGAGTGAAACTGTGGAATATTCAGTATGGGAAGCAATAGTGTGTATTTAAAGGGGTAGTAAAAAAAAATTCAAATTTCACTCAATATCTACTGACCCTCATGTTGACTAAGGGTTAGGAGAAGTTTCAGAGTCCTCAGTCAGAGAAGGCACGGAGGACTCTGAAACTTCTCCCATCCCTTAGGGTGAGTAGATAATGAGTGAAATTTGAATTTGGGTGAACTATTTCTTTAAAGTAATTCAAATTGTGTGTCGTGGTAGCTGCGGTGGCCTCTGACCTTAGTGCATTGTGGTTGGATTTTGTGGTAAATCAACAGGTTCTTTCAAATGTGCTTCCTTTTAAGTGGTTCAAATGTTAAAGTGTTGAGAGTTTAATGGTAATAGTTGGCTTTGCTTTGAGCTTGATTTGTACTGCTTTTTTAGAAGAGGTCAAAACTGGCATATAAAGGCTTAACTTTTATTTGGATGATTTATTTATTCTCAGCCTAATGAGTTTGCTTGTTGATTACTTGGCGTTAGGCCACATTTTCTTTATTCTCTTGGCTTCCTTTGTTGTGTGACTAAACTGGAGAGTGAGTAGTTGGTTTTGTGGTAAATCAACAGCTATTTTTAAATCTCCTTTGTTTTAACGTCTGTAAAGTTTTGAGTGTTGTTAGTTTGTGTTGGGGCCCAGTGGTCATTGTCCATCCATGTCCACATCACTCTCTTTGTTTTGGACGATGGCTATTACAGCCTGCAGACTGTATTGAGGATATAAAGGCTTAACTTTTATTTGGATGATTTATTTATTCTCAGCCTAATGAGTTTGCTTGTTGGTTATTTGGCGTGAGGCTACATTTTCTTTATTCTCTTGGCTTCCTTTGCTGTGTGACTAAACTGGAGAGTGAGTAGTTGGTTTTGTGGTAAATCAACAGCTATTTTTAAATCTCTTTTGTTTTAACTGCTGTAAACTTTTAAGAGTTGTTAGTTTGTGTTGGGGCTCAGTGGAGTTCACATGGCAGTGAAGTGGTCCGTTCACACATTTCACTGGTCACACCAAACCTTATGGCTGACCTACTTTTGATTCATTATCATCTTAATAGCATTTAGCATCCAGCTTACCACACCTTAAATTCATGAATGCTTTAAAAGCAAGAAGAGCATCCCCCACAATTGATTTGCCTTTGAATTGATATGAACTTTGTCTTACCAATACAGACTAAGACAAAGGGTAAGGACAAATAGTATTAATTTATTTTTTAGAAAGTCCTGCATTCTGTGAGAAGGAGAAATATTGAGAGTGTTGAAGGTGGTTAGAAATTGTTACAAGTAATTGAAAATGTTGTATTAAGCCCACAGACCATATAATCCCACTTGGGACTCACACCATTTAGGGCAGATGTAAATGAGAATAGTTCATTACTTAAATACATGATCAATTAATACTTTTCTCTTTATGTTAGTGCGGCATATATAGATTCATGTCATGTAGTTGTTTTTAAATGTCATGTGTGTAGAATAAAAATATTCAGATTTTTAAGCAGTAATTCACTGATAGTCCTTTTAAGCCCACAATGGATATTCTCGTCCTTTTGACTTGTGAACCATTTCCCTGCCTAAGTTAGACTTCACTTAATCAATCAGCTTCATAATTCAGATACTTAAATACCCAAATTTAAATATTAGTGATATTGCATCTGCCAATGCATTCATTTTATGAATTGTTTGTATTTAAGCTGTGTTTTAATGTTGTAAAAATAAATTAAAGTTATGTGTTTAGTTGTAAAGACTGAAATTGGCTCATTTATTATCCTCAAAATAGTATTGAACCAGGAAACTGTCTTTCTCTCAGTCATTGGGTCTTCAGATATCTAGATAAAACCACTTTCAACCAGCTGGCTGGACCAGAAAATGTGGCCAAATTATTATTAGTATTATTTTAATCATGACATGAATTACAAATTACAATCCTTTCATGAAAATAGTGGGAAAAATGTTGCTCTTCAAGTTCCTAATGCTAATTTTGTAGTTAACAGACAGAACGTATTTTTGTATTTCAATAAGACATGATGGTTAATGTAAAGTAGTAGCTTCTGTGGCAGAGTAAGTAAGTAAAAGGAAAGGGGCTTGTCACTCTCTTTGATGGTGTGTTTTAAAGCAACCTATAACATTAAGTGTGTTGTTGAATCTGTGTGGCCTTGGCAGGCAAAAAACTTTATTAGAGTTGTGTGTGCTGCTGTTAATGGCAAATCATCCCTAAACGTTGGGTAGTTGGTTTGTTTGTTTGGCGTTTTTTTTTGCTCTGCTATTTACAATATATGTAAGTACTGGTAACCTTTTTGGTTCCGCTTTTTCCCTGTTTAGTTTGTTTGTATTTTACCTTTAGTTTTGTTGGTTGGTTTGCGCGTTTGTTTGTTAGTTGCTGTCTGATGTCTTATTGTGAGTTTTTTTGTTTTTCATATTGTAAGAACGCTGGGTAGCCACATTCTTTTGTGCTATTCATCCTCTGTTTGAATGAGAAAGTGTTTTTTTGTGTTAAATGAACAGCTATGTATCCTTCTGTTTGTTGTAAGTGGTGTAATGTTTGAATATGCTGCTTGTTTTTAATAGTGTTTGGCAGGTTAGAGTTGTGTGTGGTACTAGCAATGTCAAGTCATTTCTGTATTCATGTCTTTATCTAGATATGTAATTTGTTCTTTCTATTTGTAGATGCCCCGTGGCAAGGCCTACCGTCGTGCCGAGGCTGCTAGGTTCCGGCAGCAGTCTCGGCGGCAGGATGCGACTTTCCTGCCAGCCCGCCCCGCCTTCAGTCCCAGTAAGTATTCTTCCATATATTTCCCTAAACCATTCTCTGTATATGTTTCTGTATGCATGAGCTGAAATGTTGTACGTATTTTCATCAACAGTCCCCGGCACTGGCTGGCGCCGGAAGTCTCTGGAGTGGCCCCTTTCTCCGCGCACCGGGAAGCAGCTGAAGGTGGCCATTCCTGAGAAAGTCCCCGATAAGAAGGTATGTACTATTCAGAAATCATGATGAATGCTGATAATAAGTGTCATTGTGAGTGTACATCCTTTAAGACGTGTTTTTTTTCCTTTTCTCCCAGCTTGTTCTTTTTGTTGGGGCATCGCATCTGCGCCCCATCGTGGATGGATTCGTGCCAATGGCAGCGGACGGCTACACCTTCGGTTTCCTGTCTGTGCCGGGGGCGTGCGCGAACCTGCTCAGGAAGGAGGTAAATCATGTTGCCCGCACTTGTGATCAGATCCCTGATGCTGTTTGTGTCCTTGCCCCTAGCAACAACCTGGAGCAGACCCCGGACCGAGCAGCTGCAGCGTTTGACCGGTACCTGCGCGCTGTCCTGGAAGCCTGGCGGACTGCAGAGGTAGGTCATTGATGTATTTGTTGAACATGAAATGATATGTACTGTGACTATTGATTTGTAACTGACCGTCATGACATTTTGTGTAGGTTTTCGTCGTGGACCATGTCCCTCGTCTGTCTGTGGAGGGGTTGTCCAGGAGTCCCACAGACAGAACTTCCAGTGCATCGCAGGACAGCACCGTATGTTTGAAAATATCAATGCATGGGTTTAGGCACTTATGATTTATCAGAAGTATCTATTTCAGCTATAATTGAGGCAATGCTCCTTTATTGTTTGTGTTATGAAAGTTGGAGCGTGCGTTGAGTTTTTCAGTAATCCGTGGGTTTTCCTTGTTTTTGTTGTCTTTAAGGTGTTCGGTTCTACTGCTACGCGGAACGCTTCCCACCGAGGCAACGGCAGCTCTGGGCTGTCGATGGTGTGAGTAAAAATTGTACTTTGAATCTCAGAAATGCTTATTTAGACAACACAGTATGATTGACAGTAAATGTCATCTTGTTCAACATTACTGTATTGTAATCTTTATTTGTTCCTCTTCATAGGTGCACCTCAGTGACGACGCGGGGATGCCTATCCTCGTGGAGTCGCTGGTGGCTGCCACCAAGCAGCACCTGGAGCGGCCCGCGCCTCCGCCACCTCCGCCACCCGTCGTCTTTCCGGTGTCCCCCAGGCCCAGGCCCATTCCCACGTGGACCGGTCGAAAGGTCGCGCCGGAGGAGGTCCCAGCCCCACCTCCACCCACCCCTCCCAGGGACGAGGACGCCTGGACGACCGTGCCAGGCAGGAAGGTAAGAAGACGAACTTTGCCTACATATGGTCATGAACTGAGAAATGAAGGTTTTTCTGTATCCTAATGTCTTTTCTGTTTTGTCGTTGTAGCGCCGCCGCTCTTGGGAGAGGAGGGTTCCTCGAGTGGTATGTTGTCATTTTATTTAACTGTGATCTTGACAGTGACATTCTATTCCGTAACAAAACGATAAGTGTGACAAAAAATCTTTATGTCTTTCATACAGCGTCTTCTTCCCCTGAACCCTTTCTGGCTGCCGCCTGGGATGTTGCCTGACACGGACGACGCTGGTCCTTCGGCCGAGGACGCTGTTTCCACGGGCGAGCAGGTATTTATAGAACAAGAAACTTCTAATAGTTCAGATATTCTTTTTGTCCACTGTTTTGACACTTTGTTTCTGTCACTTTAGCCGCCGCCTGTGGGACCTCGTACTCGACCTGTCCCCAAGAAGCCCAGACGTGCTAGGAAGAAGGTATGTTGTGTTTAAATCCTGAAGGAGATGTGTTCATGTATTATTGTGATGGACAGAAAGTCATTGTGAATGATGTATAACTGCAAAATCTGGATCAGATATACTTGAATATGTAGATTTAATGGGATGACTTTCCTTTCTTATTCTTTCTAGGTCGTGACCTCAACTCCCACGTTGACTGTCCGTCCTGAAGCCCAGGTTGTGGACCAGAAGGCAAGTAGAGTTATTGAATGGTCTTTGTAATTGTGTTTGTTGTTGTGGCAAATTTAACACCATCTTTATTATAGCCAGCATGACTCTCTCTTCCACAGGTATTAATGTTTTCATGTTTCTTCTTTTGCAGGTGGAGGCGACACCCGACCCTGTGTCGACCTGTGATGTGCCAGGGACCGCTCCTACTCCCAGTGTCGCTGCCCTTCCTGCTGCTGTCCCTCCCAGCCCTGCGCCTGTCCAACCTGTTCCCCAGGATGCGACGGTGGTCCGGGAAACCCAGCGAGCAACTGAAGGGGACACACCAGAAGCTACTAAAGGTCAGAGTATTCCCACTGTGACTTGTAGTTGTTCATTGATGAAGGGAGGGTCTCCAGTATCAGGGACAGAGTGTCTTTCTGCAAAACACGAATATGATGTCCATGCTTACGTGTCATGCTGTGTTGTCGCGGCAATTAAACATAGCATCGCTCCGGTTTGTACGTGGCGTGGCGCTGATCTTGATGTTGTTCGCAAACAGGGGTTAACTTTGGGGACTTGGCTGGGGGGGGTGAGGAGGCAGTTTGATGTGTGTGGTCAGCAGTGGAATGTGGATTTGGGGGAGCCAGAGTATAGGAGCATCAGGGATGTGATTGAGTTGGAGGAGAAGTTGAAGCAGCAGTTGTCAGGGGATGGCATGTGTGTGTTGGGGCTCAACACAGCAGCAGTGTTGGTCATGCAGCACAAGGACTTCTTTGTTGTTGTGGATTGTGGGGCACGTTCCGAAGAGGGTATGAGGTCCTATTCAGGCAGATCTAGGGTCGTTTTCAACACCACCTTTGATCACCTGGTGCGACACATCATTGCTCTGGGCCAGTCTTTGTTTACAGAGTTTTTTTCTGTCAGTAGCATCTCTGTGGAGCAGTGTGTTGAGGGAGAGAGCAGCAATGTATCTGTTGTTATTGATCCAGTTGTGGCAAGTCAGTCAGAGGGAGAGAGCAGCAGTGTTTTAGTTGTCATTGATCCAGTTGTTACAAGTCAGTCAGAGGGAGAGAGCAGCAGTGTTTCAGTTGTCATTGATCCAGTTGTTACAAGTCAGTCCCAGGGTCGCCCTTCTGTTAGAGGAAGTTTCCATCAAGGCGACCAGAGTAAGTTTGAATATCCCGGTCGTCAGTGTATGGCCATTGGTTTGGTTGCTTTAGTGAGACACACCAAAGACAGCGTCTTTGAGTGGCAGTCTGACACACTGGACGAGGTAGTGCTTGCAGGTGATAAACTGTACACATCCATGTGGGAAGGCAATCAGATCGCAGATCCAGATGGATACCCTGCTGTTACAGAGTTGCCTAAGCAGTATGGTTTTGTTGATTTTGAGTATGATGTGAAACCTGCATATGGATTTGGGGCAGACGTTCCAAGTGTGCGCATTTCTCCTGAGCACATGTCTCTTTGTGACGGTCTCCGTCAGAGGTGTACACAAGACAAGCCCTGCTTGGTTACAATGGGTGAGGCTACATGTGCTGTCATTTGTAGTAAAGATGGTGAGTATGCTGTGGTTGACTCCCATGCTCGCGATGTGTATGGGATGGTTCATGGTGAAGGACAGAGTGTTGTAGTCTATTTTAGTTCTCTACAGCATGTGTTTGAGTACTTTAGCATATTTGCAGGCGATCGGACATCTCCCAAACTGTTTGAGATCTGTGGTGTTCAAGTGAAACCCTCAACTGTGTCCTTGAGTGCTGGTGCAGCTGCTGAGTGTGTAGAGGAACAGGTAACCACTCCTGGTCCTGCTCCTGTCACACCAGCGGTGAGTGCTGGTGCAGCTGTTGCATGTGGAGAGGGACAGGTTACCCCTCTTGTCACACCAGTGGTCCGTGCAGCCACTAACAAACGCGAGAAACGTAAATGCACACAGACAGCTGTTGCATGTGGAGAGGGACAGGTTACTCCCCTTTTCACACCAGTGGTCCGTGCAGCCACTAACCAACGTGAAAAACGTAAATGCACACAGACAAATGGCACTTCCAAGAAAGCAAAGAGTTTTGATAATGATGTCAATTCAGATGTTGTGTTTGTTGGGGATGTAGCATGTAAAAACTTAGAATTCCGTCCCCTTTCTAAAGATGTTGCTTTTGCTTTGTGTAAGCAGACTAACATAGAATCAGAGAGAGTAGATGCCACCTCTTCTGCTGTTGGTTCTTTAGGAATTCCTTGTATGACAGAGAAGATTGTGGGTGATGGAAACTGCTTCTTTAGGGCCATTAGCCAGGCCATTAGTGGTACACAGAAGTACCATAAGAAGATTAGAAATGCAGCTGTGAAGCAGTTACAAAGCAATCCTGTTGCCTATCAGAGTCTTCTGAGAAGCGAGTATCCTTCAATATCAGAATACATCAAGATGTCAAGGATGTGCTATGTTGGTAGTTGGGCCACTGAGTTAGAGATTCAAGCCACAGCTGATTATTTAGGTGTTAGTGTTTTCACCTATTATAATGATCGCTGGCTTGAATATAGCTGTCAAAATAGGAAGTTGTCAAATGAAGCTGTGTATTTACATAATGTTAATGCTAATCATTATGACACTGTTCGCTGTGTTCAGCAGCCTGATACACAGAACTGCTATGGTTACTGTAAAGTTAACACACCGGTTTCTGGTGGCCATAACTTGAGATCTCATAGTAAAGATGAAAGTGATGTTTCTGATGAATGCACCTTTAATCCACTCAGGTCTAGGTCATTGATTTATTCCAAGAAGAAATATAGCATGCAACATAAAAGAAAATATCAACAAAACATGTTATATAAGGAACCCAAGAAGTATATGGGTGTAAGTAAATACAAACAGAATGCTTTCCATAAGATGTGGTCGAATGCTCTTCTTGTGAAGAAATATACAGAAAATGTCAATTACAGAGAAAAAAAGAAGTTGATGGTAATAAATAAATACAAAGATCCAGGCATAAAATGCATATAAATTAAAATTAAAGGCATCCAGCATTTCTAAGTACAAAGAAAACATCTTGCATAAATTAAAATTAAAGGCATCCAGCATTTCTAAGTACAAAGAAAACATCTTGCATAAATTAAAATTAAAGGCATCCAGTATTCAAAAGTACAAAGAAAATATTGTGCATAAACTAAAATTAAAAGCATCCAGTATTCAAAAGTACAAAGAAAATATTGTGCATAAACTAAAATTAAAAGCATCCAGTATTCAAAAGTACAAAGAAAATGTAGGGCATAGATTAAGACTGAAATCATCAAGTGTTATGAAATACCAGCATAATCTTTTACATAGGAGTAGAGTAATGCAAAAGAGTAGAACTGCATATCGACTGAATGAAATACAAAGAAACAAAATAAAAGCTGCAACCATCAGGAAATATCATCAAAATCCTGATCATAAAAGGCGTGTTGCAGCAGGTGTTAGAAGGAAAAGGCAGGTTAAGAAAGAGAATATGGGACAGTTTGACTTTGTTATGCAGCAGTTTTTAGAGGACGTGCTGGAAGGTCCTGAACATGTCTGCGCAGTGTGTTTCCGCTTGCTCTTCAGGCACCAGGTTCTGAACTGTAAAAGAGATGATTATAACAAAACACAGACAGTAGCCTCAATAGCAACAAACTGCATAACCGAGGACTACTTGCATAAGTGTAATGAGTTTTGTGTTGTGCCATGTCAGGTGTTAGACACTGCTCGGGGTAAATTGTGGATTTGTTACACTTGTCACTATAAGATTAACAGAGGTGAGATGCCACCTGAGTGTTCTCAGAACAATCTAACAGTTCAGGCTGTCCCTCCTGAGCTGGCCTGTTTGAATAGTTTAGAGCAACATTTGGTTGCTCTCCATATTCCATTTATGAAGATGCTAGCTTTGCCTAAAGGGGGTCAAAACGGAGTACATGGTCCAGTGACCTGTGTTCCAGCCAACATTGTACAGACCAGTAACCTGTTACCTCGTTCCAATATGGAGGGGTCTTTGTTGGCAGTGAAGTTAAAGCGTAAGTTGACCTATAAAGGTCACTATGAGTATCAGTTTGTTGACACTCTCCGCATTAGACAGGCCTTGCAGTATTTAAA